>NC_062552.1:125265249-125572439 GCF_016906955.1 Phacochoerus africanus
GCACGTCCTGGCCAGGTGCTGGGTTCGTTCCTTAGACGTGGTGCATTTCTGTAGGCCAGGCCCCGTTTGGGCTCCAGCAACACGGCGGTGAATAAAACCGAGACCCTGGCCTCGCGGAGTGGGTACCTGGGAAGGGCAGGAGGAGCGAGGCAGTGAGACCCAGATGAGCAAGAGGCCGGCTGCAGGGCTAGGACAGGCGGGCGGCGGGCCCTGCAGACCCTCGGACAGCCTGGCCGCTCCTCCCGCAGCCGAGCGTGGGGTTCAGGCGGGAGGGTGTGAACGCTGGGCCCTTGCGATGGCAGGTCGTCTCCCTGATGGAGCGTCACAGCTCTCCAAGGGGCCCCGCCGGGACGCCGCGCCCTGGCTCTGCGGACCGGCGTGTGAGCTTCTCATCAGGGTCTTAGACGTCCTGCGGCCGGGCACCAAAACAGGAGCGAGGAAGGAGACGGGTGTGCCTGCGCCCGGGTTGCTGAGAGCGTGACTCTCAGACACGCTAAAGTTTCGGTATATGTATACTTTTAACTCTTTTCCTCTAAGTCCTGTTTCCTTTTTCTCCCATTACGAGCTTTGCAGTCCCCACAGTGACATCTGTGGAATGAGACAGTGACAGAGAAAAAAGAGGCCTTCTATTGCTGGCCCTGTATCCCCCTGAGGTTTTCTTGAATTTGATTCGTTTCTCTAACACCAGTGACATTTTACTATTTTTCAGAGAGAAGCTAAAAATGAAAGAACGAGAAGAAGCGTGGGTTAAAATAGAGAATCTAGCCAAAGCAAACCCCCAGGTACTAAAAAAGAGAGTAACGTGAAAACGGCTAGGGTGTGTCTTGAGTGTTTGTATGAGATAGGAATGTGGCTTCATCTGGGGGGGAGTCCATTCCACTAACACTGTATATTAAAACATCTGCAATAAAAATACTTTCCAACTTTTGTATAAGTACTTATTTTGCCCCACCAAGTCTTTACCACAGAAGTGGCTTTTCTTCTTAGTCTGCTTTTCGCATAAGATGAGAGCCTTGAGAACCCACTGTGGTAAAAGAGCGGGGCAGCACCCCTCGCCTTGGGCCAAGGTTGCCATTTGCGCTCTCTCTCAAATGTCATAGATGCTGTAGCTCAGACCCCGTTCCCTGCTCTTTACGGTCGATTCTAACGGAAAAGCAATTAGGTGTGAACTAGACTAAGGGCGGAGTCGATGTCCTCTTTCCGAAAATGAGGTTTCTACCGGCTGAGCCTTTTATCGTTAGTCAGCCGTGTTCACGACTAAGCCCTGATGTGCCCTGGCGGTGGGCACAGGCAATGGGGCTTCTGGAGCCGCAGCTGGGAGGCATGCTCCGCGTGGCGACGACGCAGGTGACTCCCAGGTGGCCGGGGTCTGGGGGCTGCACGTGACCTTCCGGTGGTGTCCCCACTGGTCCAGGGGACGGGGACTGTCCTGGCAGACCTTTCTTTTGTCTTTTTAGGGCCACCCCCATGGCATGTGGAAGTTCCCAGGCTAGGGGTCCAATCAGAACTGCAGCTGCTGGCCTCACCACAGCCACAGCATCGCAGCATCTGAGCCACGTCTGCAACCTACACCACAGCTCACGGCAACGCCAGATCCTTAACCCACTGAGCAGGGCCAGGAATCGAACCCACATCCGCATGGATCCTGTCCGGGTTTGTTTCTGCTGAGCTCCAGCGGGAACCCCCTGGCAGACCTTCCTTCTGGTGCCACGTGCCCATCTGATCATCCCTGAAACATCCTGTGCGTGAATCTGCCGCACCAGGCGTTCCCAGGCTGTCCTCAACTCCCCAGGAAAGAGCTTGCTTTCTGAGGAGTACTGCTCAGCTGCCCCTGCAGTCCTAAAAGGTTCTACAAGGTGAGCCGGATTGTAAGCGGTCTGCGTGTTTTCCTTGGCGAGAGGGATGCGTAAATCACTGTCATCTCAGTGCTGGGGGGCGGGGGGGTTCAGGCTCTCGGTGTCTAATGAAGAGCGTGTGTGGATATGAAGGTGAGAGTGTGTCATAACATACTGATTTGTATTCCCTTTGACAAAGTTACAGTCAAGGAAAATTGAATGACTGCCTTAAGTGTGTGTCTTTGATGCCTCCGGAAACAAGTAACTGGCGTGCTTCTAACCATTTCTATTCCATGGTCTCACCCAGAAATGCTGTTCTAAGGCGACTGTGAAACTGCGCGGTGGTTCATTTAGGTAGACGGCTGTGGGTATACACTTTCGAGAGTAGAATTTACGTTGAATGTGAGATTAATGTACTGACAGTGGTTGGAAAGCCACACAGCTGGGACGGGATCCAGCCCGGGGGCAGACGGGGTCCCCATCGGGCTTGTCAGGCACCCATCACACACCCTCCAAGGCCTGTAGACTACATGGAGATCGCGTGGCCTGGTCGTATTTGCTTTCCCCGGGGTGTAGGCACGGCCTCCTGGAAGAGCGCGCAGAGCTTTCCCGGACGAACCGGGGGAGCCGCTGGCGGTGTGAGCGCACGGTTCTGCCGCTGCGCTGGGGCAGCTGCTGCTTCCTAAATGTGTGTGCCCTCATTTCGCGTGTTCTGAACTCTGCCTGCGCGTTCTTGCATCCCATTTCCATCCCTTTGGCCGCTCTGTTTAAAAATGTCTCGGGCAACAGCATCCGGGCCGTGGGCTTTGCCTGCGCTCAGCCCTGCGCTGCGCTGCGCTGCGCTGCGCTGCCCGGGCGCGGCCGCCGCGTCTCTGCTGCCACCTTCGGTGGCGGCCCCGCCGCCCGGCCGCGTGCTCCCGCCCACGGCGCAGGGTCTGAAACGGAGAATAGGGCGTGAGCTCTTATTTCAGAGCCGAAAGTTAGGGCCTTGGTACCTGCCGCTCCTTTTCTGGAGAGAAAACCTTTTCTCACTTGTAATCACTGCTTCCCATTCATGACAGCAGCAAGTCAGCACGGCTGCGGATGGTAGGGTTTGCTCCCTGCCTCGGGAACGCGCCTACGCGGTTGCACAGGCGAAGCGGGTGCTGCCGTCCGCCCTGTGAGAGGCGGTTTCAGAGCACCTCACCGGAGGGCACGGGTTCTCACAAGCCAGGCTTTCATCCGCCCCGGGGATGCGAGGGTGTCCCCGCTCAGGCCCGCTGGGATTTGGAAAGTGGGGCCCTTCAGGATTTCGCTCACGTCCGAGCAGTGGTGGAGCTTCGGTTGGGGTTTTTTAATGTCAGGCATGATGTAATTTTTTAACGTCATGAACTGTTTAAGATTTCTAACATAGATGTGTTTTTCCTAATCCACCCAGGGGCTGGGTGACATTTTTACGCATCTCCCTTTTGTGGGGATCCCGTGAGATGAAAGCAAGGCTCCCCAGGGACTTTTATGTGTGGCTCTGGCTCAGGGTTCCTGTGCCTTTGCCGTGACAAGGAGGTGCCACAGGAGGCCCGGGGCCCGGAGTCTGACCGCCCGTCTCTCTTTGGGGAGACGTACCTTCCTTACTGCACCTGTTGAGAACTTCTGCCTTGGGAAGGTTTTCGTTCCCGGGGAAAGCCCTCTGCTGCCCGAGCCTGCTGGAGGCCCTGCCAGTGACATGGGTTTACTGTGGGCAGGTTGTGGCTCCTCATTCATAGCCCCCTCTGTCCTGAGCCCAGCAGGGACCGAGCCCGCACTGCCCTGGGCACGGCCACCGGCAGCTGTCACATGGAGCGCTGCTGGTCTCCTGGCGTGGCCGGAATCTGGGCTGTTGGTTAAAAATGATCCCTGCGCCACCTCGTGGTTTGTGCCCTGTGTGCTTACCCGCACCGGCCGAGCCCCTGAGGACAAGGCACGTGCAGGCCCCCAGCTCCTCTCTTGGCAGATGGGGTGGCACCAGCCACGTGTCCCAAGTCGTGGAACTTGCCCAGGACAGAGATGAGAGCGGGCCACGGCCCCCAGTGTCAGGGAGCTGCTGATGCACGAAGGGAGCCGGATAGCAGCAGAGAATTCTGTTCAGGAGTCAGACAGAGACACGCCTGAGGGGTGCACCAGCCGTGGTGGCCAGGTCCTTAGACACGTAAAGAACGGCTGGGATGTCCTCACAGCACCAGGACTGCAGCCCTGTAAGGGCGCCGGGCCCCTCGGGGGTGGGGCCGCCTCTTCAGGTCCCAACGGAGGGGCTCAGCCCAGCAGGGGCTCAAGGCATATGGAGCATCAGCGTGGGGAGGGCTCGGAGAAGGGACAGGACGTGGGGATTTTGTCCCCAGAACCGCGTGCAGGTGCTACAGTGTCATCCAGGGCAGAGCCTGGGCAGACTCGGGCTCCTCTGGGTACAGCGCAGACAGCAGCCTGGAAGGGCCCGCCCTCGGGGCTCCCATAGAAGCCTTTGGAAATGCTGCCGCCAGGCGGGGTTGATGGGAGTGGCGGGCAGAGGACACAGTGGGGAGCTGGCTACCCTCAGGGTTGAAGAAACGAAATGGAGCCAAGAACACGGCTTGTGCAAGTGAGCAGGCTGGCAACGGGGCTGGGCAGAGGCTGGGCGAGGCTCGGGATGGGGAGGCCTGGTGCGCGTCCCATCGGAGGTCGAGCTGCTCTGCCTGGACGCTGGTGGGAGGCAGGGGTCGGGGGGCTAGGCAGGGGCTCAGCTGCGGGCCGGGAGAGGTGCAGGCCCGTGGCCCGTGAGCTTCAGGGCCGGGCCCCTCCTTGCCTCCGTCCTCCTGCCAGACAGACGGGACCATAGCACGCATTTGAGAGGCTTGTACAAGAGGTGTGAGGTGTTGGAGTACCTGGCTGGGGGAAGATGCACAAGGAGGGGACAGTACATACCAGGGACAGTCACCCGTCAGAGGTACCTGAGCTCATTATAAGCATCACGACCACCTCTGACTGGTCTCAGGCCCGCGTCACACTCACCAAAGTCAGAAGTGGGGTGCTGCTCACCCTGGAACCCGGGGCCGCCCTGCGGACAGCAGGGGAGGGAGCCAACAGGCCCCTCTGACGTGGCCACAGTGGCATCGCGGTGGCAGTGAGATGTGAGCAGTGGGGCTGCTCGAGGTTGTGCTGTCTGGGCGGAGCGCAGAGCACAAGAGAATAAGGCCGGGGATGGGGTGAAGCAAGCTGGGGAGGGGCAGGTGGCCGCGGGAAGGCCTGGGGCCCGTCACACTGCTCCCTGGGAGTAAGGAGGCCGGAGGCCACGGCGGCCTGGACGGCAGGAGACGGCAGGGCCCAAGTGCTGCAGCCGTAGGCCGCGCTGCCTCGGCCTGGGCTCCCTTCCGGGGGGGCATCGGTGGGGTGGTGCCGCCGGGACGAGGCCCGAGCCGAGCCCACGCTGACCCCCAGTGACTCCGCGCTTTGCATTGCAGTGCGCAGTGTGTAGCCAGGCGGGCGCCCTGAGCATTCCGGTGGCAATGGAGACAGATGGGCCTTTATCGGAAGAGGCGCAGACGCTGGGAAAGACAGTGAACGAAGAGGCTCGCCAGGTAAAAGCGCGCCCCTTAGAGACGTGTTAAGACGTGCGCGTGACCTCAGAGCTGTGACAGCAGCGCCTCCCGCATCAGCAGGAGCGAAAAAATGTCGGTGACCACATGGGAGACGGTCAGTCGACACCCGGAGTGACCAGAGCGGAAGGAACCGTTCTCAGGGATGAAGTGCCCCTGAGCTGCGCCTCCGTCTGCTCTAACAGCAGCCCTCCCGACTCTGAGCTCCAGTCTGGTGTTAACTAGAGCAAAACCCCAAAGGTTTGCAGTAATAGCCTGTCTCTGCTCCTTCTGCCCCTCTCCGACTTCTGCCTTGGCCCAGAGGGCTCCCCTCTTACTTGTCCACGGAGCTAGTCCCGGCCTCCAGGCCCCAGGACACCAAGCAGAGCCCTGGTCCTGCCAACGGCAAGGTCACCCTCCTGCGCCAGGGCCGGGGCTCTGCCAGGACCTGTGCAACACCCACGCTCAGGTTGTGAAAACACATGTTTAGATGACCACCAAGCCAAAGAAAGATCCTGTCGCTAGACTGGGAACATATAGGATTTAGGTTTTTTTTTTTTAGATTGAAGGTTTGTTTGTTTTTTTTTTTTTTTTTGCTATTTCTTTGGGCCGCTCCCGCGGCATATGGAGATTCCCAGGCTAGGGGTCGAATCGGAGCTGTAGAAGCCGGCCTACGCCAGAGCCACAGCAACGCGGGATCCGAGCCACGTCTGCAACCTACACCACAGCTCACGGCAACGCCGAATCGTTAACCCACTGAGCAAGGGCAGGGACCGAACCCGCAACCTCATGGTTCCTAGTCGGATTCGTTAACCACTGCGCCACGACGGGAACTCCAGGATTTAGGTTTTAACGAGGGCAGTGTGTGGAGTTCCTGCCTGTGTGAGGGGCCTTGCGGTGGCTGTGAACCTCTCATCACGCCCCCTGTTCTCAGTCCACACAGACGAATACAGGGCTAACTGGATTTAGCCCTTTCTGACTCTGAAACTTTAACCCCTTTGAGCTGTGTAAGAATCCCTGAAGACAATGCTGCAGTTCTGAAAGGAAACAGGTTAGGGTATTAGCTGAAATACTGCAGACTAAGTAAATGAAGGTGGTTTATAGATGCTAGAGTCGTTAGGAGCTCAGAGAGGGGTTTTGTGTGTGTATGTGTGTATGTGTGTCTTTTGTCTAGTTAGGGCCACACCTGCAGCATATGGAGGCTCCCAGGCTAGAGGTCTAATCAGAGCTGTAGCCACTGGCCTACACCACAGCCACAGCAACACCAGATCTGAGCCTCATCTGCAACCTACACCACAGCTCACGGCCACACCGGATCCGTAACCCCCTGAGAGAGGCCAGGGATTGAACCCACAACCTCAAGGCTCCTAGTCAGATTTGTTTCTCCTGCAGCATGACAGGAACTCCGTTTTTTGTTTGTTTTTTAATCTGTTTTTAGTTCAAGTAAATTATATTCCCCCCCTTGATGCAACAGGATCAGATGTTACCAAGAGCACACACAGCAGGCCATCAAGACTGCACTGCCGAGCACGGCAGCCCCAATGCCCCTGTGACCTGGGGCTGTCAGCCCTGCTCTGTCTGCCCTGGCTGACACGGGGGCTCCCAAGCTCGGTGTGAAGAAAAGAACCTAGAAACATCTCATTCCTAGTTTCTGTTATTGATGCTATGTTGAAATGAGAATATTTTGGATACACTGGGTTAAATAAAAAAAGGTTATTAAAAGAAATGCCACCTGTTGCTTTTCACTTTCAACGTGGCTATTAGAAGATTTGGAATTGCGTGCATGGCTGGCATTGTTTTCCAGCCTGACAGCACTGGTCCACATGCCTTTTTCATGTTGCTGCTGGGGTACAGTGCCCACACCGACCCATCTGAGCCTCTTCCTACCCAGTGAGCTCTTGGCCTCTCTTTAAGATAGAGGCAGGTGGATGCAAAAACTAAAAACACAGTGGGAGGACTTCCTTCCACGGCGCAGCGGGTTGAGAAACCACCTGCAGCGGTTCAGGCTCGAGTTGCCATGGAAGCACAGGTTCAATCCCTGGCACAACACTGCGTGTTAACAAGAATCTGGCACTGGGAGTTCCCGTCGTGGCTCAGTGGTTAACGAACCCTACTAGCATCCATGAGGACACAGGTTCGATCCCTGGCCTCCCTCAGCGGGTTAAGGATCCAGTGTTGCCGTGAGCTGTGGTGTAGGTCACAGACGCGGCTTAGATCCTGAGATGCTGTAGCTGTGGTGCAGGCCGGCAGCTACAGCTCCGATTCGACTCCTAGCCTGGGAACCTCCATATGCCATGGGTGTGGACCTAAAAAGACAAAAAAAAAAAAAAAGAATCTGGCATTGCCACAGCTGCGGCTCAGATGCAATCCCTGGCCGGGAACTTCTGTGTGCCACAGATGTAGCCATTAAAAAAAAAAAAGCAGAAAAACATCAGGAGCTCATTTTTTACTTAATCCAGTTGGGTTCCAGAATTTTCTCACAGTATTCTTAGCAATGAATCAATTGAATAAAAACCATGCAAAGCCTTCTGTTTTTCTCTGTGCGGGTATTCATTTTCCTTCTCGACTTTTTCCTTCACTCGGAATCTGAGGTCAGCTCTTCGATCACCGTTTTCATTTTCCGGCTTCAGGTGGGCCGAGGACGTGCACACAGGCCTGCTGATGCGGACAGTCCCAGAGGGAGCCACGGCCAGCCTCCCCCGCCCGGCAGGCCTGTCTGCAGCTCTGTGACCACGTAGCCTTCAGGTCGCTCAGGACGCCCAGTGCCCATCGTGGGAAGGGCAATGGATGGCTTACAAGCCGTCTTTCCACGTTAGACGTTGCAGGGTTGGAGGATTCTTTCTGGTCCATCCTTGAGCTTGAGAATTAAACCTAAGAAAGGAACACACCACGCGGGGAATGTCGTGGACGTAGCACGTGATCACCCCATCTGTGGCCGTGGTTCTGGTGGAGGGCTTACCCCGTAGAAGACTGAGAAGCAAATCCGAATGGCTTTCTCCTCTCGAGACGAACGGCCTTGGAAGCGGCAGTGGTGGCCACTGCCCAGGGGACCTCCCAGCTGGCTGACCGTCCAGGGGCCCGGGAGGAGGTGCACCTGCACAGGCGACGAGGAGCACAGTCCCCAGAGTTCTGAGTCACGCTGTGCAGACAGCGTGTTTCCTGGAGAGCTCAGAGCGTGTTTGTCTTGCTGGTTTGTCTTCATGACTCTTGAAATCAGACTGTGCGACTGAGTTTTCTGTGTAATTGACATTCTTGCAAAAACGACTCCCCTCCTTTCCCCTCGGCAGATGTCCCCAGATCTCGTTTCTGGGTTGAAAGACTGGGCTTCTAAGAGAGCAGTTCTCTACCAAGTTGACACAGGCCAGTCAGAACCCCAGCAGTACCTGTGTTTTTAAAAATTGAGTAGCTAAAATTCATGTGGAAACGCAGAGATCAAGAATAGCTGAAATACGAGTTCCCTTCGTGGCTCAGCAGTTAATGAACCTGACTAGTATCCATGAAGATGCGGATTCAATCCCTGGCCTCACTCAGCAGGTTAAGGATCCAGCGTTGCTGTGAACTGTGGTGTAGGTCACAGACACAACTCAGATCCTGCATTGCTGTGGCTGTGGTGTAGGCTAGCAGCTGCAGCTCCGATTCGACCCTTGGCCTGGGAACCTCCATATGCTGTGGGTGTGGCCCTAAAAAGCAAAAAAAAAAAAAACTGAAATAACTCTGGAAAGACTAGCATGGCCCATTTAAGACTTAGTGTAGCTTTCTGTATGTCAGTGTGAGTATTGACCTATGTAGTGGAAGCTGTTTCTTAAACCTAAGAGCGTGGTCTCAGGTACAATACTTGGTGTGACAGACTCTTAATTTGGAGTCACGTTCCCGGAATTCGCCAAAACACTGTGGTTAAAGCAAAGATACCAGAGTTCCTGTCATGGTGCAGTGGTTAGCGAATCTGACTAGGAACTGTGAGGTTGCGGGTTCAATCCCTGGCCTTGCTCAGTGGGTTGAGGATCCGGCGTTGCCGTGAGCTGTGGTGTAAGTCACAGAAGCAGCTCAGATCCTGCATGGCTGTGGCTGTGGTGTAGGCCAGCAACTGTAGCTCCGATTCAACCCCTAGCCTGGGAACCTCCATATGCCACGGATGTGGCCCTAAAAAGACAAGAAGAAAAAAAAAAAAAAAAGCAAAGGTAGCAAGATGCAGGGGAAATTTATATCCATCATTTGGGGACCAAATTGACATAAGACGTTATCAGAGTTCCAAAGTAGGTTTTTCAGTTTTTCTGTGTAGTAGTTTGAACATTTTCAATGCCCTTTTGAGTTCATTTTATTTTTCCAAAGTAATTTCTCATTTCTTTGAAATAATTTGAATGTGGGCTCAGGACATGTGCGAGAGAAATGATGGAATTGTGGAAGAATCCGGGACAGGAGGCCCTGATGCAGTTGGTTAGAACTTCGTGGAGAAATTCTGCTGTATGTTTTCCTATCAGAACTATAATTTCAGGGTTTTTTTTTTAAAAACTCCGGTAACCCTTTTATAGAACCTCCAAAGAAAACTGGTAAATTTCGTGTGAATGATATTTCTATCAGTCTTTTTTTTTTTTTTTTTGGCTTTTTAGGGCCGCACCTGCAGCATAGGGAGGCTCCCAGACTAGTGGTCCAGTTGGAGCTGTAGCCGCTGGCCTACACCAGAGCCACAGCAACGCGGGATCCAAGCCACGTCTGCCACCTACACCACAGCTCATGGCAACACCAGATCCTTAACCCACTGAGCGAGCCAGGGATCAAACCCACAACCTCATGGTTCCTAGTCAGGTTTGTTTCTGCTGCGCCACAACGGGAACTGTGACATTTAAAATGTTCCCAGTTGTCCTTTTTAGCAGAAGGTGGGGAGGAAAGCCATGTCAGCCGTGCAGATCAGGAGGGAGGCAGTGAAGGTTATTCCTCCGTCGATGCGTGGGATGCACGCGAGGCTTGTGCACGTAGGAGAAGAGCTGACGGTGGCGCATGTGGTGCGTGGAAGGAAGTGTCTTCCCCTCCCCCCGCCATCCCAACCTGTGCTGGCGAAGCCAGAGATCTGGCCCCTTAGCAGACTTTGGTGGGTTCTGTCCTGAATTAAGCAGTGAGCCCTCTTCTGTACGGTTCTCACAGGCTCTGCAGGTGCAGCCTCCGGGGCTGCCATTGTCACACCGCTGTTTGCCTCGAGCACCTCCGCAGAGCTATGTGTGCCTGGTGTCACGTGTCTTGTCGGCCCCACCAGGACAGCTTGCTGTGCAGCACAGCCTCCGCCCGGGGCATCTGCTCAGGGTGCCTGGCTGCGGGATGTCGCCCTCTTTTCCCACCTCCCCCTTGCGGTTTGTCACATTGCCCTCTGCTTTCTACACGGGCTTAGAATGGCTGTGCAGAAAGGCTCAAATGGGTCCCTCACACTCTGTGTCCTTCCGGAAGCTTCCAGGGTCCCGTGGGCTTTCTGTTTGCACTTACCCGTTCCAGCGCCAAGGTTTTTATTATTGCCTTTCCATCAAAATGTGCCCTCTCTTCAGAATGCCTCTCGCAGCAGTGATTAAATATCTCAGGCACCCGAAAAGCTTGGTTTCGTTTGGCTTCGCTTTGCTTTGTTTTACAGCTTGACACGGAGTGGCCATAAAATTCAGGGTAGACGTTCCCTGAGTTTCTCGTGGGTCTGAGGCCAACATGTCCCCAGATGAGAGCACTTCTACAAGGACTGTGACCGAGACAAGCAGCCCTTCGGGGACGGGGGGGCCTCCACAGTCCTCTGACGTGGGTGGTGTGGTCCCGAAGCCACCTTGCACTAGTCCCCGGGGAAAGATGAGAATCCTTGCCTTTGCCATGAATGAACGTTCATATTCAAGTAGCATCTCTAGAAATAATCCTGGAATGATGTCGCGCTAGAGTCTGTCCGAGCCTTGCCACGCGCGTAGTTTTCATAGATGACGCTTGCAGAGAACCCTGGGAAGCTGTGGCTCTGCCAGTCCAGGCACTCACCACGCGCGGCTCTAGCAGGTCCTTGGGTATTTCGTTAAAGGGAAGAGAAGGACTTTGCGTATCGTGCCGGCGATGCTGGCCGCCTGGACGCTGGGGGGAGCTGTCAGGGATGTGTTCTTGTTTTTTCTGGTAGCTGTCTGATCACCACCACAAAAGCAACTCTTCTTTAAATGTTGTCTCCCTTTCGCTGGAGACACTGAAGAGAAGGGAAGATGTGATGCTGGCTCGTGGTCCTCACGAGCTGGCAGCCCGCAGGTACCCAGGTCGGGCTTAGGTGATTTCGACGGCTCGTGCTTAGGCTTCAGAGATACTGGGAGTGATACAGCGGTCCTGCCTCGGAAACCGAATACTCTTACTATTCATGGAAACGGACGCATCGCTCTACATACTCCCCACGTCAGGGCCCTTTCTTTGCAGACACAGTTCTGCAAGTCCTCATGCAGAAAGGGATTCATTTAGGGGAGTTCCTGTCGTGGCGCAGTGGTTCACGAATCCGACTAGGAACCATGAGGTTGCGGGTTCGGTCCCTGCCCTTGCTCAGTGGGTTAACGATCCGGCGTTGCCGTGAGCTGTGGTGTAGGTTGCAGACGCGGCTCGGATCCTGCGTTGCTGTGGCTCTGGCGTAGGCCGGTGGCTACAGCTCCGATTTGACCCCTAGCCTGGGAACCTCCATATGCCGCGGGAGCGGCCCAAGAAATAGCAACAACAATAACAACAACAACAAAAAAAAGACAAAAAAAAAAGAAAAGGATTCATTTAACTTTTTTTTTTGAAGTAAAGCCAAAATGCCCTAAGCTTCAGTAAGAAAATGGCAGTCATTTACCCTTCATCTTAGGAACTTTTACATAAATAGTTACAGTGTTTCTCGGTTCTAGAGGATGGGATTTTAGGTAAATATACTGTTTCTAAGCTCCAGAGGATTCTCCCACACATTGAATACCTCTCATCTTAGGGATCTTTTTTCAAATTTGAAAGAAGTTTTAGACCTGTTTGTTTGTTGGGTTTTTGTTTGTCTTTTTAGGGCCACACCCGCAGCATATGGACGTTCCCAGGCTAGGGGTGGAATGGGAGCTAAGCTGCCGACCTACACCACAGCCACAGCAAGGCCGGATCCTTAACCCACTGAGTGAGGCCAGGGATCGAACCCGTGTCCTCATGGACACTAGTCAGGTTCGTTAACCGCTGAGCCATGACGGGAATGCCAGTTTTAGACCTGGTATTGGCTTTGAATCCGGTTGAAAGAGGTGTTCCATTCATTCTTTTTATTTACAGAGGCTTGCTGAGATGCCTCCGTAGCGGGCAGAGCCTTGAATGGCTCTGGTCACAGTTGATGAAATAGGAGGGGCTTAGTAGAGCCGGTCCCTGTGCCAAGTGCGCCCCCAAGAGCCCCCAGGGTCAGCGCTGCACAGGCCGACCTTCCCAGCAGTCGTTGGGTCCCGTTGAGTAGACGAGCTGCCCCCTGGTCACTGCGGGTGGTGACTGTCCCCGCGGGCTCAGCGCAGAGCGCGCACGTCTGGGTCCCAGGTCTGCAGCCAACACCGTGCGTTTTCATTCCAGGCGCAGAAGGACCTGAAGAAGGACCGGCCCGTGGCGCGCCGCAAGTCCGAGCTGCCCCAGGACCTGCACGCCAAGGGCGCCCTGGAGGCCCCCGGCCGGGCCGAGGAGCTGGCCCCCCAGGACGGGCGCTAGCCCCGCCGCGGCGCCACCCTGCAGCACCTGTAGAAGCCCGTGCTCTGTGTGCCATGCCCGTCAGTTACACTCAAGTGCAAGCGCCCTCCGACCCGACCCGACCCGACCCAGGCAGTCACGCCCTCCCGCCTCGGCTCGAGCCCAGAGGTCAAACAAGGGGGACCTCCTGGGTCCGACCGCAGGGCTGCGGGCGCTCCCGGTGTCGCCCCCCCCCCCCCCCCGCACCCCGTGGCCTCGCGCCCCCGGCAGGTCCCAGATCAGACAGTCTCCCAAAGTCAGAGCTAAGGCAAGCGCCCTGGCCGCCCGCGCCACCTTCTGCCCGGATGGGATTGTGGTCATTCGAGGCAGCGGCCCTGAGGGTCCCGGGCCTCTTTCACCTCAGAGCAGCTCCGCCAGAAACCGTGACGTGGCGCTTTCAAGACTTCGCCGCCGGTGAGGTGGTTCCACATGGTGGCCGCGCCAGCAGTTGCTTTCGGGGGTGTTTTGGCTGGTTGGGGGGGGCGGCGGCGGCGGGGGAGTTGTTTTCATTTCATCGGAGTGCTCTGCTGTCCTTGTGACTGCACCCCCTGGGGAAGTGGCGGGACCGCCCTGGGCCCCGCGTTTCCCTGCGGCGTGGCTTCCCCCGCCGACCCCGCGCGCCCCGGGTCCCGTCCCTCTTGGGGGCCGCTCCCGCCGGACAGCCGCACCCGGCGCCGGGCCCTGGGAGACACACGTGGGCTTTAAAGGGAGCCTCCTCTTGACTGGAACCAGAATCTCGACAATGGCGTGTTCGTGTCTTACTTTGCAGATTTTTTTTCTCCCCTGTTCCCACGTTGTTGCCCTGGCACGAGGCTCTCGGATCAGTGAAAGGCTGCTCCCCGAGCCCGGCGCCTTCCGTAGGGAGTGAGGCCGAGAGCGCTTGGGGTGAGGCCGGTTCTCAGCCTGGGCGAGAGCTGCAGCCGCGGCGGGGCTCCCACGCGGCTCTGTGAGCAAGCGCGCTCAGCCCTCGCCTGCGAAGGAGAACACAGCGTCGGGGGTTTCGTGGGTCTTCAATGCTGCTAACTATTTGAGACTTCCTTGCATGTACTGAGCTTTTCGTTTTCGATGGAACAGCACGAGGAGACAAATCTTTAAACTTAGTGCTTTGTCTGTTCTTTATTGCTCTCAGGGTGGCCAGTATTTTGACTTACTTGTCCCGCTCGAAAGCATCTGAGACGCGTGCTGCTGCTGCTCTAAACTAGTGGCTCTGGTTTCCCCTCTCTGGCGTAAGATGCTAGAGCTTAATGGCAAATGTCTCGATGCATCACAGGTAAAGTGTGGCTTCTTTCAGGATCTGTCTCGGAGTCGAGGCCTCAGGAATCCACTAAAGCGATGGGAAGAGCAGCCCGGGGGCTGAATTTAGGTTGGTTGCACCTAAATCCTTGTCGTTGGAGGAGAGTCACGCGGGGAGGAGGGACGCCTTGTGTTCGGAGCGAGCCCTGAATTAGAAGCTTCCCCAGCTGGAAGCAGAGACACCCGCTTTGGGAGAAGAAACACCTGAGAAACTTGACAAGTACCCGCCCGCTTTACCATAATGACATTTATAGTTTTTAAAAAGTTTAGATGCCTTCTCCTTCTGAGGGAAAAAGGGTGCTTTTTATTGTATAAAGCAGCAGCGTCTTATGTATCCTGATATCCCATTGTTTGAACTTGCGTCTTTGGCTGATAGATTCTCAAGTATCCTTGACCTGGTGTTAGAATGTGTGTTCGAGAGGTTTCTGGGAAGCCTCTCCTTTTGCCCTCGGGAAAAAGCAAAATAGCAACGTTTGGGCGATGGGCAGAGCGTGGCATACAGAAGCATCTTTTTGTCTAGGTTTTACTTCTGCTCTTTATTGAAGACAAACATTCACCAAAAGGGAGGGGGAAACAAAAGTTTTGAGAGAAACTCATCTTCTTTGACAAGAGTTATTATTTAATATTTTGGCCTATTAAAGCTTTCCTGGTTAGAACTCTCAGACTCCCCGTGCCAGTTGTTCAACGGACATACTATCCCATACTGTTTCCTCTGTGCCCAACTGATTTCAAAAGTACTGCATTGCAAATAAACTGGTGACTGTTTTTCTTCATAAGGTCTGCATTTGGCATCTTCACTCTTTCCAAAATGTATCTCTACATCAGCAATGTCACTATTCCGAGTGTCTTTTTAGTGTGGCTGTAGTCTGGCTTCCTTTTACTATTGTACATACATTGTATCTTTGTTTTACGGTATCGAGTAATAAAAATGTAGACTTCATATTTTGTACAAAATGTCCTATGTACAGAATAAAAAAAGTTCATAGAAACAGCAAAACTAGGTAAGTGGCACAATTATTTTTCTTTAGGGAAGATCTGTAACTTTCTGCTTTAGTGAAATGTTTAGTGCCTACAACTTTTTTAACATTTTGTAATTCAGGACTTTTTGTTTCGACATTGTTTACGCAGAGAAACTTCATACACTTGCCATTTAATATGCTCTTTTCTCTAATTTAAAAAAAAAACCTCTAAAAATGGTGTATTATATGGACTAAATAAAGAACATGTGAATTTTATTGCTCATCATGATGCTACATTTAGCCATGGTGTTGGGCAAGCTGGTTCTGAGTATCCTCAGGTGACGGTGAGGGGCAGGGCAGCCATCCAGGGACACGGGCTGGAGGACGGGAGCGCCATCCCTCGCCCAGCACGGGCTGGGCGCCGCTGTGCCGCCCACCACCGCCGGGTGGGTCTCGGCCGAGCCCCTGCGGGCTCCCTGTTTTACTTCTCCGGCGGTGGCTTCTTTTTAGTGACCACCCCTTGTCTTGTGAGGAGGCAGAGGAACTCGGAATGCCACGCGTAGGAATGGAACTGTTTGAGCCCTGACCACGACGTTGAAAACTATTCTTGAAGAGACATTCGGGTCCCCAAAACAGGGCGGGATGGCGGCGAGCACCCGTTTGGGATCCTGGCCCCCCCACCGGCTCCCGGCGGGGAGCTCTTGCGAAGGGTCGCCTGGAGCGGGCCCAGCCTGGAGTTGTTCCAGGTCCCGGCGATGAGCTCACCTCCGCAGCGCTGCTTCTTCGGAGGCGTCCCAGCAGGTGCGCGCGGCCCGAGGCCCCCCCACCCCGCTGTCCTTATCGGCCAGGTGGCCCCTGTGACGCCCCCACCGTGACAGCAGCGCAGGGGTGGCCCTCGGAGCTCAGGGGCGGCGACGAGGCCGGAGCCCATCCCCGTGTCTCTGTGGCCTGAGCGTCCGGTGGTGGGCATGTTTCGGAGACACGGGTGCCCGCTGCCGAGCAGCAGGCACCCGGGGCTGAAGACACCTCCGCTCGGGTCCAGCTTCTTTGTCTCCCATCTCGCACACGGGGGCTGGGGGTGCGGGCCGCCGGGTCCGTGCTTAGGACAAGGATTCTGGAGAGAACGTACTGAGGAGAGGAGGCCGGCTTCGCGCTGTCCAGGTAGGGAGGGGCCGGAAAGCGGAGTTCCTGGCTCAGCAGAAACGAACCTGACCAGCTCCCACGAGGATGCAGGTTCGATCCCTGGCCTCGCCCAGCTGGTCAGGGATCTGGCGTTGCCGTGAGCTGTGGTGTAGGTCACAGACGCAGCTCTGATCCCGAGTTGCTGGGGCTGTGGTGTAGGCCGGAAGGTACAGCTCCGATCCAGCCCCTAGCCTGGGAACCTCCATATGCCACGGGTTTGGCCCTAAAAAGACAAAAAGAAAATAATGATAATACAAAGAGGCTGGAAAGCACAATCCAAATGGCCTAGTGCCTCCTTCCCAGATAACCAGTCCGAAACCATCGCCGTCCCGGGACAGCAGCTGATTCTGGCCGCACCCCTGTGCCCGGGGCTGTGGTGGGTGCCCCCTCGTAGGTGTCAGTTTACTTAATTCTCACACCCGCCGTGGTTATACCCCCTGAAAGAGGAGACCAAGGCTCTCCGAGGGTAAGTCGCCGCCCAAGGTCACGGCGGCGGCGGTGGGGAGGAGCCGGGCTTCTGCCCAGCAGGGGCCCTGGAGCACCAGCCCCTCCCCACTCCGCTGCGCTGTGGGGACACCAGGACACGGCAGGGGCTGGGCTAGGGCCAGAACCTCAGGGGCCATCCAGGCCGGTGGCCTGCGCACACCTCAGAAGCTGTGGGTTTTATGTCCATTTAAATCTTGTAACATTTTCTCTAAAGACATTCAAAGCGTGTTATTCCAAGTTGCAACACTTTGAAGGCCACCAACTCGTTAGTTTCTATTCTCGCTAACTTTATTTGACTCATATGAACCTCTCCGTTTGTCAAAACTTCAGCTCTTGCTGCGTATGTGTGGTTTCACGCTGGAGTTCACGGCAGCGGGATAGGTTCCAACTCCCAGAACGTTCGAAATCACTGAGGTTAACATTTTCAGAGAAGGAAATAGTTCCTGCAGGTGAAGACCAGTGGTTTTGATACTGGAAATTCGGTACCTGTCCCCCAGGCTGGATGAGAATAAAGAGGCAGGGTTTTGAGGAAACGGAACGAAGTGTCCAATGTGTCAGCGAATGAAGAGCGTATCAGACCAACGTCCCGAAAACGAACGTCTTGTTTTCTGGGGAGAAAACAGGAGGATTTATAGGGGCTGGGGAGTTGCCCGGTGGCTCAGCAACTTAAGAATCCAGCATTGACAGCGCCATGTTCAGGTCACTGCTGTGGCGCGGGTTCGATCCCTGGCCCAGGAACTTCCACGTGCTTCTAGCACAGCCAAAACAAACAAAAAATTAAAATAAAGGGGCTGGGGCCCTGAGGCTGCGGGCTGATGCCACATGAAGTTGGCGGTTCTGCTGAGACTAGGCGTCTCCTGACCATGACGTCAGCTCTGGCCGCCTCGGTCCTCTGCCCCCGGTCAAGATGCTTTATTCTCCATGTTTTTCCTGCTTTGCTGACTTCGTGGCCTTGGGTTTCTGTGGTCGAGATGGGAGCAACAGGCAGAAACAGCCAGATGCCCAGGCACCCTAGGGACAAGGAGTGCCAGCGTCAGTCCCCAGGGAGTGGAGGGAGCACACGAGAGAAAAAAAAAAATCAGGCACTTTTAGCTCTGGGTCCTGTTGAATTTTCCCACCTCGGCCTGCCCGCTCTCGCACATCTTTGTGCTTTTTACTAAAGGTTTATGTAAATTCCACAGGACGCTACCAGAGGGGCCCAAACTCTCTAATTCGTCTTTTTTTTCTATTCCCAGGTTTGCCTGATCACTTCCAGTTCAGCCTGGTTTACTCCTGAGGTGCTTTTAGAAATACAGTCAGGGGCGTTCCCGTCGTGGCACAGTGGTTAACGAATCCGACTAGGAACCATGAGGTTGCGGGTTCGGTCCCTGCCCTTGCTCAGTGGGTTAAGGATCCGGCGTTGCCGTGAGCTGTGGTGTAGGTTGCAGACGCGGCTCGGATCCCGCGTTGCTGTGGCTCTGGCGTAGGCCGGTGGCTACAGCTCCGATTAAACCCCTGGCCTGGGAACCTCCATATGCCGCGGGAGCGGCCCAAGAAATAGCAGTAACAACAACAAAAGACAAAAAAAAAGAAAGAAATACAGTCAGGAGTTCCCGCTGTGGTGCAGGAGGGTTAGCAGTGTCTCTGCAGTGCCAGGACACAGGTTCAATCCCCAGTCCAGCACAGTGGGTTAAAGGCTCTGGCATCGCCACAGCTGTGGTTTGGATCTGATCCCTGTCCCAGAAATCCATATGCCACGGGGCAGCCAAAAAAGATAGGAGGGAAATACACAGTTAGGAGTTCCTGTCATGGCTCAGAGGTAACAAACCCAACTAGTATCCATGAGGATGTGGGTTCCATCCCTGGCCTCGCTCAGTGGGTTAAGGATCGTGTGTTGCCTTGAGCTGTGGCGTAGGTCGCAGACACAGCTCGGATCCTGTGTTGCCGTGTCTGTGGTGTAGGCTGGCAGCTGCAGCTCCAATACGACCCCTAGCCTGGAAGCTTCCCTATGCCACAGGTGTGGCCCTTAAAAAAAAAAGACAGAAAGAAACATACAGTTAAGTCAGCATAAGCTGGAGCAGAGCCAGGCTTCATGATCCGTTTTTGTAGGATGATTCGCAACATCTAGTCAATTACAGGGTTCATGGGGGGGGGAGGTTTAGCTGTGCCCACGGCCCACAGAAGTTCCCAGGCCAAGAACAGAACAAGCGCCACAGCAGCAGAGCCTCTTCAGTGACAATGCCAGATCCTTAGCCTACTGCACCACAAGGAAGCTTCGATCACGGAGGGTTTTTGGCCCATTTTTTCCCTTTAGTTTCATCAAGTGTAACTGACATACAGCTCTGAAAGTTTGGTACCGCAGAATGACCTGACACATAAGTAGTGACATGATGACTGCAGTAAGTTAATTAACATCCATCGCCTCATCTCGTTACCGAAAAAATCATAATTCTTGTAATAAAAGCAACTGATAACAGATGCTTTTGGTGAACCTTCAGCACAGTTGTGATAGTTCTTGATGCCAGTAAACCAGGTTGCGCTTCAAGGGACCCCCTGGAATGATATGTTTGCTCTGTAGGAGATACAGTGGATCCGGATCCCAGATGTGTCCCCACACGCAACACACACACACACACACCCCGACATGCTCACACTGGCATTACAGACAGAGTCAGAGTACACATGTGGGCACAGAGCAAGGTAGGGTGGCCCCTGGCTGAAATGTCATGGGGTTTTTTGTTTTGATTTTCTTTGGGTTTTTTTTAATTTTATTTTTTGGGGTTTTTTTTTTAGGGCTGCACCTGCCAGGAGGTTCCAGGCTAGGGGTCAAATCGGAGCTACAGCCACCAAACTACACCACAGTCACAGAAACGCGGGATCCAAGCCCCATCTGCGACCTACACCACAGCTCACTGCAGTGCCAGCTCCTTAACCCACTAAGCAAGGCCAGGGATCGAACCTGTGTCCTCAGGGATCCTAGTCACATCTGTTTCCACTGCATCATGACGGGAACTCCCCAGCATTATTTGGCGAGTTTCAAAAAGACTGAAACAAAAAGTCTGCTGCAAAGAGTGAAATGGAGTAAAACCCAGCACCGGGCAGGTCGGGGTAACTAGCGTGATGGGAAGCGAGCCGGTTCCAGATCCCACTCTCAGCCGAGGCTCCAGAGACAGGCAGGGCCGGTGCCGAGTTCGGGACGACCCCGAGAGCACCTTGGATTCAGCGATCCCCTGGAAGGATTCACAGGGGGGACAGCTGTGGTCCCCACGATGATGGGTTATGGCAGCGAAAGGAATCAGCATAGGAGAGAGAGCAGGTCACCCCCGGACCCAGGCTCAGAGCCCCCGCCCCTCCCGGGGAGCGGCTCGGACAGGCCTGCACCTCCCGGCCAGTTTGATCACGGGCCAGTCCCGGTTACATGGCTGACTAGCCCCCCAAGGGTGAGGCTGATTCTGGGCGGCCCAAGACACCCCCCACCCCAGAGTCCACTGTCAGCACAGACTGTCCAGCAATACGGATGCCCTTAGCAGGCAGGACGTTCCCAGGGCCTAGAGGGGACCTGCCTGGAGAGGGGGACAGAGCTGTTTGGGCAAAGGGAGTCTTCAGGGCTGCCTCACGGAAGAGGAAGCCAGCAAGCAGGGGGCAGAGCCGGAGCCCGGCAGGTGGTGCGGGCGGGGCCTCTGACAAAGCGCTTGTGTGAGCCCAGGGCTTCCTGCTGAGTTGTGAGACCTGCTTTGCAGTTGACCTGCTTGAGCAGGTAGAGGCTTCCTCGGGGACACCGGCGGGCTGCTGGGCACAAGGACAGAACCTAAAGGATACAGGCCACCCCGTCACCCCGGGAGGACGGAGGTCCAGGCCTGGGAAGAGCTAAGAGGAGCTGACCTCAACATCAGATCACGATGGAAGTGGACCTTGCTTTGGTTTCTCCCCTTCAACTCAGGAGTGTGGGGTGGGTGTCCACTGCTCCCCGAGCATCGGGCATGGGCTGCTTGGCCAAGGGCGCACTGGGAAAGAGCAGTAGGAGGAGGTGTCAGGGTCACCAGCTGTCCTGGCCGTCAGGCTAGCGCGTCGGCCCAGGCGAGGTCCCCGGGGTGGGGGTGCGGATCGCCAGCAAAGGAGGCGTCCTGGTGCCACTCACTCGTTCAGAACTGCGTGGACACCAGGGTCCCGCTCTGCCCAAACCAAGAAGCAGTCAAGTAACGGCAACCAGCGTCTCATCCCTGGCGAGCTTTTTGCTCCAGCCTCTGTGTGGGCGTCACCCATCCCAGAGTGAGGAGACCGGGGCCCCTGGCAGCCCGGCGGAGCAGCAGTGCCAGGACAGGAGCCACCTCTCCCGAGTCCTGGCCCCTTGCTTGTGTTGGCGTGTTGCCGAGACCCCAATCTGCTCCACCTAAGGTGACAACCTAAGGTGGGACCATGTCGTATCTCTGATGGCCACGCACGGGTCCCCACCACCAGTCTGCCCAGGACAGCGTGCTCTCCCGTCATGAAGATACAAGGAAAGGCAGCAGAGCCAGTCCCTTCCTTTGGCCCCATCCTTCACCCGGCAAGCTTTTCCTCCAATCCTGGCAATAAAGCGTCATGAAATGGCAACCGTAAACAGTAGGGGGTTTATAATTCCCTACCTGAAAACAGTTGGCAGTACTGTGTGCCATCCCCCGTGCCCTGGAAAATTAATAATAGGGCAGTAATGCAGCTCTGCCTCCTGACTTGTGGAATCTGAATTCCAGGAACCCTGGTCTAGTCCAAAACCCTCGTGGGGTTTTGTGGCTGTGGCACTTGATGTGGGGATCTCAGTTCCCAGACCGGGGTTCAACCCAGGCTGCAGCAGTGAGAGCACTGCATCCTAACCACTAGACCATCAGGGAACCCCTCCAAACCCTTGTTTGACAGAAAATGAAGTAGACCCAGAGAAAGGAAAGCCCTGAACTGGTGGGTGCTGGCCCCCGCCTCGTCTGCATATTTGGCGGGATGTCGGAGCTGTGTGTTTAGGGATCATTCTCTGTGCTGCCTCCCACTGGTGCTCTTTCTAGGTTGCGAATTTTTAAAATATCTCTAGGGGAGCTCCCACTGTGGCTCAGGAGTAATGAACCCAACTAGTATCCATGAGGATCCAGGTTCCATCCCTGGCTTGGATCAGTGGGTTAAGGATCAGGCCTTGCTGTGGTGTAGGTCACAGACGGCAGCTTGGATCCCAAGTGGCTGTGGCTGTGGTGTAGGCCATCAGCCGCAGTTCTGATTGGACCCCTAGCCTGGGAACTTCTATGCTGCAGGTGTGGCCCTAAACAGACCAAAAAAAAAAAAAAAAAAGTGTATTTTATGCCCTCACCTGCTCCATAAAAGTTTTTTTTTTAAAGGAGAATGTGTTAAAACTATATGTTCTCACGTGGGAGGTTTACACTAAATACATGTTTAGATGAAACAAGCACATTCCAAAACAGTTTGCGTACATACATTCTATCATATCCTCTATGTGCAAAACCAGGTGAGTGTTCCAAAGGCGTATATATTTCTGGACTGTGCACTGGTTTTACAAGTGTTCATTCGTTTTGTTTGTTTGGTTGGGTGTTTTTAACTTGTGTCACTTCTCAGTGCGACATTTGGCACCAGCCAGGTCCCGTTGGCCTCTGAGGCCTCTGTGCTGCCCCGCAGCTTCCTCACCACCAGAGGGCGCCCGGAGCAACATCAGCTTGGTTACATTTCTCCAGCTTCACCTGAGCTCGGGGAGACAGCAGTGAGCAGTGAGTGATGGCTTGAGGTGAGAGCTTACTTCCCTGCTCAGGAACTGAACCTGGACAGCCAGCGTGAGAACCTGGAATCCTAACCACTACACCATTGGAGGCTAGTGGCTGGAAGCAGAGCCGCTGGATCTTGTCTGCCTTGTAAACAAAAATTTTACAACGTGATGGAAGCTATGAAACAGACGTGGAGTTTATTACTATAAGCACAGCAAATGTGGAAGAGCACAAAGGCAGCTGAGAAGCAAAACAGCACACTCAGAGAGGAGTGCGGATGTCCCTGCCAAAGGGGTGATTTAAATCACTTACGTAAGGGGAGTTCCCTGGTGGGTAGGCAGGTTAAGGATCTGGCCTTGTCACTGCTGTGGCTCCAGTTGCAGCTGTGGCACAGGCTCCGTCCCTGGCCTGGGAACTTCTGAATGCCAGAGACATGGCCCCTCCCTCCAAAAAAATCACTTATATAGGGCATTCTTCCAGGTCTTTGTTTTCCTTTGATCTTTTTGATCTTGTTTTATTTCTCACACCTGTTCAGACCCCGGCACTCCCTGATATGCATACACAACTTTCGGCCAAGATGGATTCCAGTGCAGGGTTTATGAGAGGTTGGCAATACCTATTATGGAATGGCAGCCCCCCCTTTTTGACCCCCAAGGAGTCTTTCTGAGCATGTGTAGTCAGGGAGGTCTCCTTGACCTCAGGAGTGACTGACCTGCTCGTCTCTTTCTGGGGGGCCACACCCCAGACCTGTGGAAGTTCCTGGGCCAGGGATCAACTCTGCACCACAGCAGCAGCCCAAGCCTCTGCAGGGACAATGCTGGATGCTTAACCTTCTGAGCCACAAGAGAACTCCTGATGTGTTCATCTAATCTTTTTAATTCCAGCAGAGCTCAGCTCCTGCCATTAACTTTCTCCTTGAGGTGTCAGAGAGAAACAAGGCCCAATTTACTCAGCCCAACAAGTTTCAGCTGTTCTCAGCCCTGGGACCCATCTAGATTCTACCTCAAACTGTCACAGGCTCTTCAAAGCTGGAAGAGGAGAAAGAATGGAGGTGATACTTCCCGAGCACCTACAACGTGCAGGACTGTCCCTCTGCACATAGCATCTTATCAAATGCTCTAGACTGATGATAATCCCCAGATTTTTTCAGATGAGAACGCTGAGATTCTGAGAGATTGATTTACCCACGCTCACGAGCTAGTCACCGGCGGAATCAGAATCCAGATGCAGGCCAGCAAGGGATCCTAAAGTTTTGCTTTACCCCTGTAAAGCCCTCACTTGTCCCCAAATTTATGGATGAAGAAAGAAAATCCAGGGTATTTTGATGGGAGACCTTCAGTCAGAACTCAGGTGTCCAGGTACCCAGAACGTGCCCTTCCTAATGCTCCCTCTGCTTTCACTCCTGGTGCCCGTGCCACCGTGACCAGGGCGGAAACGTGAAGCTATCGCTCTTGACCTACCATGTTGTTCAAAATTCAAAAAGAAAAACAATTTTTGAAAAAAGTTTCCTGGAGTTCCCACTGTGGCACAGTGGGTTAAGGAGCTAGCATCCTAGGTCACAGCAGTGGCTTGGATTCAGTCCCTGGCCCTGGAACTTCCATATGCCATGGTTGGGGGTGGGGGGGGCTTCTTCCAATCTGTGCCCTTCCTGCCCGACACTGTCCACCCATCCAGTCCCACTCCCTGAGGCAAACTGGCTTATTTTTCCAGAGATCATATGTAGGTTGGGTTTTTTCAGAGTTCGGTTCCCCGGTTATGGCATCCCCTAAAACTCCAAGTCAGTGTGTCACCTAGCATTATTACGACTACTGCCCCCATAGAACAAAGACAAAACCCGAGCCCTTGGGAGCTGAGGTGAACTGCCAAAGGCCCCACAGCAAGACCCCTGTGGGTCTGCATCTGGGGCAGCTCGCTGACCCGGGCAGGCCTCTGGGCCCTGCTCGCCCCTTTGCGGTTGTGTCCCTCTGTCCCTCGCTCACTCCTGCCTCCCTTCCTTCGCCTCATCCCTCTCCCTCCCTGCTGTAATTACATAAAGTCTCACCCACCTGGAGGGATGCTAAATTGGAATCGGCAGTCGGAAAACCTAAAGATGGACAGAGGCCCAGAAAGCCTGCTGCACGTGGTCAGATGCCTACATCCCGCCTCTCTCTGCCCAGCTCCCTCCTGCTCTTGCCCGTCCCATAAACAGCCACCCAGCTCTTCATGTGGGAGCATCCCTGGTTTCGATCTTCCAAAAACACTCATCGTCGGTCTGCACCTTCCTAGCAACCCTCCATGGGTCAAATCGCTGGCCCCACTACCTTCTCTAATCTCTCGTGACATGCTGTTCCAACCTGCTCTTCCCTCTCTCAGCCCGACTTGGTTATTCGCTATTTATCCTTCAGTCTCAGATCTCCCTGGTGACCAATCCAGAGGCGCTCACAGCTTTTCCCTCAGCTCCAGCTTCACTGCATCTCCCCTGGGCCATGAGCTCAGTAGGAACAGTGCCTGAGCCCTTCTCCGTCACCACCGAGTTTCCAGTGTCTGGCACCGTGCTCCACCTCGCCACTGGCCAGATCGCAGGCTCAATTAAGGTTTGACAGAAGGACGAATGAACGAATGATTCCAGCAGCAATCAAGAGTTGTGTGCAGGGAACACCAAGTGTGCCGGGGAGCAGGCTGAGGTGTGTGCAGCCAGTGGCCGGGAGAAACAGGATATACTCTCTTCCCTCTCATAAGCACCAGGGGACACCTGTGCCAGTCCCTGTGCTGACAAAGAGCCCACAGACACACAAAACGGGCCCCTGTTAGTTCTGTGAGGAGCCAGTCCTACGAGGGTCTTCAGCATTTGAGTTTGATAAAAACCCACCAGCAGCAGCAGCAATCCACAGCCGCTCCTACCGTTCATTCTGCATATAATTCGAAAGGGGTCTCAGCCCCCAGAATTCCAGTCAAGGGCCGCAGCTTAAGTACCCCTAGTCTAAGCAGAACGAGAAAAATCGAATGAGTACTGGAAGCGCGAGCCGGGCCAGACAGAAGCGAGGAAAGAAGCCGGGGCTTCGGAGGAGGTGGCAGGGACAAGGCCTTGGAGGCAGGGAAGGGACGGCGATGGGAGGCCCTTGGGTCCGTTTTAGGAAACTTGTTTCATTCCCCATAAGCCGAGGGGAGCAAAGGTTCCAGGGCGAGAAGGCCCCTGACCTCCAGGGCGGCTCAGGAAGATGACGCAAGCGGCCCGCGCGGCGGCCCCGACAGGCAACTGCCCAACCCCGGCGCATTGAAGGCACCAACCAGGCGCGGTCTCGCCAGCGAGCGAGATTCCCACGGATGCCGGGCGGGATCCGGAAGGGATGACAAGCTTCCGGTCTCGGGGCAGGAGTCCCGCCCCCTCAGCTGGGATGGGCCAATCCCACGGCTCCCGGTCCTGGCCGCGGGGATTGGTCCGAGGGCTCACGTTACCTCGCAGGGCCTCAGGGCACGTGACCGAGGGGGCGCCTGTGCACGTGACTAGGGCGGCTGCGGCGTCTTTGAGCGAGAGTTTCACCTACCTCGGCGAAGGGCCAAGAGACCTAGACTCCAAACCCGGGTTCCGCACGGCGAAGCTGGGCGGGCTGCCGGCCAGGCCGGCCCTCTGCACGCGGCAGCCGGCAAGTCGGGTTCGAACAGTTGAATAAAGTCTCCGCCTGAGACGTGACTTGGACCTCAGTTCCGTCGCCTGTGAAATGGGCACAGTCTTGCGGGAGAACAAGGTTGCCCTAGGCCTGCATGCGGCAGGGAGTGTGGAAATGGACGGCCGCGTCCGAAGCGGGGCAAGTGCCTGGCGGGACGGAAAGCGGGCACCCCGCCGCGTCTGCCCAGAAGGCGGACCGTTGGATCACGAGTCCAGCAGAGACCCCCGTCTTTGGCCGACTTGAGCGACCAGTCGTAGATAGCGGGTATGTGGCCGACTTGCAGTCTCTGGATGCTTTTGTTCTCTTACTAGAGCTTTACCACAGGAATGTGGGGTCCGTGCCATAAGAGGGGAGACTTTGCTGAGGCCGCACAGCCTAAAAGTGAAGAAGTCAGAGTTGGACCTAGGTGTCAACCTGCTCCACCCGCAGACCTTCCACCAGGAGGGGGGCTCTTGCAGCACCTCCATAAAAGAACGTGGCCCTCCTCCCTGAGACCCCTTGTCACTCGGGTCCCCTCTCTTTGCATCACCAGCCCCAGTGTCTGGAAAACCTTAACAGGCCTGTCCTCTTCTGGGAGCATAATTAGGATGCTGGAACTAGGACCAGAGCGGCTAGTGTCCCCGTGTGGGGGGGCCTGCTCCTAGGCCATGGCCACTTCAGAATCCTTTTCCCCAAGTGCCAAAGCCACTCACTGCCCTATCAAGATGTCTGGTCCTCAAGAGCAAGGACTCTGACAGATGTGGTCGTCACAAAATCTGCTGCCTCACTTTCTTTTTTCTTTCTTTCTTTTTTTTTTTTTTTTTCTGCTTTTTAGGGCCGCACTCTCAGCATATGGAGGTTTCCAGGCTAGGAGTCTAATCAGAGCTACAGCTGCCAGGCACAGCCACAGCCACACCGGATCCAAGCCCCCTCTGCCACCTACACCACAGCTCATGGCAATGCTGGAACCTTAACCCGCTGATCGAGGCCAGGGATCGAACCCGCAACCTCATGGTTCTTAGTTGGATTTATTTCCACTGCACCACACCGGGAACTCCCTCACTTTCTTTTTTGATAGACTTTTTTTTTTTTTGTCTTTTTGCTATTTCTTTGGGCCGCTCCCGAGGCATATGGAGGTTCCCAGGCTAGGGGTCTAATCGGAGCTGTAGCCACAACAACGCCAGAGCCACAGCAATGCGAGATCCGAGCCGCGTCTGCAACCTACACCACAGCTCACGGCAACGCCGGATCGTTAACCCACTGAGCAAGGGCAGGGACCGAACCCGCAACCTCATGGTTCCTAGTCGGATTCGTTAACCACTGCGCCACGACGGGAACTCCCCTTGATAGACTTTTTAAAAACAGGTTTAGAGTTGCTGAACAGTTAAGAGTAAGGAGTGCCCTTCTCGACTTCCCCACACCCACATACAATTTCTTTCATTATTCACTTCTTGGACTGGCAGTACGTTTGCTTCGACTGATGAAATAATACCGATACATTACAATTAAGTAGAGTTCATAGTTCACATTTTCTCCATTTTTCCCCATGTGTTTCTTCTGTGTCAGGATCCCATCAAAGATACCACATGACAATGTAACTATCCACCTCACTTTTTTCATTCTGAAGGTGCAGGGCGAGAGGGAAGGTTAAAGAAGCACATAATTGCTTAACTATTCCTTGGCTTTAAGTCTGAGTAAATGCCTGGCAGGCAGCTGCTGCCTGTGGCTGTGTTTTGGTGTTGTGTCTGACGGGGGGGGGGGGGGGGGGGGGGGGGGGGAGCGGGGGGGGGGGGGGGCACTAGATCCTGGGGAAAGGTGGGGGCCGGAGGGGGTTCCTCCAGAGTGCCCCTTCTCAGAGCAGCCCTAGGGGTTGGGGTGATAGGGAGTTATTGCTTAGAGGATAGACGATTTCTCTTTGGCGGGGGGTGAATACATCCTGGACATGGGGGGGCGGTGATGGGGGCACAGATTTACAGATTTCCTTATGCTGCTGATTGTGCCCTTAAAAATGGCTGAGTTTTATGAATGTTTTACCACAATTTTTTTTTAAGCTGAAGAAATAAAGGTGCAATTTAAACAAGATGTCTGGTCTTAGATTTTCTTTTTTTTCTTTTTCTTTTTTTTTTTTTTAGGGCCGCACCCGAGGCATATGGAAGTTCCCAGGCTAGGGGTCGAATTGAAGCTGTAGCTGCTGGCCTACACCAGAGCTCACAGCAACACCAGATCCTTAACCCACTGAGCGAGGCCAGGGATCAAACCCGCAACCTCATGGTTCCTAGTCAGATTCGTTTCCGCTGC
Source organism: Phacochoerus africanus (assembly GCF_016906955.1). NCBI lineage: Eukaryota > Metazoa > Chordata > Mammalia > Artiodactyla > Suidae > Phacochoerus > Phacochoerus africanus. The sequence goes on from NC_062552.1 coordinate 125,293,907, forward strand.
ACCACGACGGGAACTCCCTGGTCTTAGCTTTTCCATAAAGAAAACCTGTATGTATTTATTTGAAAACTAAACCAAACTGTCCCTCGGAGGCCTTGTGTTCCTTGGGTTAAAGTTCCCTCCGCAGACCTGGAATCAAGGCTCAGTGCAGAGGGGGCTCCGGCGCCGCCTTCACTGTTCCTAATGACAGCAGCATCTGTAAGAGCTGCCTGTGCCTGGTCGCTCTCTGCTGGCAGGTCGACCACCTTATGGCGTGTGTTCCTCACACAGCTCCAGGGGCGGTTACACTCATCAGCCTCGTTTAAAGAGGGGGAACTTGGTGCAGAGAGGTTAAGGGACTCACCCAAGGTCACACAGCTGTCAGTGGCAGCGCCTGGATCCTACCAGAACCAAGACTTGCTCACCATGCACTGTCAGGCCAGCAAAGCATTCTAGACCCATCCAAAGCCAGCTTAACGCTGGGAGCCTGTGAGTGAGGCTGGTGGGTAACTACGACTCCTCTATCTGGTCGAATCAATGGGAGGGACTAGTTGCTTCCTTTTTTAAAAAAAAAAAAAAAGCTACGGTGATGGTTTTGTCAAACACATAGGTCACAGATAAATGTGTGAATTAAACACACAGGTCTGCGTCCTACCTGCCGCTCTCTAGTGTCACCCATCCATCTCCAGCCGCAAAAAAGCTCAGCAGCCAGGTGATTTGGGAAATGTCGCACCTGATCCCGGAGACCCACAAGGCCTTTGGGAGGCACTGAAAAGGCCTGTCTGGAGGCACCTCGTTAAACTTTGTCTAGGAGTCCCCATTGTGGCTCAGCAGGAATAAATCTGACGAGGATCCATGAGGATGCAGGTTCAATCCCTGGCCTGGCTCAGTGGGTTAAGGATCCCAAGTTGCTGTGGCTGTGGTGTAGGCCAGCGGCTACAGCTCCAATTCGACCCCTAGCCTGGGAACCCCTATGCAGCAGGTGCATCCCTAAAAAGATGAAAAAAAAAAAAAAAAACTGTCTAACCCCGTGATTCCCAGGCTTAGTTGATCCACGCAGTCCGTCACCAGCCCCTGCCTCCAGGTTGCTGTGTGTGGACAGTGCTGGGCAGCGTGGCCCTAACACGGGGTCTCACATCTTCCCTTCATGGAGGAGGCGTGGCCGGGCAGGGCAGTGAAATGGCTCACTCACAGGCCCCTCTGTGCTCAACTTAGAAAATAAACGCTAGACTGTTCAGGACAGAAAAACAGCAACTCTCATACCTAACAGTAAGGCTGACTGGCAGGGCAGGGGGAGGGTTCGAGGAAATAGTACGTGTTTTCTGATAAAACACTTTATATCCTGTCACTTTTCTTCCTTCCTTCCTTTCTTTTTTTATCTTTTTAGGACCACACCTGTGGCATATGGAGGTTCCCAGGCTAGGGGTCCAATCAGAGCTGTAGCTGCCGGCCTGCACCAGAGCCACAGCAACGCCAGATCCGAGCCACGTCTGTGACCTACACCACAACTCACGGCAACGCCAGATCCTTAATCCACTGAGTAAGGCCAGGGATCAAACCTGCATCCTCACGGATACTAGTCAGATTTGTTCCAACCGAGTCGCGACAGGAACTCTTTTATTTATTTATTTATTTTTAATAGCCGCATCTGCAGCATGTGGAAGTTCTCAGGCCAGGGGTCAAATTAGAGCTGCAGCCACGGCAACTCAGGATCCAAGCCTGTGACCTACACTTCAGCCTGAAGCAACGCTGGATCCCCAACCCATGAAGAGAGACCAGGGATTGAACCTGCATCCTCATGGACACTATGTCGGGTTTTTAACCTGCTGAGGCACAAGAACTCCCTTGAGTTTTATAGGGGGGGGGGGTTGGCAATAAAAACACAGATGTGTCCTCCCCACCCCCATGGTTCAGCATCGCACTGAGGTTCAGCGAAATCCCAACCTAGCAGCACACTGAGCCTGGAGCGTTGCACCTCACCAGAGGGGGGGTTCCGCTGGAAGTTGGGGGCCGCCCCTATACAATGTTTCCATTCTTGGCAGTGAAGTAGGAGGTTCTTTCTTCAAAGCGGATTCTTAACCTTCTGGGCAGATTTTCAGGTGAGCTGCGGTGGCTCTAGGCCAGCGGTTCCCGTGGTACAGGTGGAAAGCTGAAGCTCCAAGGGCGGATGGTGGGGGCACCTGGGGGCGAGAGGACGCACTGGTGGCCGCCCTGTTCTTGGTGCTGCCTTGAGGACCAGAGAAATAGACACAGCCTCCCCCCGCTGCTGGTCACAAGGCCCTCGACACAGGCAGTCTCTGACTTTGAGCTTCCCGTGAGACCTTGGGCAGATTAGTTCTGCCTTCGACTCTCTCACCCTAACTTCAAGCTGCCGTGGTAATGAGCCGTGTCACTGGCGTGGAGGCGAGACAAAGTCATTGGGTCGAGCCAGCTCATGGCCATGGCGCAGCCGCGATCGTCACAGGCGCAGACCTCCGGCCCCAGACTCGGATGTGCAGGCGATTCCACCACCCACGTTTCCTGTAACATCCTAATCTCTGAGGCACATTCCCGGCCCACGACTCCAGGGGCTGGCGCATCACAGGAGGCAGTCCCAGAGGTCTGCCTCCTTCCTGGGTCAGGACTCTGGCAGGGACAGGGTCTTGAGGGGGACCCTAGTGGCCCCTTGTCACTGTCCACACTGGTTACTGCAGCCCCCTGGGTCCTGTGCTGCAACACTACCCCTAGCCTTGGGGGGCCTCCTGAGCCAGCCTGCCTGGGGTCCTGCCACCCGGTGTCCTGCTGCCTGGGAGCACCCCCTGCCCACCACGCCAGCTCAGGGGCCCCTCCCGTGGCCCAGGATGCCTCCTGCCCCCAACCCCCCTTCTCTAGGACACTTGGCCCGCAAGGGGGACTTCCTGTTTCCTCCTCACAGCCCTAGCTTCCTAAGCCCTTGGACACTCGAGGAAGGGTCTATTCCAGTGGCGGCAGCAAACCTGGGCTTCTAGAAGCATAGCTCCAGTCTCTGCCTCCATCATCACACGGCGCTCGGCCTGCGTGCGTCTGTGTCTGGGTTCAGATCTCCTTCTTCATAGAAGGACAGTGGTCACCAGGGGCAGGGCCCACGCCGAGCCCGCAGGACCTCATCGTGATTTGATCTGCAGAGGCCCTTTCTCCAAAGAAGGTCAGCTTCCCAGCTACCCGGAGTTTGGACTTGAGCACGTCTTTTGGGGGACATGGCCCACAAGTGGCCTCTCGAGTACGCAGATACCCCCCCCAAACGGCTCTTCATGGAGATGTACCGAGAACTTTAGATTTGTGCCACCCCTCCTCAAAGTCTTTTTTTTTTTTCATTTTATTTTATTTTGTCTATTTGTTATTTCTTGGGCCGCTTCCACGGCATATGGAGGTTCCCAGGCTAGGGGTCTAATCGGAGCTGTAGCCACCGGCCTACGCCAGAGCCACAGCAACACGGGATCCGAGCCGCGTCTGCAACCTACACCACAGCTCACGGCAACGCCGGATCCTTAACCCACTGAGCAAGGGCAGGGACCGAACCCGCAACCTCATGGTTCCTGGTCGGATTCGTTAACCACTGCGCCACGACGGGAACTCCTTTTTGTCTTTTTTATTATGGCCACACGCATAGCATATAGAAGTTCCCAGGCCAGGGATCAAATCTGAGCTGCAGCTGTGACCTGTGCTGCAGCTGCAGCAACCCTGGACCCTTTAACCCACTGCACCGGGCCAGGGATGGAACTGCACCTCCACAGCGACTGCAGTCGGATTCTTACCCCACTGCGCCAGAGCGGGAACTCCTCAAAGTCTCGAGAGATGAAGGAGCGCGTCGTGGCTTCCATTTCAGCCGTGGCTGGAGATCAACTTCAGAGGCCTGGGGTGACATGGGGGGTCGGCGTGTGCCTGTGACTTGAGGGCGCTGAGCCAAGTTTGGTGATACCATGGAGCTGAGCTGTGGTGGCTTCTTTACAGACCAGCTCTGATGTGTTTGTAGGTACCACTTGCTGAGTAATACTTTTTGTTTTCACTTCTTTTTTTGTTTGTTTTTCGTCTGGTTTTTTAGGGCCAGACCCGAGGCATAAAGAAGTTCCCAGGCTAGGGGTTGAATCGGAGCTGCAGCTGCCGGCCTACACCACAGCCACTGCAACACCGGATCCTTAACCCCCGGAGCGAGGCCAGAGATTGAACCCATGTCCTCATGGATCCTAGTCAAGTTCCTTTCTGCTGTGCCACGACAGGAACGCCTGTTTTCACTTTGTTTAGAATCTCCCCGTAATTCACCTGGAGGGAACAGTAGTCTGTTTATTCACTCAGACTCAAAGCTTTACTCGGCACCCTCAGCAAGCACCGCGCAGCTGCAGCCCCGGACAGGTGCTGAGATTTGGGGTCTGCCGGAGGAAGCCCTTGGCCTCATGGAATCCCGTTCTAGTGGGAGCGCAGACCATAAGCAGGAAGCACGAGTCTGTGTCGTGCAGAGAAACACGCGCTCAAGGCAAGTGGAGCAACACCCAGAGGGGCAGGCGGTGGGCTGCTATTTGGGAGGCCTCTCTAGGGGTCACACGAGAGCAGAGGTCTGGGGGACAGGAGCCAGCCCTTTGGGACCCTGAGGAGGAGGGAAGACCTTCAGGCTGGGGCCTGCCTGCTGGCACGGGGGACAGCAGGAGGTGAGCAGGGCTGAGGGGAAGGGCGGAGGTGAGCTTGGAGGGGGAGCCAAGGGCCGATCACTCAGACCCATCGTGGGGAGACAGAGGCGCGCAGGCGGGCGCTGACCCCTCTCATCTCTGTTTACCGAGGCTCTTCCCCTTGTGCCTGGAAAACACCGACGTGAAGGCCAGAAGAGTCAGAGCCAGGGCAGCAGTGCAGGTGAGAACAAAGGTCAGACCTTGGGAGTTCCCATCGTGGCGCAGCGGAAATGAATCCGACTAGGAACCATGAGGTGGCAGGTTCAATCCCTGGCCTCGCTCAGGGGGTTAAGGATCCGGTGTTGCCGTGAGCTGTGGTGTAGGTCGCAGACGCGGCTGGGATCCCAGGTTGCTGTGGCTGTGGCGTAGGCCGGCAGCTGCAGCTCTGATTAGACCCCCTGGCCTGGGAACCTCCATATACTGCAGGTGCGTCCCTAAAAAGACAAAAGAACAAATAAAATAAAACGTTCCTTTGTTTCTCAGCCAAATTCGGTCCCATAAAAAAAAAAAAAATCACTTCTGGTCAAAGAAAAGACAGGACAAGTAGAAAACAAATAGCCAGTTCACTGTGGAGCAGGGCATAGATCCTGGGACCATCCATGCACTGAGTGCGGCAGGAAAAAACAGACGGTGACTTAAGCCAGCCATGTCTCTAATCCCTCCGCACACGCAAATAAAGCGCAGAGATGGTCAGAATTTTTAAAGAGCAAGAGCCAACTACCCACCTGAAATATAAAGGCACAGACAGGGCAAGAGTGAAGAATGGAAAAGACATCAGACCAACACCGACCCAAAGCCAGAGCGGCTGTGCTAATATCAGCCAAAGTAAATTTCAGAGCAAATAGTTCTAGATGGAAGAGGGACGCTTCACAATGATAAAGGGATCACTTCACGAAAAGGACACAGTAATGCTATATGTTTACATTATTCCATTATATGTCAATAATGCGTCTAATACCAGAGCTGCAAACACAGGAAGCAAAAACTGACTGACTTCGAGGAGAGAGACAAACGCACAGTTACGAGCCAAAAGTTCAACACCCCTCTCGATAGGTGGAACAAGTAGAAGATGAGCACAGACAGAAGTCTTAGCAGTTTTCAGCCAAACTGACCTGGACTGGCATTTACTAGAACATTCCACCCAGCAACAGCAAGTGTGCCTCCAAGGTTAGGGGTCATCCGTGTGCAGATGTGATGGTGTCACAGAGCTGGGAGAATTGACAGCACACAAAGCCCTGAGGTGTGTCCACCGCTCAGGCAGGAGGAGGATCCAGAACTGGTCCCCGGATTTGGCTATGTGGAGGCCATCCATGACCTTGACCACTGCACTTGCCCAGAACGGTGGGGGTGGCCTGGCTGAGAGACAGTCCCCACCAACACTCACTTTCGAGGAGTTCTGCTGGAAAAGGCAGGGAGGAAGTGAGAGGCGCTGGCAGGAAGGGGTGGGTGGCAGAGTTTCTCTCCTCTCTTGAAATTGGGGTGCATTGGAGCAGGTTGGACTGGTTGGGAAGAATCCAGGAGGGAGAGAGGGAACACGTGAGAGCGAGGGGAGGATTTCGGTGCTGTGTCCAGGGGAGAGGGTGGGTACCTCCGGAGAGGGGCGGCCAGAGCAGCAGCAGCCGTCAGAGGGCCTGCGGTAAATTGTCTGCATTAGAGGCAAACGTCTCTAACCTTACCAATGGGCGGTGGCGTGCAGGCTGGACGACAGGCTGGCATTCCCCACTGGTCGCTGCCATCGCTCGCTTTGTGACCCTGGACAAATCGCCCAGGTGACCCTGGGAAGGTGAGCCTGGAGGCTCACGGGGATGGGTGGGCCACTGGCTGGGAGGAGGCCTGGGCGCGCGGCCGGAGAAGGTTCCGGGGTGCGTGTGCTCCTCTAGGCCACTAGAGGGCGCCAGGAGCCCGCTCGGTCCCTTAGGGGACCCTCCCCTCCCGCCCCACGACCGCGCGCTTCAACGGGTTCAGTTTCCGGGCTTCCGGCTGGGTTCCAGCCTAATTCTGAGGCTCGCTAGGCAAGAAACCGACACAGAAAAGGGGGTGGCTGCTGGGACGAGCTTCATCAGAGTGTCCTGTGGCCCAGTGGGCGATGGGTGGGTGGAGTCCCGCGCTGGCGGCCAACGACGCTGCCAGAGTTAAAGCAGCCGGGAAGGTCAACGTCCAGAAATTGCCCTGTGGGCCGGCCGCCGCTGCCACCCAGCTCCCCGTTCCCCGGCCTAAGGCGTGGGTTTCATAGCCACTAACCAAGCACCCACGCTGGGCCAGGCCCTGCCGGTCCCAGGAATGAGGCTGTGGAATGAAGGACTGAGGAGTGGGCGAGCCCATGTGGAATTTCCAGGGAGAAGAAGGGCTTTCGGGCCCAGGGTCTGCAGGGGCTGAGCCAGCCTGGCTTCCGCCGAGGGCCCAGGGTGGGGCGTGGATGTGGGAGAGGAGGATGAGGGTCAGCCAGCCCCATTCTCTCCCTCTTTCTCTCTCCCCGCCCCCCATGGACAGCTCGGCCTGCCCACTGCCAACTGAAAGCAGATTCTACTACGGATATGAGAAAGCTGAGATGCCCAAAGGAGAAGTGACGGGAGAGAACAGGTTTGGGTGCAGGGCCTCCCACCTCCAACAGAGCCAGGTTGGGGCATGATGGGGAGGCAGGGTCCTACCCCAGGAGGCCAAAGGGGCATCTCACCGAAACCCCCCTTCCCTTGTAGGCTGGGGCAGTCTAGCCAGCCCCCAGGGTAAGGGACGCAGGGTCCTGACACTCTGGGTCAGCCTTCAATCAAAGTGGGCCTTTCTTCTTACTGCATGGAGTTTTTGTTTGTTGTTTGTTTTTAAGGCCGCACCTGCAGCAGACGGAAGTTCCCAGGGCTAGGGGCCGAATCGGAGCTGCACTCACCGGCCACAGCCACAGCAATGCCAGATCCAAGCTATGTCTTCAACCTACCTACGCAGCAACTGGTGGCAACGTGGGCTCCTGAGCAAGGCCGGGGACGGAATCCACATCCTCATGGATACTAGTTGGTTCTCAACCTGCTGAACCTCAACAGAACTCCAGTATGCATTTATTAAACACAGCGAACATCTTTAAAAAACAGACATGCACACACGTGTAATCAATGTATGGGTCCTTGGAGTTCCCATCATAGCTCAGTGGTTAACGAACCAGACTAGTAAATAAAAAGAATGAATGAAAAACATATTTAAACTGGGAATTCCCATTGTGGCGCAGCAGAAACGAATCCGACTAGGAATCATGAGGTGTCGGGTTCAATCTCTGGCCTCCCTCAGTGGGTTAAGGATCCGACATTGCCGTGAGCTGTGATGTAGGTCAAAGACGTGTCTCAGATCCTGCGTTGCTGTGGCTCTGGTGTAGGCCGGCAGCTGTAGCTCCGATTAGACCCTTAGCCTGGGAACCTCCATATGCTGTGGGTGTGGCCCTAAAAAGACACAAGACAAAAAGAAAAGGAAAAAAAAAGCGTAGATCCTTCTAGACTGATTGTTCAGGTTCCTCTGATTTTCAGCCTCTTAGAAACGAACACTTTTAATTTGGAGCCTATCATATAGGGCTGCAAATCGGAGCTGCTGCTCTGCTGTCCCGCTGGCTCAGGGCCAGGTTGCAGAAGTTTGCATCCCTGGGATACCCAGGTGGCTGCATCTCCCGGGCGGTGCTGACTCACAGTGTAGACAGTAAGCAGCCTCTCTCCACCTGCCAGGTCACTGCTGGGTTTCTGGGTTTCAAATGGTGTGTGGTCAATTCAGAGTTCACTAACCTGCACCTAATGGATTTTCCCCCATCCCTCTTCCTACCCCCAACGGCCGTGGGGAGGGGGCTGCTCTTAGCAGAGTGGCTGGTGTTGTGTGAGCTCTCAGTGTCAGTTGTTGCTGGCATTACTATCATTCATTCCTACTATGGGCATAGCACAAGCGCACTGCAGCTGCTTTCTGTTCTTCCGGGAAGGTTGTTTAGATCTGCTTGGGCATATGATATGAGTGGACTGCTGACAGAGGGCAGGAGGATAGGGCATTAATCCATCTTTTCTGCCATGAGCTTCTTAAAGACAAGAATCATTTGATTAGTCCTCATGTTCCAGCAGCTCCTGGGGCCTGACACCAGAAAATTGAGCAAGAATAGACATACTGTAGGTTTCGCAGTTTTCCAAAGATGATTTGGGGAAATCAAATCATCCCATCATCATTCCACCAATCAGGACTCAGCTCTCTGACTGTGCGCTTCGTTATAAAAATAGCAGCTTTGGCTTCCCTTCCTCCACCTAACTTAAGCAAGTTATGAGTTTGAACTTTCAAAAGGCAATTAATGCTCCTTATAAGAGACTGTCATTTCTAAACCAAGGATCTGGATCTTATGCCGTCTCAGTTCAAGGGAGGAGGTCCGGGCAGATGGCAGCGGGGGAGACTTCTCAGGCAGGCACTGCAGCCCCTGCCTTGTACGGATCCAGATGCTGGGGCCTCGGAATGAGCTCGTGGTCATCACTGCTCCAGGCGACTGCTCTCCTGTAGGTCTCCCTCTTGGTTCTCACGGCCTCCTAGGGGGAATTATTTGGCCCCTAGCAGCCAGGACCCACAAGGGCTTGGCTTCATCCCACTGTTCAGGGGTCACCCGGCTTTCCCTTGCATTGCACCTACTGCAGTCAGGGCTCCAGCAGTGACAGTCAGGCCTCTCTGCTTCTCCCCCACACCCCAAAAAATGTCCTCACGCTCCCTCTATATATCTAATAACACACACGTCTGTATTGTGACAGAACACATCATAGTCATTCATTTGTTCAAAGAAAGAACACAGGTTAAGTGCCTAGAACAATGTCAGGCACAAGCTAAGTCCTCCAAAACCATTAGCTGGTAACAGCATTCATTCATTCGTTCATTCATTCGATATCAATGGCGAGCCTCAGGCGCCGTGCTGCTCGCTGAGGCCACAGCAGTGTACACGACAGGCGTTGTCCCCGACAACCTCCATCGACCCTCGCTCAAGTCAAGGTTCCCACCTTTGGGGCTTGAGGCGCGGAGCCCGCAGGGCCCCGCCCAGCGCTAGGACTACGAGTCCCAAAAGGCTGCGCGGCGTCGTCCCCGGGCCTGCTTGCGCGCGTGCGCGCCGTCGTGACGTCAGAGCGCGAGCGGGCGCCAGTGGCTGCGGCGGCCGGCGGGCGGGGCGGGGCCGGCGGGCGGCGGCCTTTAGGGCGGAGCCGGCACTTGCTCGCCTTAGTCGGCCGCGGGCTAGCGGACGGTCGGCTTTGGGCGCCGGTTTCTCCTGTGCGCCCGCTCGCTAGGTCTCGCGCCGAGTCGCGGCCGCCTTCTCAGTGCTGCCTGCGGGGCCGGAGCGCGGCGCCATGTCGGAGCCCGGGGGCGGTGGCGGCGAGGACGGCTCGGCCGGCCTGGAGGTGTCGGCGGTGCAGAACGTGGCCGACGTGTCGGTGCTACAGAAGCACCTGCGCAAGTTGGTGCCGCTGCTGTTGGAGGATGGCGGCGAGGCCCCGGCCGCGCTGGAGGCGGCGCTGGAGGAGAAGAGCGCCCTGGAGCAGATGCGCAAGTTCCTGTCGGACCCGCAGGTCCACACGGTCCTGGTGGAGCGCTCCACGCTCAAAGGTGCGGTGCGGGGTGCGGCGCCCCGCGGGCGGGCCCCCGCGGCCTCCCGCCTCGCTCCCCGCCACACCTCCTGCCGCCGCAGCCCCGGGGTGCCCCTTCCGGGGCGCGGGGGCCGAGGAGGGCGCCCCTGTCTCGCCGGCCCCGCAACAATGGGATCGCTTTGTCTGCTCGGCCTCAAGATGGCCGAGTTGGGTGGAGACAGCGTCTCCCGGGCTGAGCGCGGGCGGAGGCCGCATCCCGGCCTCCAATGTCACATGAGCTTTTGGGTTTCGATTTGTGGCCAAGCTGGGCTGGCCTCGGGAGGGATGTGTCAGGGGCAGCCCGCGGAGCCGGGGATAGCCTGGATCCTGGCCTTTCCGTGGTCTGGGTTCAGGGGGAGGTCCTGGCGGGTCGGAGCTGGGGGAGCCCTGGCCGGCGGGCATCCCGGCCCCTGCCCTGGGCGGACCCGAGGCTCAGGTCCAAGGAATGACAGGGCTAGAGCCCGCCGCGAGCGGGCATCCCTGTGCTAGGGGGATAGCGCCCGCCGGCCTGCCTCTGGTCCTCTGGCGTCCATGCTGAGTGGGTGCATCTCCCCATTTCAAACGCGAGAACACTGAAGCTCAGGTGAAGTGTCCGGCCAAGGTCACACCAGCTTGTCCTAGTTCCTCATCTAGACTCCCCATCTCAGTTTCCAGCCCACTGCTTCTCTTTCTTGTATTTGTGTACCGCTTAGGTGATCCTAATAATGACCCAGTGATATTTGAATCTACCTTGCAGATACAAAAAGGACAGAGAGTCGGGTTTGGCCCTAGTGGAGGGAGGGGGGAAAAGGTTTGTTTATTCCAGCAGTTTCCTCAAAGAGTGACACCCCCCCTCCCCCGCCCAAAGGAAGGCTGGACCTTTTGAGAGTAGAGCTTCGGTTCTGGAGGATTTCCCCCGATGCTTTAAGACCATTTTGTAGCCAGTGTGATCGCATTTGACAGCGCAGGTATGGGTGTGGCACTGTCCATCCAGGAACCAAAGGATGATATTAAGTAAATTCTAATTCAGCACCAAGGATGGAGCTTGTCTGAAAGTGTTCCAAGAGGAGCTTCTTATAACCTCAGAAAGCTGTGTCATTCTGTCAATCACAGCGGCTCAATCGGCCTCAGCCCCAGAGCACACACCTAAGTTTCTTTCAGATAGTTTGTTTCTTTCAAAGGCTTTTCTTTCTCAGGAGATGCTTCATTGTAGCATCGGTTTCTGCAGGAGGGTCCTTGAGTCAGGGACAGCGTGGAAGAGTATTTTTCTTAAATCGGCATGAAATGTTCTAAACAAAGAAGCCATTCAGGCATATTGAGAGTGTTGATGAATTGTCTTGGATTTTCTTTTATGTTTGGTGCTGTTTTCCAGTATGGAAACCACTACGGTTTAAAAAAAATTTTTTTTTATCCGCTTTTTTTCAAAAGGAGTATATAGTTGTCTTAGAAAGTTAAGGCATACAGATAAAATCACCTGGAAGCATTTGACCTAGATATGGCCAGCATTTTGGTGTCTTGTCTTTCTGGTCGTTTTTCAACGAATGTACCTTATATTGTTAAAATGTATTTTAATCTGTATTGTTAATGTATGTTGAGTAGCTTGACCTTGGTTAATTCTTGAGTCATATTTTCTTTGCACAGTTTTGGAATCGGTGATTTCTACCTTGGGTCTCAGTTACTCTTTACTGTAAAAATTGTAGGTTTTGTTCTTTGCTTCTAGAGTGTTCAGTAGCTCCACTTTTCTCAAGCATCTTGGAATTGACTGCTAAAATTGGGGGGGGGGCCCTATTTCTCTTGAATCCTTTCTGGTGCAAATCATCTCTTTTTCCTTGATGGGTACATATTCTTTTTTTCAGCAAAGCAAATATTCAGGCATCCAAATCTTGGCTCCATAATGACTTGCAGTTTTGAACGTTGACTAAGGAATGAGACTGTCCAAAATTGAAATCCTACCTCATTCCTGTATTTATAAAAATCCGGGAAGTATTGCTAGTTATTCAGCCTGTCTGTAATTTATTTTTCACATACAGAGCTCTAAGGCAAACTGTGTGGTCCCATCAGTTTTATTGGCATCCTGGCTACACTAGCATAATTTAGATTTAAGTATAGACCTGGGACTCTTAATAGGAGGGCTGCCTGTCCTCCAGGTGATTTTTATGAGTTAACCTTGCTATTTGCACATTTAATCAAATATTAGCATCAAGTAGCTATTTACAGTGGAAAGGTAGGTCTGCACTGTAATGCGGAAAACAAATCTGAATGGTTTAAGCTGAAAAAAGACCACCACCAGGAGTTCCCATTGTGGCTCAGAGCTAACGAACCTGACTAGTCTGACTAGTCGTCTGGTATCGATGAGGCTGTGGGTTCGATACCTGGCCTCGCACCTTGGGTTAAGTGTATGGCATTGCTATGGCTGTGGTGTAGGCCTGCAGCTCTGATTTGCCCCCAGCCTGGCAACTTCCATATACTGCAGGTGCGACCCTATTATTTAAAAAAAAAAAAATGACCACCACCAGCAATGAAGTCGTATAATTTTTTTTTTTTTTTTTTTTAAGGGCTGCACCTGCAGCACATGGAGGTTCCCAGGCTAGGGGGCAAATCAGAGTTACAGCTGCTGGCAGCATCTGCAACTTAACACCACAGCTCATGCCAACACAGGATCCTTTACCCACTGAACGAGGCCAGGGATCGAACCTGCCACCTCATGGTTACTAGTCGGATTCGTTTCCCCTGCGCCACAACGGGAGCTCTGTCATATAATGTTTTTTAATGAACAGAAGAAACTACTTCTACTTTATCCTCCCCACCCCACTCCCTTTTTTTTTTTTTTTTTGGAATTTTCCAAGCATATGTAATTGAATGTGGAAGGGTTTTTGGTTGTTGTTGTTGTTGCTGTTTTGCCTTTCCATGGCCACACCTGCAGCATATGGAAGTTCTTAGGCTAGGGGTCCACTTGGAGCTGTAGCCGCCGGCCTGCACCGCAGCCGCAGCAATGTGGGATCCAAGCTGTGTCTGCAGCCTACACCACAGCTCATGGCAATGCCGGATCCTTTAACCCACTGAGTGAGGCCCGGGATCTAACCTGCATCCTTGCAGATACTGGTAAGATTCTTAACCCACTGAGCCACAATGGGAACTCCTAGCAGCATTTTTTTAATGAAGGTCTATTTATCTATATTTTTTTAACTACTCCAGTTAGCTATAAACTTTTGTTGTTGTTTAAGTATAGCATTTCTTAAAGTGTAGAGTAAAGGTTGTGAATTTAATAGTTTATTTCGATGGCGAGGAGTTGGAGAGGTGATAGGAAAGGGGACATTAAATTGTAGCTCCTCTTTTTTTTTTTTTTTGTCTGTGGAAGTTCCTGGGCCAGGGACCAAACCCACACCACAGCATCAACCTGAGCCGCTGCTGTGACAATGCTGTATCCTTAACTGCTTGGCCATTAGGGAACACCGGTGACTCATCATTTTAAAGAGAGAAATCCCTCTTCTGTAGTTCCTGGCCTATAGAAAATGGTTTTCCTCATAGGGTACTTCTGAAAGTATGGCAAGGAGTTCCCATTGTGGTTCAGCGGGTTAAGAACCCAATATAGTGTCCCTGAGGATGTGGGTTCAATCCCTGGCCTCAGTCAGTGGGTTAAGGATCTGACATTGCTGTGAGCTGTGGTGTAGGTCGCAGATGCAGCTCAGATGCAGTGTGGCTGTGGCTGTGGCCTAGGCCAGCCTCTAGCCTGGGAACTTCTGTATGCCACAGGTACGGCCATAAAAAGAAAGAAAAGAAAGTACGGCCAGATAGTGATCATTACATAAAAGGCATTTTACAGTGTTCATGACATTTTGCAGCGCTTTTTACCTGAAGTGCATCTTTGGCCCTGAGAGGCCAGGTGTTAAAGGTAGGAACAGGTGAGGCTGCTCCAGTTTGTAGCTGGGGGAGCTGGTGATTCCAGGGATGGCCTGTGGGCACCAGCTTGTCAGTGGCCAGGCTGGGAGTAGGTGCTGTGGGATTTTTGTTTTTTTCCACTCAGATGTCTTATCCTTGGAACTTTGTCCTTGAGATTGAAAACAGTGGCTGGGAGTTCCCGTCGTGGCGCAGTGGTTAACGAATCCGACTAGGAACCATGAGGTTGCGGGTTCGGTCCCTGCCCTTGCTCAGTGGGTTGACGATCCGGCGTTGCTGTGAGCTGTGGTGTGGGTTGCAGATGCGGCTCGGATCCCGTGTTGCTGTGGCTCTGGTGTAGGCCAGTGGCTACAGCTCCGATTCGACCCCTAGCCTGGGAACCTCCATATGCCGAGGGAGCGGCCCAAAGAAATAGCAAAAAGACAAAAAAAAAAAAAAAGAAAAGAAAACAGTCACTACTTATCCTAAGCATGGAATTCTAGTTTTTCCTGAGGTATGTAATTTGGGGAGTTTTAACCTCTTCATTAGTGCAGAGATGGACAGCGGCTGGAGTGTGAAAGAAAGTTAATGCTTTTTATAGGACTCAACTTAGAGATAAAGCGGTGTAGAAAGTTGTATGGGGAATGTTTTTGTTTAGTTTGTTTTTTGTTTTTATTATGGCCGTGCCTGAGGCATAGTCGAATTGGAGCTACAGCTGTCAGCCTACACCACAGCCACAGCAACTCGGGATTCGAGCCACATCTGCAACATACATACACATCAGCTCATGGCAACACCAGATCCCCGAACCCCTGAACAAGGCCAGGCCTCGAACCTGCATCCTCACAGATGCTAGTCAGGTTGTTCCCGCTGCACCCCAAGGGAACTCCAGGAGCTTCCTTTTGGTTTGTTTTGTTTTGTCCTGTGTAGTTCTATGTTCTTTTTCTGAGGACTCAACTTCCCTAAAAGATAAAGAAATGTAGTAGATGGATGATTGAAAAGTATTCATCTCTGGCCCTTGCTTAGCCCCCCAAATGGTTACTAGAATGATCTCTAAATTAACAGGAAGCGTTTCTTGTGACAGCAAACCGTCTTGGGCCTGGAGTCCATGTGCTGTTGTGCTGTAGGCAGGGCCGTGCACTCTGCAGGCCAGAGCAGCCTGCAGCGAGTTAAGCCGGGCTGTGCAGTGTATCACCGTGAAGCTCATGTACAAGGGAGGGAAAGCGGTCCTCACTTTTTAAAAAGCGAAGGCGGGTGGGAGTTGCATCCGGCAGCGCTGCAGAGCATCAGGCTGGGAGCCTCGGGGGAGACCGAGCCCAGCCTCTGTCACGGATGGACGGATGGACGGACGAGGAAACGGAAACCCCAGGGGTTAAAGACCCAGCTGGGAGAAGGATGTTTGAGGAGGATTCTGAAAGCTAAAAGTGAACTTCTCTGTTCAGTTCCTTGGTATCCAGTAAGATGGGAGCGTTTGTTTTCATTTTCTGTGTATCCGTTATTTCTTTTGAATTAGTGTTAGCCTCCAAAAGCATTTGTCTTGGAGTTCCTGTTGTGGTGCAGCAGAAACAAATCCGACTCGTATGTATCCATGGGGATGCGGGTTCAAGCCCTAGCCTCGCTCAGTGAGTCAGCCATCCGGCTTTGCCGTGAGCTGATGCATAGGTCACGGATGGGGCTCGGATCCCACACTGCTATGGCTGTGGTGTAGGCCAGCAGCTGCAGCTCCGATTCAACCCCTCTCTGAGACGAGGCTGGCCTTGTGGCCGGGACACACTTGGTGGGGGGGGGGGGATGAGGGGATGCCCAAGGGCGGGGCCTGCAGCCCACCTGGGCCTTTTCCTGCTGCCTGCTCCCCAGACCTTGTGGGCACGCACTCAAGGTGCAGCTGCAAACCACTCGGAGTTGGAATAGATGAAACTGATCTTTCAGTAGAAGTCTATGCACATAGTGCTGAATGACCCCTTCCACATTTCTCGCAATTGAGAAACTCGGAAGTTTTCCAGAGTAGTGTGCGCAGGTCACTGTGGTGCATTAGCAGTATGACTGGCAGCGAAGGAGCTTGTGAGGGGGACCACTGCTTTCTGTGCTGGTACTTTGGTTCCCTGCCTGTCTCTGGATGAACAGGCAGCACCGTATTCCATTAGGAATTAGCTGGTAACTTGAGCATCTTTCAGAAACTGGTTCCAACTTTACTGAAAGTGATTTTACCTTAGACGCAGATTGTGTTTGTATATAAGCCTCTAAATGGAGCAGAATTCGGAGTTCCCGTCATGGTGCAGTGGTAGCAAATCTGCCAAGCATCCATGAGGATGCAAGTTCGATCCCCGGCCTCATTCGGTGGGGTTAAGGGTCCGGCATTGTCGTGAGCTGTGGTGTAGGTCACAGACACAACTCGAATCCCGAGGTTCTGTGGCTGTGGTGTAGGCCGGCAGCTATAGCTCGGATTTGACCCCTGGCCTAGGAACTTCCGTATGCTGCGGGTGTGGCCCTGGGGAAAAAAAGGGAATCTTTCTCTCCTCCTCTGAATAATTTTTTTAACAGTTCTGCAGAAGTAGAATTACTGTTCTTTGAAAGATGGAGTAAGTTATAAAGAAACAGGAAAGTTTAAATTATTTGGCAGTTTGATAAAACAGTGTCTTGGGTCCTTTACAGTGGGGGTCAGACATACTCGGACTTCCTACGGTCTTTGTATTTGTGGGGAATAGCATGTAAAAAGTAACCCAGAAGATGGTCTACGGCTGAGCAGTGATGACTTCCGTAAAGCATGGGCATCAAGGGAAGTTAGAAGTTCGCGGAGCAGTGGAGGGCAGGTGTTTGCTTGTCCTGTCTGAGGATGATGTCACTGGGTGTGCCTGCCTGCGGCCCAGCAGCGCTCTCTGCATTGCAGTGCTGGTCCCAGTCCCGAGGCAGCGTGACTCATCGCCTGGCACGGTGCCCGGCTCCTTTTAAGCCTGTTGGCGTTAGGACGGGGAGGCAGCTTGCTAGATGCTCTGTCCAGTCAGCCTGTTTTCTCTGTGATTTTATTCGTGCAGATGATGGCTCTTTACCGGGAGGAAGAAATGAGTCACAGCCAACAGCGGGTTTTCAGTCATGTCGGTCATCTCCCTGAGGATTATAGAATGTGACTTTTATTTTCTGTATATAACTTGAGTGTTGTTTTAACGGCATGTATTTTATATAAATCACAGAATTAATGAAAGTGCCAAAAATGGAGGGAGAAAATATTCCATAATCCCACTGCCCTGACAGCTCTTTAGTTTGGGGGCATTTCCTTACCCTTGGTCTCTGTGCTTGCATTTTACGGATTGCAGTTATATGTTTGGTTGGTTTTAGGCAGTATGATTTATTTTGTGGTATATCCACAGTTCAACAGTTAGAAAACTGGATTGCTTTGGGTTTTTTTGAGATAGTAATTTTTTAAAACCAGGTAGGAAGTACCTGGCATATTAGAATGTTCTGCCACGCCTCGTCTCCTTCCTAAAATTATACCCAAAAAGCCCAATATTTTGGAAGAGTTATTGACTTATTGATAAATATACTAATATTTTATATTCTTTCAGCGTGAATTTTGTATGTCTCATCTTAAAACTAATGAAGCAAATAGCTTTTGCTCAGACTCTGTACCCCCAGGTTTCATAGTTTTTATTTTTTTAATTTTTTGCATTTTTACTTATTTATTTATGTTTGCTTTTTAGGGCCACACTTGCAGCATATGGAGGTTCCCAAGCTAGGGGTCAAATCAGAGCTACAGCTGCCGGCCTACGCCACAGCCACAGCAACACCAGATCTGAGCCACATCTGTGACCTACACCACAGCTCACTACAGCACTGGATCCTTAACACGCTGATAGGGGCCAGACATCGAACCTGCAACCTCATGGATCCTAGTCGGGTTCGTTAACCACTGAGCCATGAAGGGAACTCCCAGTAAGCTTTTTAAAATTACTGCTGTGCTCATTGTTTGCTGTGTGGTCCTGCCCAGCAAGCGCTCATGTGAGGGGAGAGAGATGCTTTCGTAAATCGACCCCAGAGCAGGCTCTGAAAAGTTCTGCAAGAGCAGAGGGGAAGGCCAGGTGAGTGCCCCGTGGTGACTCTGGAAACGGTCCTTTCTGTCTTTTTTTTATTCTTTGGCTGCGCCTGTGACATACAGAAGGTCCCAGTCTAGGGATCACACCTGGGCCACAGCAGTGACAACACCAAATCTTTAAGCTGCTTCACCACCAGGGAACTCCTGGAGAAGTTTCTTTTTGGTGGTGGTGGTGGTGGTGGTTTTTTTGTCTTTTTAGGGCTGCACCCGCGGCATGTGGAGGTTCCCAGGCTAGGGGTCCAGTCGGGCTGAAGCCACCGGCCTACGTCACAGCCACAGCAACACGGGATCCAAGCCGCATCTGCAACCTACACCACAGCTCACGGCAGCACCGGATCCTTAACACGCTGAGCAAGGCCAGGGGTCGAACCCGCATCCTCATGGATACTAGTTGGATTTGTTAACTGCTGAGCCACAGTGGGAACTGCTGAAGTTCCTTGGTGGGGGTGGCAGGGGGCTTAATGAGGGAGGCGGGCAGGCTGAATGCTGGTAAGGACTCTGGGTTTGGAATCAGACTTCCGATTTCGCCCTGTCCCTTTCCAGTCATGTGTCTGAGGGCGGTGTGCTCATGCTCCTTGCTTGGATAATTAATGATAGTCGCGCCAGCCCCATGGGTTGTCACGAGGGTTACAGGTATGATGCACCTTGGTAACGCCTGGCACATAGAAGGCGCTGAGTAGACAGCTGAGCAGACTACACTGAGGGGTCGGGGTAGAAGTGCCCTCTGTCTTTGGGGGACAGGGGATCCGACTGCTGGGATCGGGTGGGGAGAGCTTGGCCTTAGCAGGACAGCACCGGCACTGCCAGTGTGTCCCTCGTTTACAGACAAGGAGGCAGGGGTGGCGGGACGTTAAGGACCTTGCCCGAAATCACACAGCAAATAAGCGCCTGGGTCCAGCAATCTGAAAAAATGAGTGGAAGGGAAAATTAGGGCGTGCCAGGTCACACAGGGGTTAGGGTCAGGTTGGGGCGGGGGACGGATGTGCTCTGAGCAGTCGATGAAGCAGGACCCGGCATGTTGACAGGGGCTTAATAGAATATTCCTTATGCTTCGTAGAGGATGTCGGTGACGAAGGAGAAGAAGAGAAAGAATTCATTTCCTATAACATCAACATAGACATTCATTACGGAGTGAAGTCCAACAGGTGAGTAGTGCGATTCCACCGCCGTTTCAGACCAAAAGCCTGTGGGAGTCAAACGTCAATGCTGATCACTCAGAGTACGGAAACACGCAAGATTTCTGCTCTTTAATTCAGTTTCTTTGACTTTCTTTATTCAAACTAGGAGGATTTACAGGTCAATATAAAATTAAAATATTTATTTTAATTGCTATTTTAGGGTTAAGCCATAATGTTCTTAACATATCTTATAATACTCTTAGATTATAGCTGAATTTTCATTGGTATAAATAGCTAGTAAACATTCATAGGTACAGGTCCGATTCTTTGAGGATAAGTCCCTAAAGGTAACATCACTGGTTCCGGAGTTCCCGTTATGGCTCAGCGATTAACAAACCTGACCAATGTCCATGAGGATGCGGGTTCGATCCCTGGCCTCGATCAGTGGGTTAAGGATCTGGTGTTGCTGTGAGCTGTGGTGTAAGTTGCAGATGCGGCTTGGATCTGGTTGGTTTTTCTGTGGCTGTGGTGCAGGCTGGCAGATGCAGCTCCAATTCAACCCCTAGCCTAGGAACTTCCACATGCTGTGGGTGTGGCCCTAGAAAAGACAAAAAAAAAAAAAAAAGACTGGTTCAGATGCAGTGCATCATTAACGTCTTTAACGCGGGTTTCAAGATTCCCCACCTTCTGAACAGGTTACACCAATTTATACTCTAACAAACATCCAGATTTAAATATGTGAATATTTAATTTATTCCGCAATGGCTTTTTAAAACTTTTTTTTTTTTTTGTCTTTTCTAGGGCTGCTCCTGCAGCATATGGAGGTTCCCAGGCTAGGGGTCTAATCGGAGCTGTAGCCACTGGCAGATGCCAGAGCCACAGTAACGTGAGATCCAAGCCACATCTGCAACCTACACCATAGCTCACGGCAACGCCAGATCATTAACCCACTGAGCGAGGCCAGGGATCAAACCTGCAACCTCATGGTTCCTAGTCAGATTCGTTAACCACTGAGCCATGACGGGAACTCCAAAACTTTTTATTTTGAATAATTTCAAGCTTACAGGCGTTGCATGGATAGCATATAGAAATCCCAGATAGCAGTTAGCTCTGACCACTTTGGGGTTGTCTCTGCGGTGGTGTGGGTTTGCTCCCTGGCCCTGGAACCTCTGTATGCCACGGGTGTGGCCAAAAAAACCCTAAAACATTTACCACAGTTGTATTATCATTTTGTTCCTGAACCATTTGAGACAGTTACAGACACCCTGCTCTTTTATCCCTAAATTCTTTGCAACATTTCCTAAGAATAAGAACATTCTTGGTTAGGGCCTCAGTATAATTTTCAAATGCCAGAAATTTCAGCACAGAATTATTCTCCAGGTTAAATACATTTTGATATTTTCTTAGTAATGCCCCTTACAGTGTTTCTGCTTTTATCTAGAGTCCAGTATTGTGTTTTTCTTTCTGTGTCTGTGATGGCCTTAACACTTTTGACAAGTGCGGTCCAGTGGTGTGATGGGACACCTCTCCATTGGATCTGCCCGTGTTTCGCCGTGGTTACGTTCAGGTTGTGCATTTTTGGCAGGAATACTGTTGTGACTGTGTTCCTTCTCAGTGTGCCACATCAGGAAGCGTCTTTGACCTTTTTAGGCTAATATGGAGTATTATGTTTGAAATACTTCTATATAGTACGAGAAGTGGAAAATGCAAACATTACTTCTCTTTTTTTTTTGTCTTTTGTCTTTTTTGTTGTTGTTGCTATTTCTTGGGCCGCTCCCGCGACATATGGAGGTTCCCAGGCTAGGGTTCCAATCGGAGCTGTAGCCACCGGCCTACGCCAGAGCCACAGCAACGTGGGATCCGAGCCACGTCTGCGAGCTACACCATAGCTCACGGCAACACTGGATCCTTAACCCAGCGAGTGAGGCCAGGGATCAAACCTGCAACCTCATGGATCCTAGTTGGGTTCATTAACTGCCGAGCCACGAAGGGAACTCTGGAGTTAGGTTTTTAAAGTTGC
The DNA here is from genome assembly GCF_016906955.1 of Phacochoerus africanus. NCBI lineage: Eukaryota > Metazoa > Chordata > Mammalia > Artiodactyla > Suidae > Phacochoerus > Phacochoerus africanus. The sequence goes on from NC_062552.1 coordinate 125,315,248, forward strand.
TTGGAATTTGAGCAGATGAATATAGGTTTCTTAAGCAGCTGTACAAAACACACGATGTTTAGAAAATGGGACTCATAGTTTAAATGGTGTCTCAGGTTGGGGATGGGGGGCGGGTGTGTAGTAGGCAATGAAACTGGGAGGGTTGTTTTAGGCCAGACTGGAGGGGCCTTTGTTTATTTCTTAAGATTTTTATTTTTTCTGTTATAGTTGATCCACAGTGTTCTGTCAAATTCTGCTGCACAGCAAATAGAGGGGCCGTTAACCTGCAGGTGACTTGTTTAGTCAAGCTGACCTGTGATTTAATACCGTAAATGAATGGGACAGAGTGGTATAAAATCAGATGTAAGTTCATCAGAGCATGTAACTCACAGTCGCTGAGGTTAGTTTTAGCGAGGGCAAGGTTGTGAACTTAGCCCACATATGAGGCGAAGGATCTCGGCCTGGTTTCATGGTCCCATGCGATAACCTTGACCTTGATTCAGTGGGTCCCTTGTAAGTGAGTAAGGAAAGAGAAGCATGTTTCAGTGTTAGAAAATCAACCATTGGAGTTCCCATCGTGGCGCCGTGGTTAATGAATCCAACCAGGAACCATGAGGTTGCCGGTTCGATCCCTGGCCTCGCTCAGTGGGTTGAGGGTCCAGCGTTGCCGTGAGCTGGGGTGTAGGTCGCAGACGCTGCTCGGATCCCACGTTGCTGTGGCTGTGGTGTAGGCTGGCAGCTACAGCTCCGATTAGACCCCTGGCCTGGGAACCTCCATATGCCAAGGGAGCGGCCCAAGAAATGGCAAAAAGACAAAAAAAAAAAAAAAGAAAATGAACCAGTCAACTCTTGATGTAATTTTAAAATTAAAACATCCAAATGAGTTTTTAATTTTGTACATAACTCCAAGGAGGCTGCGGTTATTAAGAGTGATTGGAATGAGACTGATTCTTCTTTTCCTTCCTTGTAGCTTGGCCTTCATTAAACGAGCTCCCGTCATTGACGCGGACAAGCCGGTGTCTTCTCAGCTCCGGGTCCTCACACTCAGCGAAGACTCGCCCTATGAAACCTTGCATTCTTTCATTAGCAACGCGGTGGCTCCTTTTTTTAAGTCTTACATCAGAGAGTCTGGCAAGGCGGACAGGTAAAAGCCATTTTCTTTGGTTCACCTGAGTGTCGTCTTTCCCTTGCCGTTCGCGACGCGCCTTGGAAGGTGATGGAGAACGCAGGGGCCGGGAGGGGAAAGCTAGCGGACCAAGAGAAAGCAAGCCTGCTGCGGGTTATCGAAGTGTGTGTGGTTAAAGTCTGACAGGCGTAAAGCAGGAGGCTCAGAGGACCAAGAGCACGCTGAAATTTGGGGTGTCGTCTGTCTCTTTAGGGATGGAGATAAAATGGCTCCTTCGGTGGAGAAAAAGATTGCAGAACTTGAAATGGGACTCCTTCACTTGCAGCAAAACATTGAAATTCCAGAGATCAGCTTACCAATTCACCCAATTATTACAAATGTTGCAAAACAGTGTTATGAACGTGGAGAAAAGCCGAAAGTCACAGACTTTGGTGATAAGGTTGAAGACCCAACTTTTCTCAATCAGTTGCAATCGGGAGTTAACCGGTGGATCCGAGAAATTCAAAAAGTAAGGGCACAGTATTGAAAGTACCATGAAAGATGCTTTACTTTGTCACATGTGCGAGAAGGCTGGTCCGTGTTCTTGTCGGCGAGGTGACCTCTGGGCTGGCTGGTAGAGGTGCCTGCTGTTGGTCCTGGCAGTGCTCGGGGGCGGCCTGACTTTGGCCCATGTGGGGTGGGCCACACAGTACTGGGTGAGACTGTTGACACACCAGTCCTGAGAGAGTGCTAATCTCCGCTGTCGCGGAAGCTTTGACTTCAAAGTAAACCGCTAATAACACAAGGAAGGAAATGCATTTGAAATGTAAAAACTGAGTTACAGTGCGTGTGTTCAGGTAATGATACTTTGTCTACCTTTAGTTAAATACTGAATACACTTGAATTTGATATTTAAGGTGACCAAACTTGATCGAGATCCTGCCTCAGGAACCGCCTTACAGGAAATTAGTTTTTGGCTAAACTTGGAGCGTGCGTTATACCGCATCCAGGAGAAGCGAGAGAGCCCGGAAGTTCTCCTGACTCTGGATATCTTGAAACACGGCAAACGTTTCCATGCCACCGTCAGTTTCGACACGGACACAGGTAAAAACTGGGGCTAATGATCTGATCAGCAAGTTATTGATCTGGGTTTGGGGAGCGCTTGTTGATGAAGATTACTGGATGTGCCATCCTTCCTGGTCACTCCTTGCATCTGTCTCACCTTTTCCCCCGGTTCCAGGTACTCCTCACCCCCAGGGCTTTTGGGAGCGTAAGCAGTTTCTAGGCACGAGTGCAGTGGGCACGGGGCACGTCCCTCCTGTGTCTCAGTTTCTTGGTTCCTTGCGTGGGCTCTGCTTTTTCGGTGTAAAATCAAGTGTGCTTTTGAGGATCCAGGCAGGAGGGTGGTTGACGATGAGCAGTTCTTTGCCCCCAGGGCAGTGGAGGGAGAGCTGATCATACCTTCTCTCTGTTTGCCTGCCCCTCCCCCTCCCTGTTCCAGAACGTGCTCAGGATAGTGTCTTTTCTGACCGGGCAGCAGTGTGTACCAGGCGCACAAACGCCGGGATGGCCGGGCACGGCTGGACGTTCCTCCGTGCCCCAGAGCTGTGTTAGGAGACGTCATTAGGGAAGAAAGGCTGTGAGGCCCACAGCTGAAATGTTAGAGGAGAAGACTTCCAGTTACTTTGGCCACGGCGCGCACACACTAAGACATGGCCATTCACTAATACGGAAATGTACACTCCGCTTTTTCTTTTGCTTTTTAGGGCAGTACCCGTGGCACGTGGAAGTTCCCCGGCTAGGGGTTGAATTGGTTGCAGCTGCTGGCCTACACCACAGCCACTCGCTCTGTGGCCTACACATGACCTACACCACAGCTCATGGCAACCCTGGATCCCCAACCCACTGGGCACGGTGAGGGATCGAACCCTCATCCTCATGGATACTAGTCGGATTCGTTTCTGCTGGGCCACAATGGGAACTTAGAATTGTTTTTTTTTAAATACCTCTGAAACCTTTACGTCTTTCCTAATACATTTTTATGATAGTGTTATGCAGAGGAAGTACCAAAAAAAAAAAAAAAAAGATCAGGATCCAGGTTCTTCTGTGATTTCAGGTCCATAACACACTCCTGGCTTGAGCCATGGGTATAAAATTTCAATTTTAATGTTCTTAGGGACCATAAAATTCTACTGTTCTTAAACTTAATTATTACTAGTGCATTTTGACAATATAGGAAACAAAAAAAGATGAAATGTGTGGGGCTACCGCTCGCAGTCTTATTACAGTGTATGTGAGTTGATGGACAGTCTTAGAAATAGCAAAAGCAAGACCACACTGTGGTCATCTTGTGAATAACGTGTGCTTTTTTCAAATAGTGTGGTTTCTGTGTCACTAAATCTTTTGCAATGTCAACATGCTTTGGGGTGAGGATGTATTTCGGTTATGAACCAGTACTAAGTTTGTGAGGATTATCCTTTGACTTTTTGTAAAAGGTTTGAAACCAACACATGATGACATTATATTGCATTTGTATTAGTTTATGTGAAAACCGTGGACTGTTTCTCTGTTAATGTAGGTTTAAAACAGGCTTTGGAAACTGTGAATGACTACAACCCTCTGATGAAGGATTTTCCTCTGAATGACTTGCTGTCTGCCACTGAGCTGGACAAAATAAGGCAGGCACTTGTTGCAATTTTCACCCATTTGAGAAAGATCCGAAACACAAAATATCCCATTCAGAGGGCTCTGCGTTTGGTGGAGGCAATTTCAAGAGACCTGAGTTCTCAGTTACTCAAAGTATTGGGCACTAGAAAGTTGATGCATGTTGCTTATGAAGAATTTGAAAAAGTAAGTTGTTAACATATCGGAAAACCAACCTCAGGGCATTGAGATGCAAATACGCTTCAGTAATAAGCTTCCTCCCTAAATTGTATCCTAGGTTATGGTCGCCTGCTTTGAAGTTTTTCAGACGTGGGATGATGAGTATGAGAAACTTCAGGTGTTGTTGAGAGACATTGTCAAGAGGAAACGGGAGGAGAATCTGAAGATGGTGTGGCGGATCAACCCCGCTCACAGGAAGCTGCAGGCTCGCCTCGACCAGATGAGGAAGTTCAGGCGCCAGCACGAGCAGCTGCGAGCTGTCATCGTCAGGGTCCTGAGGCCGCAGGTGCGTTTCCCAATCTGCATGTTCATGTGCGCCTTGTTGGAGTGGCCCCATCTCTCTCTTTTTCAGAATTAGCCACTTGTGTCTATTTTACGCCATTAAGTACCTTCTTCAGCTCCACTTTCACCTTGTCATTGTCACCTTTAAGATCTAGTGATTCTGGACCACAGGGTTTCAATCTAAGTCTTTTTTTTTTTTTTTTTTATAGGGCCACACCTGCGGCATATGGAAGTTCCCAGGCTAGGGGTAGAATTGGAGCTGCAGCTGTAGCCACAGCCACAGCAACTCAGGATCCAAGCTGCATCTGCAGCCTGCACCACAGCGCATGGCAATGCCGGATCCTTAACCCACTGAGCAAGGCCAGGAATCAAACCTGCTTCCTCATGGATGTTAGTCGGGTTCATTAACTGCCGAGCCACGGGGGGGATTCCCCCATGGTTTTTTAAATGCGAATCACTCACCTGGTGCCTGGACTTACTGAGGCTCAACCCACTGAGCCACAACGGGAACTCTTCAGTCCAAATCTTGTAACAGTCTCTGTCCATTTATCCTCACCCCCAAATTATGTGGACCTCAGAGTTTAAATCCTAATCCCACCATCTGACCGGCCGTGTGACTGGAGTACATCATTTAACCTTTTCCCTGGACCCCTCGTCTGCAAAATGTGGACGATGACTGCGTATGCCTTAAAAGATAATTGCACACGGCTGAGCGTTATGAAAAGATTTAGACTCCTTTTCTTCACGTTTTTTTCTTCTTCTTCTCAGTTCACCTCTTTTCTTCAGCAATACTTTCCTTTCAAAGAAAAAATCCAGTCCAGAGAGTTCCCTGGTTAGGACTTGGCACTTTCAGCACAGCGGCCTAGGTTCAGTCCCTGGTCTGGGAACTGAGATCCCACATTCAGCCACTGCACACCACAGCCAAAAAAATGTTTTCAGTTAAAAAATCCAGTCTAGAAATAGAAGACGGATTGATGTACATATAGGTGGAGGAATTGATTAAAGGGTAGATATTTACGGTAAAGCCAGTACATAGCCAGTGTTAATTGGCTGAATGTTGATTTATCTACTCGAGGTGGGAGTATGTCTTTCAACCCACCTGTGGCTTGAAAATCTTGTAATGTTAGCTGGGGTGAGGTGGGAGAGAGCCTGTCTCGAAATCACGCCGGCCGAGAAGCTTCATTCTCGGATGAGAAGGGCTGCTCTTCAGGGTGGAGTAGGTGGTCAGTTCTGTTGCTCAGCGTCACTTGATGCAGAGCAGTGCGCATCCCGTGCACACAGGCGCGTGTGCTTGTTCAAGTGTTGACCCTTTATTGTGTCCACGAGAGACCAAGACCAGGGCCGACTCCTCCTGCCTGGGGTGTCTCAGTCCTTTTTTTGCCGTGTCCTTCTTCTCAGATATCATTGTTTAAAACGTTGCATACTCTTTTTTTTTTTTTTTTTTTTTTTGCTATTTCTTTGGGCCGCTCCCGCGGCATGTGGAGGTTCCCAGGCTAGGGGTCGAATCAGAGCTGTAGCCACCGGCCTACACCAGAGTCACAGCAACGCGGGATCCGAGCCGCGTCTGCAACCTACACCACAGCTCACAGCAACGCCGGATCGTTAACCCACTGAGCAAGGGCAGGGACCGAACCCGCAACCTCCTGGTTCCTAGTCGGATTCGTTAACCACTGCGCCACGACGGGAACTCCGAAACGTTGCATACTCTTTAAAAAAATTCTTGTGTTGAAGTGTAGACGATTTATGCTGTTGTGTTCATTTCACATGTACAGCAAAGCGATGTGGTTGTATATTTGTTTTCAGATTCTCTCTTAAGATACTGACTGTCGTTGGCCGTGCTCTACAGTAGGTCCTCGTTCAACCTTTTTTTTTTTCATTTTTTTCTTTTGTCGAAGTATCGTTCATGTACAATGTTCTGTTAGTTCTGTGTACATAGCTTTTTTTCACATTCTTTTTCTTTACAGATTATGACAAGACATTGAGTCTAGTTCCCTGTGCCCTACAGCAGGTCCTTGTTGGTTATCTATTTTACACATAGTAGGGTGTCCACGTTAATCCCAAACTACTAATTTATCCTTCTTCTTCCCATAAGTTTGTCTTCTGTGTCTGTGGGTCTATTTCTGTTTTGTAAATCGGTTGGTTTGTGTAATTTTTTTCAGATTCCACGTATAAGCCGCATCACATGATTAGTTTTGCTTTGACTTACTTCACTCAGCGTGAGTCTCTAGTTCCATCCATGCTGCTGCAGGCGGCATGGTTTCACTCTTTCTTACGGCTGAGTAGCAGTCCACTGTGTGTATGGACCGCATCTTCGTCATCCATTCCTCTGTCACTGGACACTTGGGTTGCTTCCATGTCTTGGCTGTTGTGAATAGAGCTGCCGTGAACATACAGGCGCGTGTGTGTTTTTGAGTTATAGTTTTGTCTGGATATATGCCCAGGAGTGGGACTGTGGTATCATAATGGTAACTCTCTTGGTTGTTTTTGAAGAACTCTCCATACTGTTTTCCATAGAGGCCGCACCAATTTACATTCCCACCAACGGTGTAGGAGGGAGGGCTCCTTTTTCTCCACACCCTCTCCAGCATTTGCTGTCTGTAGACTCCTTGGCGATGGCCATTCTGACTGGTGTGAGGTGATACCTCACTGTAGTTTTGATTTGCATTCCTCTAATAATCCGTGGTATTGAACATCTTTTCATGTGGGATATCTGTGGGTAGTGTGTAATTTCTTTGGGGTGCTGTGGAATTAGGTCCTCTGCCCATTTTTTGATTTGGGGTGATTTGGTTTTTTTGTTAGTGAGTTGTATGAGCTATTTGTGTATTTTGGAAACAAAGTCCTTGTCAGTTGAATCCTTTGCAAATATTATCTCCCATTCTGTAGGTGGTCTTTTGAGTTTCTTTATGGTTTCCTTTGCTGTGCAGTTTGCATACTTCTTGTTTGTAAACCATAGGGTCCACATGCTTTATATCCGTCAAATTTGTAATGGACGAATGTGAACAAGCACACATCCTCAGGGTGATTTTATTGGAGGGTTTAATCAGCTCACATTATTTATATGGTTGGATTCAGAATTGCTACTTGCTGTTTGTTTTCCCTTTGTCTCATTTGTGTTGTTCCTCTGTTCCTGCCCTGACTTCTTTTGTGTTATTTTCAGTATATAATTTGAATTCCTGTATAGACTTATAGGTGTGTTTCTTTGAATTATCTTTTTTAGCCATTACTCTGGGGATTACAGTATAGATCTTTAATGTATCATGATATACTCCATACTGACTTATAAGAACCTTATAACTAGTAGAGCTGTTGCCTCCTGCTTGTCATTTATACAACAGGGAAAATAATGTTATTCTTATCATACATACACGTCATGAGCCCAACAGTAAGGTGCTACAGGTTGGTTGGTTGGTTTGTTTTCTTTTTTGGCTTCCCTGTGGCACATGGAGTTCCTGGGCCAGGGATCAGGTCTAAGCCGAGGTTGTGACCTCAGCTGCAGTTGCAGCAATGCTGGATCCTTAACCCCGTATGCCGGGCCGGGGGATCGAACCTGCGTCCTAGTGCTCTCAAGAGGCTGCCAATCCCATTGTGTTACAGTGGAAACTCCTACAAAGTGGTTTTTGTTTTTGTTTTTTTTTGTCTTTTGAGGGCCGCACCCACAGCATATGGAGGTTCCCAGGTCTAATCAGAGCTGTTGCTGCTGGCCTACACCACAGCTCACGGCAGCGCTGGATTCTTTATATTTTCTAGTTCTCTTCATTCCTTCCTGTGGACTGAGTGACTCTCTGCTGTCTTCTCTCTTTACCTAGAGGAATTCCTTTAGGATTTCTTGTTCCATAGGTTTGCTGGCAACAGATTCCTTCATTTTTTGTTTTTTGGGAAAAATATTTCGCTCTCATATTGGAAGCATAGTTTCACTGGGTGTGGGATTCCTGGATGACAGCGACTTTTAGATTTCCCATGACTTTTCTTCCTGCAGGGCTCCCCAGGGTCTCCAGTGTGTACATGGAATTTCGTACCTTGGCCCTTGTCAGGCTCTCCCATTTCCAGAATCTCCCCTCTAAACAAACTGCTGTTCTGCTCCCCCTTGCAAAGCTGCAGGATTCCCTGCCTGAGCTGGGGCGCCAGAGCACCTCCAGGCAGGACAGCCCTCCCTCCGGCCCGAGCTCAATACAACACCTCAGGTCGTTGGCTGCCTTGGGGTTGCTTTCCATTGACCTAAAATAAAATAGCTGCTTAATAATTTTGTCCAGTTTTGCCCTTAAACTAGCATTGCCAGGAATCCTCAGAGTGTTTTTATTTTATTTTATTTTTTTGTCCTTTTCTAGGGCCACACTCACAGCATACAGAGGCTCCCAGGCCAGAGCCTACGCCAGAGCCACAGCAATGCGGAATCCGAGCCGCACCTGCGACCTACACCACAGCTTAGGGCAACGCCGATCCTTAACCCACTGAGCAAGGCCAGTGATTGAACCCGCAACCTCATGGTTCCTAGTCGGATTCGTTAACCACTGAGCCATGACAGAAACTCCTTTTTTTGTTTTGTTTGTTTGTGTGTTTCCTCAGAGTGTTTTTAAATACATAAAACAAAATGCACAGGTTTACAAAGAAATAGTTGTTAGCCCTTTTGAGGTTGTGATCTAGTGGCTTACGTGCTTCTCCACGAACACGTAAAATGCTAAGATCTGGCGACGGTCCTGATGAGCGCCAGAGGTTTGAAGTCGTGATGAGCACAAACAAGGCCTCAAGGAAGGTCCAGGGGGACGTGGCGGACTCTTCACAGCTGTGACTCTTGCCTGCGTTCATAACTAGAGGACGTGATGAATTCAGTTTGGCCTTAGTGAAAATGATTATAATTTCCCCCAAACAAGTCCAGGCTGTCTGCTCATCTGCGGCATCTGGACCACAGATCAAGACCACTGCCTAGGAGTTTGTGTCATGGTGCAGCGAACACAAATCTGACTAGGAACCATGAGGTTGCCGGTTCGATCCCTGGCCTTGCTCAGTGGGTTAACGGTCTGGTGTTGCCGTGAGCTGTGGTGTAGGTTGCAGACTCCGCTTGGATCCTGAGTTGCTGAGGCTGTGGCGTAGGCTGGCAGCTACAGCTCCGATTCAGCCCCTAACCTGGGAACCTTCATGTGCCGCAGGCGCAGCCCTAAAAAGACAAAAAAGACCACTGCCTAGCTGCATTCTAATCCTGCAGGCATGCGGCCATGAGACATGTGTGGACGTCTAATACGTCCGGAGACAAAGATCACGTGTGTGCCCTGCTCTCTCCCAGTAGCATGGAGAGAACCGCATGGAATCGGCTCTGTTAGCGTAGCACCTCATCTGTGCCTCTGCTGTCGGATTGACCCATGGAGTTACCATTTAAAGCTTTAAAAAGAAAACCCTGTTGGATTGTACATAGCTCCCCTGGGAATTACCGAGCTTTCCAGTGCAACTTTAATCATAGACTCAACATTGTGCGGGAAGTACCCCAAACCCAGGTTTTAGCACATGTTATTGTAGCTTCTTCGGCAGTGAAACTACATGATCAGGCGATCTTTATGGCGCAGAGGTAGAGTGTCCTCTATGGAAATTAACACGACGTTGTAAATCGACCATCCTTCAGTAACGTTTATAAACATGCACTGGTGTTTCACATGGTCTTGCTGAGCTGAGGTTATAAAACGTTGGACTAAGAGTTAAAAGCTGGACGGTGCACGGGTAACTGCGTGGCGTGCGCTGCTGGTGCACAGAATACTGTCACCCGCTCACCGTTTTTCCTGTGACCGCTCCCCACCCAGGTCACCGCCGTCGCCCAGCAGAACCAGGGCGAGGCGCCCGAGCCGCAGGACATGAAGGTCGCGGAGGTGCTCTTCGACGCTGCCGACGCGAATGCCATCGAGGAGGTCAACCTCGCCTACGAGAACGTCAAGGAGGTGGACGGGCTGGACGTCTCCAAGGAGGGCACGGAGGCCTGGGAGGCCGCCATGAAGCGGTACGACGAGCGGATCGACAGGGTGGAGACGCGCATCACCGCCCGCCTTCGGGACCAGCTGGGCACCGCCAAGAACGCCAACGAGATGTTCAGGATCTTCTCCAGGTTCAACGCGCTCTTCGTCAGGCCGCACATCCGCGGGGCCATCCGCGAGTACCAGACCCAGCTGATCCAGCGTGTGAAGGACGACATCGAGTCTCTGCACGACAAGTTCAAGGTCCAGTACCCGCAGAGCCAGGCGTGCAAGATGAGCCACGTGCGCGACCTGCCGCCCGTGTCGGGCTCCATCATCTGGGCCAAGCAGATCGACCGGCAGCTGACGGCCTACATGAAGCGCGTGGAGGACGTGCTGGGCAAGGGCTGGGAGAACCACGTCGAGGGCCAGAAGCTGAAGCAGGACGGCGACAGCTTCCGCATGAAGCTCAACACGCAGGAGATCTTCGACGACTGGGCCAGGAAGGTGCAGCAGCGCAACCTCGGCGTCTCGGGCCGCATCTTCGCCATCGAGAGCACGCGCGTCCGGGGCCGCTCTGGGAACGTCCTCAAGCTGAAAGTCAACTTCCTCCCCGAGATCATCACCCTCTCAAAGGAAGTGCGAAACCTCAAGTGGCTCGGGTTCCGCGTCCCGCTGGCGATTGTGAACAAGGCTCACCAAGCGAACCAGCTCTACCCGTTCGCCATCTCACTGATCGAGAGCGTCCGGACTTACGAGCGGACCTGCGAGAAGGTCGAGGAGCGCAACACCATCTCGCTGCTGGTGGCGGGCCTGAAGAAGGAGGTGCAGGCCCTGATCGCCGAGGGCATCGCCCTGGTGTGGGAGTCCTACAAACTCGACCCGTACGTGCAGCGCCTGGCCGAGACGGTCTTCAACTTCCAAGAAAAGGTGCGCTCTGCGCGGGTCCCCAGGTGCCCGGGTGAGCTGAGCCGGGGCCGCCCCCTCGGCCGGCACGCTAGCTGCCCCGCAGAAGGCGTGCCTGCCGGCCCGACAGCTGAGGGCTGGGGGTGCTGCTCGGGGGCACCAGTGGGCAGCACTCCGCAAAGTTACGAGGCCTGAGCGCTGAGGACCCTGGGGTCTGGCAGAGCGAAAGGCCAGCTTTGTTCCTGTGGCTGGTAAAGCCGCCTGGAGATCGGGCTGCACCCCTGCCGCTCCCCCCACCCCCACACCCCCGGCCCTGACTTCTTCCCCCGACCGTCGCCCAGCTCACACTGGCCTCCGCCCCTGGGCCTGCTGCCGAGGAAAGGACGGAGCACGGGCGCGGGTGGCCGGCTCCCGGGGAGGGAAGGCGCTGAGCCCGTGAGCTTACTTCCTGCCCCCTCCTTTGCCAGTCAGGTCAGAGGTCGCCCCTCCCTGGGGCAGGAATGAGCAAGGAGGGGAGCTGCTGGTTTCCAGACAGTTCCCTTCCCGCGGCAGAGACCCGGGTGGGACATGTCCTCGTGCCACCACGCAGGACTGGCTCTCGGGAAGAAGTTCGCTGCCTCAAACCTTAACGAGCTAGTTGAGAAGAATGCGCCCGCTCCAGAGGCGCAGGGGGAGGCGCTCTCTGGTGACTGTGCCTTTCCTTCAGGTGGATGACCTGCTGATAATCGAGGAAAAGATAGACCTGGAGGTCCGATCGCTGGAGACCTGTGTGTACGACCACAAGACCTTCTCGGAGATCCTGAACCGAGTCCAGAAGGCCGTGGACGACCTAAACCTGCACTCCTACTCCAACCTGCCCATCTGGGTCAACAAGCTGGACATGGAGGTGAGGGCTCTTCCTTTGTCTGCTGTCAGCGCAGGGGTGCACCTCTTCCATAATTCATGAGTTGGTCGCCGAGAGGGGTGTTCGCACGGGAGTTACCGGCGGCAGACCGCCCAGCTCTCCGTGTCCAGAAACCCGTGTACCTAATGACGGGGCCGCGCTGCGGCGCCCGCCGGACTCGCCTTCTGAGGGGGAACAGGAACCGTTGTCTGGGTCTTTGACGGCCTCCTCGCTCCCCTCCCAGCTCTGCTGCTAAGCCAGGCTGTCCCTCCCAGGCCACTTCTCTCACCGCCCTGTCCCCCTGCACCAGCCAAGCTGGACACATGCACCCAGCAGCAAAGTACCCTTCTTCCTGCCGTGGAGGGTCTTGGCTCCCCCCATGGGGATGGGGCGTGGGGAGGGAAGGTGTGTGTGAGGCGTCCTGACCCCGTGCGGCTTTCTCTCAGGTGGATCCAGGGGGTGCAGCTGTGACGTCTCTAGAAGGAGGTGTTTTTACGGCAGAGGCCGCTCAGTGGACACGTGGGGGTTGGTCAGTTCGGAAGTTGTCTGTGGGTCACAGGTTTTCTCCTTTAAAATGGATGCATCGCTTGCGGGGCGTCCACCCGTGGGAACCGAACAGAGTAGAACATTCGTCAGCCCTGTTCTTCTGAGTGTACTTCAACCCCCAGCTTTTCTCACAGCCGCCCCCACTGCGTCCCCAGGACGACTGTGTGGCCCAAGGCAGACCCTGCACTGAGGTGTGCAGACATCCTGTTCCTGGGAAATTACTTGTCTCCTCATAGATCAGAGCAAGTTCTGGCTTCATTCTTTACTTGCTGAAAGAAAACGGTCACCGTGTGGTGACAGCTGTTAACTAGACTTACTGGGGCGACCATTTTGCAATATGTACAAGTACTGAATCATTATGTTGTACACCTGGAACTCATATAATATACATCAACCATGCCTCAGTTGAAAAAGAAAATGGTTTAATCTCCAGATTGTAGTTTTCTAGTTTTATCTCTGAGGCTGCCAGGAAAATGTTTTTGTCTTGAAAATTTTCTATCATTGAACAAATAGCAGACCTGTGCTCTGTCTGCCTTTGTGTTAGCCTCCTTCTCACTCCTAAGCCGGGGGCGCACGGATGGCGAGCAGTCCTCCTGCAGGCTGTGCGCCGCGGTGGGGCCACGAGGAGGAGGCTGAGAGGAGCGGGGGTGAAGGGTCGTGGTCGGTCAGCAACAGCTGCCTTGGGCCTAAAACGCCGGCTCTGTTACCGCTCCCTGTGCGCTGAGTTCGGGGAGAAACACTGCAGCATGTTCTCTCTGCAGATTGAAAGGATATTGGGGGTCCGCCTACAAGCCGGCCTGCGGGCTTGGACACAGGTGCTTCTCGGACAAGCCGAGGATAAAGCAGAAGTTGACATGGATACGGACGCACCGCAAGTCAGTCACAAGCCTGGAGGGGAGCCGAAGATCAAGGTGAGTGTCTTCCTGGTGGCCGACTGGCGAGCGAATAAAGCCAGATTCTCCCCTAGAGAGGAACCAGCAGAGAGGCCACCCACACCCAGCTGACCCAAGTCCACACCCCCAGGCTGACGTGCGGGTGTCGTGGCGATGAGATGAGACTAGGAGGGCTGTCGCCCTCCTCCTCCCAGAGGCAGACCGAGCAGGTCCTTCTACACAACACCCAAGTCATGGTCAAGGTCATGGCAGAAAGCAAGGGGAAAGCCGGGAAAATGTCACAGATCGGAAGCGACCGAGGAGATGTGACAGCTGTGTCGTGGTGACCTGGCTGGGTCTGGACGTCTCACTGATGCCCGCCGTTTCATTAGGAGTGTTCTGCCAAGGCGAGTGTGTCTGCCTGGCTCGTCATAGTTAGGCATATACACCACATCAGAGGAAGCTGCTGGAGGGTGCGTGCGAAGTCCGAACGTTTTTCTTGGAACTCTCCCGTGAGTGTAAAGCAGTTTCAGAGGCAGGGTTTTTTATTCTTTTTTTTTTTTTTGGTCTTTTTAGACCAGTACCTGCAGCACATGGAAGTTCCCAGGCTTGGGGTCAAATCGGAGCTGTAGCTGCCCGCCTACACCACAGCCACTGCAACACACAACCCGAGCTGCGTCTTTGACCTGCACCACAGCTCATGGCAACACCAGACCCACTGAGCAAGGCCAGGGATCAAACCTCCATCCTCGGGGATGCTAGTCAGATTTGCTTCCACTGATGCATGACGGGAACTCCTCTTTTTACTACTTGAGAAGGGTTTTCACTTTGGGGGGAGCTCCCTGGTAGTCTAGTGATTAGGACTCAGCACTTCCATCATTGTGGCCCAGGTTCCATCCCTGGTCTGGGAACTGAGATCCCACATCGAGCTGCTGTACACTGCAACCAGAAAAAAGTTTTCACTTTTGAATATCGCAGATATCCCCAGAGCATCCGTTTTAAAATACTGAGATGCAGAGAAGCCAGTGTGCCTATCCAAGTTGATACAGTAGGACTGAGATGGGATTCTCCATTAGCTTAAAGCACTGGCAGGTGGCACTGCTTGCCCTCAGCTTCTAAGCCACATCAGTAAAGTCAGCCTGGTGTCGCTACGTCAGGCCACAGGGTCCTCGAGTCCGGACGTCATCACGCTCGTCAGAGCCGATGGTGCTTCACCGAGCACCTGCTGTGTGTGCGACACCAGGCACTAGGACCCAGGAGGAGCCTAAGCAGTGCCTGCCCTCTGACCTCTGGGGAGGGCCTCAGGCCCCGAACTGGTGTCGGCGAAGCAGCAGAAGTAGTTCAGTAGTTTGGAGAAGGTGTCGGCTGTCAAAGCCAGTCTGCTGCACTAGAGTGCTGCGTGAAGAGGGAAATCTTTCTTTTCCAGAATGTTGTGCACGAGCTGAGAATAACCAACCAGGTCATCTACCTGAACCCGCCGATTGAGGAGTGCAGGTACAAGCTGTACCAGGAGATGTTCGCCTGGAAGATGGTGGTGCTCTCTCTCCCCCGCATCCAGAGTCAGCGGTACCAGGTGAGCGCCGGCTCCCCGCTCCGGGCGCCGCCTCGCCGCCTGCCTCTGTGCCGAGGCTCTCGGCCGTCTTTTCAAACCCCAGGCCTCAGCTCGACTCTCCAAGCGACAGCGAGCGGAAGCTTTGTGTGACCTGGTTTTTGCCCAGTAGTTACTTTTCAGAATAGTCAGGTTTGCAGCTCTGGTCGCTTAGAAATTCCCTCCGTGAACTTCTGGGGGACTTCGGTGCCTGCGACGTCCTCCCCCCAGCCCCCCCAGCTGCTGCATTTTATTACGGGAGTTTGCAGACATTGGCGGAAGCAGAGGGCATCATGTGAGCTCACACACCTCTGCTCTATTTATCAGCATGTGGCCAGTTTTGTTTCATTTATTCTCTTCCCACCCCCACCCCCAGATTTTAAAGTCAATCCCAGATAGAGTGTACTCTTTTTTTTTTTTTTTTTTTCCTTCACATTAGGGCCGCACCCGTGGCATATGGGCGTTCCCAGGCTAGGGGTGCAGTCAGAGCTGTGCCTGCCGGCCTACACCACAGCCACAGCAGTGAGGGAACTGAGCCGCGTCTGCGACCTACACCAACAGCTGATGGCAACTGCTGGATCCTTAACCCACTGATCGAGGCCAGGGATCAAACCTGCAACCTCATGGTTCCTAGTCGGAGTCATTTCCACTGGGCCATGACGGGAACTCCGGGTGTACTGTTATTAGTGCACTTGCAGAACAGAAGGGAGACTCAGGGGACTGTTGGCGTTTGGTCCCTGCCTCCGGGCGCGGGTACTTCTGAGCAGGACCAGTGGGTTCCAAGTGAATGTACTCCACCACCTCCACTGTAACAGACTCTTGGAGGAGATGGTGATCCTCTCAGGAAGTGTATTCCTTCCTGACTTTGAACGTGAGCTCGGCTCTCTTCTCTCCCTCTGCCCTGACACACGCTCTCCACGTGGCCGTCCTGGCTCTCTTCCGCCTCGCTGCCCTCTGCTGCCCGGTTCTGCACGGCTCTGAGCTCTCGATACCCGCTGAGTGTTCCTTCCTGCCTCCAGCCAGGCCGTAGCCTGAACTCCAGACCACGTGTCCCTCTGCCTCCTTGGCGTCCCCATGTCGCCATCTGATGGGCGGGTCCAACGGAACGCGACTCTCGATCCCCCCTCCAATTTTCGCAGCACCACCCGCAGCTTTGCTTTCCCGTCCTCCGGCTGCTCTGGCCAGACGTTGGGACGGCCTCCTTGTCTTCATCTTCCGAAGCTGCCTGGTTGGGACCACCTGTCCAGGGTACTGCCACCCCTCACTGGGATTATTTCTCGGTGTCTCCCTCTGTCCCCAAGGTCTGTCTTCGGCAGAGCAGCCAGAGCACGCTGTAAATTACGTGTTGACCCTGACTCGGTACTTTTCAGAGCCCATCAGCAGCTCCCCATCTCCCATGTCGGTGGCTTGCCGGCCTACCGAACCCGCTGCGAGCTGCCTCTCTGCCCTCAGCACCTGCTTCTCCGCCCATGGCTCTGCTGCAGCCGCACGCGGGACTCGCCCTCCTCACACGTGCCAGGCCAGCCTTTGCGCCTGGGCCTTTGCACTGCTCGTCTCTGCTTACATGTCACCTCCTCCCTGACCCCCTGTTTAAAATAGATCCTCTCTGGAGTTCCCTGGTGGCCTCGTAGTTAAGGGACCACGTGGTCACTGCTCTGGTGTGGGGTTGGCCTGGGACTCTCCCCGCCCACATTCCCTCTCCCTCTGGCCTGCTCTTCTTGTCAGTACTTGCCACCATTGGACAGTCTGTGTCTTTTGATTTTCCCTTAGTTGTTGCTCCCCCAGACTGTAAGTCCGTGAGATTTTTAGTCTGTCGATTGTACCTACAGCAGCGCCTGGCACATGACAGGCCCTTGGATCTTTGAAACAGATGAGTGACTTGTCGGGGGGCCGGCATCCACGTTGGGGTCGGTGAGGGCTGTGGCCATCTCGTGCCCTCCAGGGCTCCTGTCCGTGTCCTGTGAGGGTGTCCGCCCTGGGGCACCTGCTTCTGAGGTGTCTGTGCTCTTTGCCTGGTGCCGATGGTCCTGCCACGTTTGCGGGCTGGTGGTCCATGTTCTTTTATGGGTTGGATGAGTGAAGTGTAAGAAGGCGCCCATTACCTGTGATCGGCTTACTCTTACCTCATCCCTTAAGAGGCATTGTTAGCGTGAGCTGTTCTTCGGTTCATTGTAATTAAGCGGAAGGTGGCGGATGCACGTTTCTGTCCGCACTACCTGCGTTCATGCCCGACTGCCTTTGGTTAGGTGGGCGTGCACTACGAACTGACCGAGGAGGAGAAGTTCTACCGGAACGCCCTGACGCGGATGCCGGACGGCCCCGTCGCCCTGGAGGAGTCCTACTCTGCCGTCATGGGCATCGTGACTGAGGTCGAGCAGTATGTCAAGGTGAGGTTTCGTTCAGGTGTGGTGCAGCCATCCACGACACCGCGGAGGAGAGATGTAACGGGTGTGGGGCTCAAAGGGCGGGACCACGGGGACAGGAGTTCTCAGATAATGGCTTTTTTTTTTTTTTTCGGTCTTTTTGCCTTTTCTAGGGCCGCACCCGCGGCATATGGAGGTTCCCAGGCTAGGGGTCGAATCAGAGCTGTGGCCACCGGCCTACACCAGAGCCACAGCAACTCGGGATCCGAGCCTCGTCTGCAACCTACACCACAGCTCACGGCAACGCCGGATCGTTAACCCACTGAGCAAGGGCAGGGACCGAACCCGCAACCTCATGGTTCTTAGTCGGATTCGTTAACCACTGCGCCACGATGGGAACTCCGATAGTTGCTTTTTAAAGCAGGAAGTGAGCAACAGGAAGAACCTGGGATGTTAATCATTTGGGGGAACAGGAGACGGTTCTTGTTTGATGTGAAACTTGTAAGAATCTGAAGTGAGAGTTTTTCTAACAGCGATGAAAGAACATGAACTTTTTAAATCGAAGATGAAAATATAAACATTTTACCAAGTGAAAAACCAAACAGTCGTCTCTAACTGTGCTCCCCGTTTGCAGGTTTGGCTTCAGTACCAGTGTCTGTGGGACATGCAGGCTGAGAACATCTATAACAGACTCGGGGAAGATCTCAACAAGTGGCAGGCTCTCCTGGTTCAGATCAGGAAGGCCCGCGGGACCTTTGACAACGCGGAGACCAAGAAGGAGTTTGGCCCGGTCGTCATCGACTACGGCAAGGTGAGCCCTGCTGTCCTGCCCGGGGCTCTTGGGAGCCAGGTGGCCACGAGGCAGCGCCTCTGACCAAGGTGAAGCTGAAGGCACGCACCTGCGGGCAGACGCGTTGCTGATGGGCGTCTGGTGCTCGCTGGCCTGCAGGTGCAGTCGAAGGTGAACTTGAAGTACGACTCGTGGCATAAGGAGGTCCTCAGCAAGTTTGGGCAGATGCTCGGCTCCAACATGACCGAGTTCCACTCCCAGATCTCCAAGGTGAGGCGGGGAGCAGGACCCCGCGGGCGCGGGGCTGCTGGTCGCGCGGCTGCGGTCACAGTCTCTGCTCTCTCAACAGTCCCGCCAGGAGTTGGAGCAGCACTCAGTGGACACGGCCAGCACCTCCGACGCCGTGACCTTCATCACCTACGTGCAGTCTTTGAAACGGAAGATCAAGCAGTTTGAGAAGCAGGTGGAGGTGAGCTCTGGCCGTCGCTTTCTCGGCTCGGGCACGCGGGGTAGCTCTCAGCCGCCCCCCTCCGCGGCCGCCCCACTTGCCAAGGTGAACACGGGCCTCGGGCGGCCGCGTTGGAAAAAGCTCTGCAGGGTCGGAGAACTACTGGCTCTTGGCCGTGAACGTCTTTGTGCTTTAGTCGTGGATTTTCAAGTCCTCAGGCTTGAATTTCCTTCCGTAACTTGGACTGGGGGAGAGAAGCCCGGCTTAGATCCCGGTCAGGGTCCTGGACCGCACCAGGGCCAGCACCAGGACCGGCCCTGGCGGGCTCCCGGGTGTCGTGTGGCCCCGGGGCCGCGGGGGGCGGGGGGTGGGGGGAGGTTTCTGGAGGAGGGCACGGGCTCTGTGGCCGCAGAGCGCCTTTTCTGCCGTGGGCGTCGGGCAGGAGTCGGGCAGTCGTTTGTGGTCACGGAAGAGAGCGTCCCGTGTCTCTCTGCCTCTCGAAGCTCTACCGCAACGGGCAGCGCCTGCTGGAGAAGCAGCGGTTCCAGTTCCCGCCCTCCTGGCTGTACATCGACAACATCGAGGGCGAGTGGGGGGCCTTCAACGACATCATGCGGCGCAAGGACTCCGCCATCCAGCAGCAGGTGGCGAACCTGCAGATGAAGATCGTGCAGGAGGACCGGGCCGTGGAGAGCCGCACCACCGACCTGCTGGCCGACTGGGAGAAGACCAAGCCCGTCACCGTGAGTCTCGCCCGAGGCTCGGGAGCAGCGGCGCGGCCTGGCGCCTCTGGTCAGGAGGCCTGGCTGTGGCTCAGCGTTGCAGAGGGAAGGCTTTGCCGCCTCCCGCTGAAAGGGAGCAGCGCTTGCAGATAGTGCGTTTCCACGTGAGAGAGCCAGCGTGGCCCTTCTACCTGAGACCCCCTGGCGGTCATTTAAGTCGGGAGTGAGGAAGCTAACGCTTTTCTGTTCGCACGGCGTCCTCCTCCTTAGCGCCCCCACAAGTTAGGGTGTCCAGTCGTGCGGACACAGGCCAAGTGTTACGCGGCTGCTGCCGCCGCCACTCTGTGCAGCAGGTGGCAGTTCTGCCATCGTCATCATAGCGATTAAGCCTTTCCATCCCCAGGACCTGCCACGTCCAGTTCTCCTGGGTCATTTACGTACTTAGGGAGCACCAGCTGTGTTCTAGGCGGCAGGGGTGCAGCAGCAGCCAGGAAAGACAGGGCCCTCCCGTTGCGGAGTTAGGCTCCAGTGGGAGAGACGGGATAGCCTGAGCAAGGGAAGCGTGTATTTTGAGTTGGATGGAGCTGGGTGCCAATGGGCAGAGGCGAAGTCAGGTCGTTAAATGGTTTACAGCCTTACGGGAAAGGTGACCAGCGAGTGTGGGGCCAAGGCCTGCCTGGCTCACTGGGGCAGGATTCAGATCGAGACAGATGAGCAGGCGGCGAGGGTGCGGGAGTGCTGGGGTGCTGGCCCGGATTTGTGGTCGGGGGTGCAGGCTCTCACACCAGCCTGGTGGCTGCTGTGCCCTCCACTCCATCTGTTGGGGCAGCCCTCAGCCCCTTGGTCCTGCTTTGTGTTGAGTGTTGGCTGGCGGCGCTCAGCTGTAGGCGGGCCTCTTTACTGATGCCGGTTCTGCCGGGCCAGGTGGGGCGCTAGCTCTGCCGGGCCGCGTGCGGATCAGAGGTGCTCACCGCGGCTGGGGTGTTGCAGCACCGCAGCTTGCTGGCAGCGTGGTCCGAGGAAGCGATGGAAACGGGGAGGAACTGTGGGGTGGTGGCGCCCGAGCGAAGTGGGAATGGGGTCACCCAGCGAGCAGCGCAGCGCTGCTGCTCTCCCTGTCTGCGCAGCGGACACGGCAGCTATGTCCTGGGAGGGAGGGCGTGGCTGGAGCCCCGAGAGCCTCGTCCCCTCCCATCAGGCGTGCCCTGCTCCCGGACCTTGGCTCCATTTCCCACAGCCCTTAGTGAGGCCGCAGCTGAGTCGGATGCGGGAGTAAAAGCCCCACGTCACATGCATGTTACACCCACAGCCGTGTTCAAGGGCTCCCGCGACCCAGGAGCCCAGCAGGCTCCCTCCCCCCTCTCGGAGCCACAGCCCTGCCGTCCTGAGGCTCTGGTCTCTAATGTCTGGCCTCGGCCGCCCGCAGGGCAATCTCCGCCCAGAAGAGGCCCTCCAGGCTCTCACCATCTATGAAGGGAAGTTCGGCAGGCTGAAGGACGACAGGGAGAAGTGTGCCAAGGCCAAGGAGGCGCTGGAACTGACGGAGACGGGACTTCTCAGCGGCAGCGAGGAGCGCGTCCAGGTCCGGCCCACCGCTCAGGGATGGGGGTGGGGGGGCGCCTGGCCCTGACTGCCCCTGGCCGGGCTGTCGCAAGGGGCCTGCCCGATTTGGAGCTGCTTCTTCCACAGCTGAACTGCTTTACTCCCAACTGCAGGTGGCCTTGGAAGAGTTGCAGGACCTCAAAGGCGTTTGGTCAGAGCTTTCTAAGATCTGGGAGCAGATTGACCAGATGAAGGAGCAGCCATGGGTTTCAGTGCAGCCGCGAAAGGTGTGTGCGTTCGAGGGGGTGGCGTGCATGCCTTCACGTCGTCAGTCAGAGACGCTGCTCGGAAGCCTCACCAGCAGGGAACTGTATGGTGAATTGACAAAATGTCACTTCGTGGTCATTTACAGAACTCCCCCAGACTCATGGAAGAGTTCTCTTAAAGCCCGTTTTAAATAGTGCAGCGTTGAGAGGAACGTTGGCATACCGAATACCGTCTTGTGTTTCCCTTGGCAGCTTCGCCAGAATTTGGACGGCCTCCTGAACCAGCTGAAGAACTTCCCTGCGCGGTTACGGCAGTATGCCTCCTATGAGTTTGTGCAGAGGCTCCTGAAGGGTTACCTGAAGGTCGGTAAGCGGCCTACAGCCGTGGGGTCTGTCAGAAGCGCACCGGCCTGGTGACGCCGCCTGCCCTCTCTCTCCACAGATCAACATGCTGGTGATTGAGCTGAAGTCCGAAGCGCTGAAAGACCGCCACTGGAAGCAGCTGATGAAGAGGCTTCATGTCAACTGGGTTGTTTCCGAGCTAACCCTGGGCCAGATCTGGGACGTTGACTTGCAGAAAAACGAAGCTGTTGTCAAGGACGTGCTGCTCGTGGCACAAGGGGAGATGGCTCTGGAGGAATTTTTGAAACAGGTAAGTCACAGACTACGGGCACTTGTATGTCCTGTTTCAGGCTGTAACGCGGGATTCGAGCCCCTCGGTGGTCCACCTTGTCACCTGCGTGGCTGGGGCCTTCCCATGTGTTGATAACACGCCTCTTGCGGTTTCGATTCAGATACGAGAAGTGTGGAACACCTATGAATTAGACCTGGTTAACTATCAGAACAAGTGTCGCCTGATCCGCGGCTGGGACGACCTCTTCAACAAGGTCAAAGAGCACATCAACAGCGTCTCCGCCATGAAGCTCTCTCCGTATTACAAGGTACTTCTGGGGGGAGACTCCGTCCCACACCTTCACTGCGAAGCCTTTAGACTCACAGTTACCAGGTGCCGCCTTTTAAAAATATCAAAGTCAGGAGTTCGCATCGTGGCTCAGTGGTTAATGAATCTGACTGGGAACCATGAGGTTTCAGGTTCGATCCTTGGCCTTGCTCAGTGGGTTAAGGATCTGGCGTTGCTGTGGCTGTGGTGTAGGTCGCAGACGCGGCTCAGATCCGGCGTTGCTGTGGCTCTGGCATTGGTGGCCACAGCTCAAATTCGACCCCTAGCCTGGGAATCTCCATATGCCGCAGGTGCGGCCCTAAAAAGACAAGACAATAAAATTAAATTAAAATTAAATTAAAACATCAGAATCGGGTAGCGTAAGGTGAACTTAATCGGCACTTGTCGGGTGGGCTGTGGCCTGTCTGTGAGTGGAGAGGTTAGCCGCTGACGCCTGCCCGACGTCTGCCCGCCAGGTGTTCGAGGAGGACGCGCTGAGCTGGGAAGACAAGCTGAACCGCATCATGGCCCTCTTCGACGTGTGGATCGACGTGCAGAGGCGCTGGGTCTACCTGGAGGGCATCTTCACGGGCAGCGCGGACATCAAGCACCTGCTGCCCGTGGAGACGCAGCGCTTCCAGAGGTACGGCCTCCAGCCGGGCGGAAGAGCTGCGGCCGTGGCGCCCCGCCCCGCCTCCGCGCGAGGCTGGCCTTAACGCCGCGTCTGGTTTGATCTGCAGCATCAGCACGGAGTTTTTGGCCCTAATGAGGAAAGTGTCCAAGTCCCCCCTTGTCATGGACGTCCTGAACATCCAGGGGGTGCAGAGGTCTCTGGAGAGGCTGGCAGACCTGCTAGGGAAGATCCAGAAAGCCCTGGGAGAGTACCTGGAGCGAGAGCGCTCGTCCTTCCCCAGGTGAGGGTAGCTCTGACGGGGCCTGAGGTGAGGTCCCGTCCCCGCGGGCCTCCTTCCCGCCCCCCGCCCCCCCCCCCCCCCCCCCCGGGCCTGTGTCGTCACCTTGACACCAGTGATCCCTTCGGTGAAACTCTTTCCCTTTCATCCACTGACTCCTGATTATAACAGATAACCCTTCGCGGTCTCCCCGGGATTTGTGTATTCGGCTTCATGGAAACTATCGTCCACTCTCCTAGGCAGCTTGCATCTTAAAAATTTAGTTCTGATTATTTTACTTTTGAAGTGGCATCTTTTTCTTTCTGAATAGTTTACTTAGTATAAATTGAACAGGTTTTCTTTAAAAATTCACAAAGTGAATTACATGCTGTTTTAATTTTAGGTTCTATTTTGTGGGTGATGAAGATTTGCTTGAAATCATTGGAAACAGCAAGAATGTAGCCAAGTTACAGAAGCATTTCAAGAAAATGTTTGCTGGCGTTTCGAGCATCATCCTAAGCGAAGACAACTCTGTCGTGCTGGGCATTTCGTCCCGTGAAGGAGAGGAGGTAGCTGGAGCTGAGCTCGGGACGCGGGACGCCTCGCCCCCACCGTCCCATTCCGTCCTCCTTAGACTCTCCTTACTCACTTCAGGTCATGTTTAAAACTCCCGTGTCCATCACGGAACATCCCAAAATCAACGAGTGGCTCACGCTGGTGGAGAAGGAGATGAGAGTCACGCTGGCCAAACTCCTTGCGGAGTCGGTGACGGAGGTGGAGATTTTCGGTAAAGCCACTTCAATTGACCCGAATACCTACATCACCTGGATCGACAAGTACCAGGTAACAGGCAGTGGAAGGGACAGTCTGAGGGCGCCCGCTCGGGCGGATCTTCAAGGCCACCCTCTGGGGTCTTGTGTCCCGTGTCTTTCAGGCCCAGCTCGTGGTCCTGTCGGCGCAGATCGCCTGGTCCGAGAACGTGGAGGCGGCTCTGAGCAGCATCGGGGGGAGTGGCGACTCGGCGCCCCTGCAGTCTGTGCTCAGCAACGTGGAGGTCACCCTCAACGTGCTGGCGGACTCGGTGCTCATGGAGCAGCCCCCGCTCCGCAGACGCAAGCTGGAGCACCTGGTGAGTCCCTGTCCCCTGTCCTCGCCTCGAGCGGTGGCAAGACGTCATGCTCGAAAAACACCCGCACTGGTGTCGGGGAGGAAGGACTGTCAATGGCTCGTGACGGGACGCCGGGCTTCGAGGATTTGGCTCTCAGTCCCTATTGAAAACCAGTCCGGGCGTCGAGTCATCCACACCGCTCTCAGGTCGCAGGCTCTTCTCCCGCCGAGTGCATGCCACTTGCAGAGTTCGAGGAAGGTGGTCTTGCTTGCTGTCTATTTGTTTTTGTTGCAGCTACTGGTTCTCTAATCGCATTGTGTGAATAACGGTTCTGTTGTTTATAAAAGTGAATTTGCATTTTGGGAGGCTTATGAATAAACCACTGGGGACGGGACCTAGAATCTCAGAGTAAGAGTCTACTAAACAATCCAAGACTGGGAGTTCCCTGGCCTCTCAGTGGGTTAAGGGCCTGGCGTTGTCACCGCTGTGGCTTGGGAGGCTGCTGTGGTGCAGGTTCAGTCCCTGGCCCTGGCCCACGAACTTCTCCTGCTGTGGGAGTGGCCCAAAACCAAAACAGAAAACCAGGCCAACACCCAGAGCATGCGTTCGTGTCCTCGAGGCACTCGCGGGCCTTGGTGTTGGCACTTCAGTTCGTGACGGGTACTTTGTGATAAACTCCTGAAGTGACTGCTCCTTCAGATTACAGAGCTGGTTCACCAGAGAGATGTCACAAGGTCCCTGATCAAGAGCAAGATCGACAACGCCAAGTCTTTCGAGTGGCTCAGCCAGATGCGATTTTACTTCGACCCCAAGCAAACGGATGTATTGCAGCAGTTGTCCATCCAAATGGCAAACGCCAAGTTCAACTACGGCTTTGAGTACCTGGGGGTTCAGGACAAGCTGGTGCAGACCCCCCTCACCGACCGCTGCTACTTGACGATGACGCAAGCTTTGGAGGCCAGGCTGGGAGGGTCCCCCTTCGGTGAGTCACCCCACGATCCTGGACTGGCGGAGCCAGAGAGTAAGCGTGGTTTTCCAGGAGGAAGTAAATGATGCAAATGTATTTCTTAACTGCACGGCCGGTGTCCTCTAAAGCTTTCGAAGTTGCTGGTGGTTACTATATTTATGGCTGACTTTTCGAACAGCGTGGTTTGAACTGTGAGGGTTGCGTCCAGACCTTTGAGTGGTTAAACAGTCGGCTTTCCACATGCTTGGGGCTCGAATCCTCAGACTGGACCAACCGTGGGTTGAACTTGCCATCCAAGGTTGGCTGGATCCATGGCTGTGGAACCTGTGGGTGTGGAGGTCCGACTGTGGGGCTCTGGTGTCCGTGGGTTGTGGTCTGTCCAGGGGTCCTGCACCCGGACCCCTCAGATCCTGAGGGGCCACCGTGCTTTGATTGTGGTGGGGGAGCTGCCCTTTGTTAAGAGCAGAGTGTGTTCTTGTCAATAACAGGACCCGCGGGGACGGGGAAGACCGAGTCTGTCAAAGCCCTTGGCCATCAGCTCGGACGCTTCGTGTTGGTTTTCAACTGTGATGAAACCTTTGATTTCCAGGTGAGAAGCCCCGAGGGGCCCCCTGGCGTCCCCGGGCTGTGAGGTGAGGGGGGCGTAGCACCTTCCGGCTCGGCAGGGCTCCCCTGCCCTGAGTCCTGTGGGGACGGGCCTGGGAGCCATCTGGGGTCCAGTCCGTGCTTGATGTCAGCGTGAGCGTCACGCCTGCCAGGTCAGCGCTGTCGGGTAGCGTCTTCTTTCTTGCGTCTGCGTCTGGGAGGGAGCAGACGTTAAGGGAAGGTGTTCTCAACAACAGAAGGTGTCAGCTGTGTCGCTGTGATCTGACTGGCGCAGGAGGGAGAGTGCGGCTCGCTGCCTCTGCACACTCGTGCCCCTCGCTACTGACAGTGCTGGCCGTGTGTGGGGCTGGGCCCCTTGCCACTCTGGTGAAGCTGACTCCACCTTCGCCGCCCGGGGGGAGGCCGTGCTGTTCCCACGTCAGAGAGGAGCAGACAGATGAGATTTGCCGGGGTCAAGCCCCGCCCGAGCCCTGTGCCGCCAGCCCGAGGCGGGGGTTTTCACCCCTTTCTTTCCGTTCCAGGCGATGGGCCGGATCTTCGTGGGGCTCTGCCAGGTGGGCGCGTGGGGCTGCTTTGACGAGTTCAACCGCCTGGAGGAGCGGATGCTGTCCGCCGTGTCCCAGCAGGTGCAGTGCATCCAGGAGGCGCTGCGCGAGCACTCCAGCCCCAACCACGACAAGGGTGAGACTCCTCTTCCTCCCGAAGGTGGCCTGCAGAGGGCAGAGGGGGCTCCAGGCAGACACGCTTGCCGCTTGGATTAGAAATAAGGGACAGCTTAATTGTGCTGCCTGGACTGGCTGTTGCAGACAGGGCTGAGTCCGGACTAGGATGAAAGGGAGGCCTGCTCAGCCTCCAGGGCTGCTTCACTCGCCAGTTGATCGCAGAGCCTGGGCGTGACCTAGAGGAACGAATAGACGCACCGATGCTGGATACCCCGCGTGCACAGCGTAGCTGTCGCGCTCCTGCTCATTCCGGGGCGACAGCAACTTGTCTTGCCGGACCTCCTGGTGGAGAGGAGCGTGCGCCCGGTGGTCTCTCACGCAGAAAATGCACTTTTATCTCTAGGGCCGGGGGGGGGATGGTTGGTTGGTTGTGGGTTTTTTTTTTTGTTTTTTGACTTTTTAGGGCCATACTCATAGCATATGGAGGTTCCCAGGCTAGGGGTCCAGTCAGAGCTGTAGCCCGTGGCCTACGCCACAGCCACAGCCATGCTGGTCCTTAACCCACTGAGTGAGGCCAAGGATTGAACCTGTATCCTCATGGATGCCAGTCAGACTCGTTAGCTGCTGTGTTCCACAACGGGAACTCCTGTTTTTTGGCTTTTTGATGACCCTAGAAGGGGTCGTTCTCGTGCTCTGAGCCCGTCAGTTCTGTTACGACGTTGATTTTTTATCCCCGCGACTGTTGTTGGGCTGCATCTGTGCTTGCGCCAACCTTGCGGCCCAGAGGAACGCACGAAGAGAAGGGTTGGACTCGCGCCCCGGTCGCCGCATCTGGGACAGCTCCCCGGAGTCCTGGGCGGGCGCGGAGGCGGGGGCCTGGGCGGGTGGTGGGGAGACCTTGGGGGTCTTGGACGGTCACGCGTCTCCGCACCGCCCCCCTGTTTGCAGCCTCCGCGCCCATCACCTGCGAGCTGCTGAACAAGCAGGTGAAGGTGAGCCCGGACATGGCCATCTTCATCACCATGAACCCCGGCTACGCGGGCAGGTCGAACCTCCCGGACAACCTGAAGAAGCTGTTCCGCAGCCTGGCCATGACCAAGCCCGACCGGCAGCTCATCGCGCAGGTCATGCTGTACTCGCAGGGCTTCCGCACGGCCGAGGTCCTGGCCAACAAGATCGTCCCCTTCTTCAAGTGAGCAGCGCGGGCGCGGCCGCGTCTCCGGCACACGCGCTGAATGGGCCGCTTCGCGCCTGCCTGTGTGACCGCGGCGCGTCCTTCGTGTGTCCCCTCTGACCTCTTGCCCGCTGGCGCGGTCGTGTGAAGTGTGCTGGTTTGAGAGACGCCTCTTTCTCTTGCAGGCTGTGTGATGAGCAGCTCTCGTCTCAAAGCCACTACGACTTTGGTCTCCGCGCGCTCAAGAGCGTGCTGGTGAGCGCGGGAAACGTGAAGAGGGAGCGGATCCAGAAGATCAAGAGGGAGAAGGAGGAGCGCGGGGAAGCGGTCGACGAAGGGGAGATCGCGGAAAACCTTCCCGAGCAAGAGGTGTGTGTGGGCGTCCCCGGCCCCGGGCGGGGTCCGTCTCGGGAAGCCGGGGCTGGGGGGCCGTGCGGTGGCCCGGGATGAGCTCACCCCCCCCCGCCCCCTCCCCGCAGATCCTGATTCAGAGCGTCTGTGAGACGATGGTGCCCAAGCTGGTGGCGGAAGACATCCCGCTGCTCTTCAGCCTCCTGTCGGACGTGTTCCCCGGGGTCCAGTACCACCGCGGGGAGATGACGGCGCTCCGGGAGGAGCTGAAGAAGGTGTGCCAGGAGATGTACCTGACCTACGGAGACGGCGAGGAGGTCGGCGGGATGTGGGTGGAAAAGGCAAGTGTAACTGTGGCCACACAGCCTCTGAGACCGCCCCCACGTGGCGTAACTCGTCCTCGGAAGGTGCAGACCAGAGGGGATCGTGGCGGGAAACGTGGGCCGTGGTGGAAGCAGTCGGACGGCGAGGCCCGCGGGTTGACAGCACGGATGCGCGGGGCAGGGCGGGGCTCACGCTGTGCGCTGGCGTTTCTTCCCTCCCTCCACCGTGGAGTCACGTGGGGAAAAAGGTGTGTTGTGTGCCCACACTGCGTGTGCCGAGCAGGGCTACTGTCCCGGCTCAGACGGCCTCCGCCGTCTGCAGAGCTCCTCGTGGGTCTGCGCCTCGGCGGCTCCCCGCAGTTTGGCTAAAAGCCTCCCCATGTTGGCTGTGGGTGCGGCCTGTCTCTGGTGAGAAAGCCCCGTGCTCGCCTGAGGGCTTCACGGGCCCCGCCTCCTGCTTGGCGACTGAGGGGTGGCCCAGGAGCCTGCGCCTTCCTCGCGGGGTGGTCACGCGGCTGGTGTGTTCGGCCCTCAGGTTCTCCAGCTCTATCAGATCACCCAGATCAACCACGGCCTGATGATGGTGGGGCCCTCGGGGAGCGGGAAGAGCATGGCCTGGCGCGTCCTTCTGAAGGCTCTGGAGAGGCTGGAGGGCGTGGAAGGCGTGGCCCACATCATCGACCCGAAAGCCATCAGCAAAGACCACCTCTACGGGACCCTGGACCCCAACACCCGGGAGTGGACAGATGGGCTGTTCACACACGTTCTGAGGAAGTAAGTCCGCCTGGACGGCGCCGCGCCCTGGACGCCCGGGCCCTGGGTGCTGTGCCCTCAGGGGGGCACCGTGTGAGCGCAGTCAGTCGCCTCAGGACCTGTTGGAGGGTGAGGTCTAGAATCCTAGTCACGCGCCGTGTTCACCTCCTCCTGCCAGGATCATAGACAACGTGAGAGGGGAGCTGCAGAAGCGCCAGTGGATCGTCTTTGACGGCGACGTGGACCCCGAGTGGGTGGAGAACTTGAACTCGGTGCTGGATGACAACAAGCTGCTGACTCTGCCCAACGGGGAGCGCCTCAGCCTTCCACCCAACGTGCGTGACCGGGTGTCGCGCGCGCGGGAGCGTTCCTCCTCTGCGGCTGGCGAGCCGCGCTTTCCTGGGCCTGGCTGCTGACGGCCCAGGCACACGCCACAGGCCTCGCCTCCCTCGGGGCGCCTGTAGTTAGGAGCCTGGGAGGCGGCTCGGGGAGGCATTTCGCTGTGGAGGCCTCGGGACCGTTCCTGGGAAATGGGCATCAGGCTGACGGATGAGTGCGCGGGGCGGGTCCGGCGTGGGCGTGCATTCTACTCTGAGCCCCCATTTTTGGAGCGGGCCCTGTTGTGGGTGCTGAGGAGAGCAGTGAGCCGCGTGGGTAGAACCCTTGCTCTCTGGTCCGAGGGCGGGCTGGATCGCGGTGACGGTGCTGCAGAGGAAACAAGACAGGAGGAGAGCCGGGGGGCGGTGCTGAGAGGTGGGGGCTTCTCGGGGGTGCTGAGCTCTGGGGGGCTGGAAGCTGTGAGAACATCGGGCCCTTGGAGGGCCGGGTGGCAGGAGTGTGCGGGTGCGCGAAGCAAGCGGCGCAGGACCTGCGCAGAGACTCGGGTGACCCGTCAGGCTGGGATCACCGTGGGGACTGGGGCTTCCTGCTGGGGGGTCTGGGCAGGGGCAGTGGAACCTGGTTGTTTACAGCCCCCTGGCTGGAGGGTCCTGCAGGGCAGGGTGGGTGCAGCGATGGGCCCAGCTTGGCCGTGAAGGCGCCAGGAAGTGACTGGCTTGTGGGTGGAACTCAACGCTTGTGCCAGTGGGACTTGGTAGTGCCAGGAGGTGGGCATGAGGGAGAGGGAGCCGCTGGTGAGGCCACCCTGCAGAGGGCACGCCGAGGGTGCTTAGGGCTCTTAGACTCATTGGACTCATTATGCAGTGGCGTCTAACTACTGTCAGAAAGAGGTGGATCCCCTTGTGTTGGTGCTGAGGTGAAGGCTCTGCGATCAGAGTGTCTGGTTTGAACGTCAGCCCCACTGCCTCCCTGCAACAGGACCCTGGCAAGGGTGCCACCCCCCTGTGTAAAAGGAGACCCTGCCTGCCTGGTGGGACCAGTGTGAGCGCCGAGTGGGTTCCAGCCCGGAGCGTGGCCGTTGCACCCGGGGGTGAGGCTCTGCCTCCACAGCTGGCAGCCCCGGCCAGGGAGCTGTTGCTTCTGCTCCTCCGAGAGCTCGCTGCTCTTCTCCCCCGCCCCCACACGGGGTTTTTCCTGCCCAGAGTCCTGTGGGGAGAGGTTGGCGAATGTTGTAATGATGCAGGCTACAGATATTTTTACTTTTAAACTGTGGGCAGAAAAGTCAGGTTTAAATTACATTTTCAGAAGTTCCCCTCATGGCGGAGTAGAAACGGAATCCGACTAGGAACCCTGAGGTTGCAGGTTCGATGCCTGGCCTCGCTGAGTGGGTTAAGGATCCAGTGTTGCCGTGAGCTGTGGAGTAGGTCGCAGATGCGGCTCGGATCCCGCGTGGCTGTGGCTCTGGTGGAGGCTGGCAGCTATAGCTCCGATTCCACCCCCAGCCTGGGAACCTCCATGTGCCGCGTGTGCGGCCCTAAAAAGACAAAAGATGAATTAGTTTTCAGTGAGTCTGTGGCTGAAGTAGTTTCGGCAGCCAGGTCTGCGCCAGACCCGTGTTGTTAAATCTGCTAACCTTTCCCTCAAGGTGCGGATCATGTTCGAGGTGCAGGACCTGAAGTACGCCACCCTGGCCACCGTGTCGCGCTGCGGCATGGTCTGGTTCAGCGAGGACGTGCTCAGCACCGACATGATCTTCAACAACTTCCTGGCCAGGCTGCGCAGCATCCCGCTGGACGAAGGCGAGGACGAGGCCCAGCGCCGGCGCAAGGGCAAAGAGGACGAGGGGGAGGAGGCCGCCTCCCCGATGCTGCAGGTACGCGGGCCGGGCTGGGCGTTCGCACGGAGCGGGGTCCGGCGTCCCCCGAGCCTCTGGAAGCGAGGTGGCCACTTTTTCTCTGCTGAGGCCGGGCGTTCGCTGGACGTTCGCGTGGTCAGTGTTGTCCCTCTCTCGCTTCTAAGGAAGCCAGCAGTCGTGGCTTCGAAAGCTAAAACGTGCACAGGAAACCATGAAGCATGCTTTTGGTTTTCTCCGCGAGTTGGTGAAAGGCGTCCGCTTCCCATTTCGACAGCGAAGATCAGCCAGGGAGCGCGATTTTTGAGAACCACCAGGACGGAGAAAGGAGAGCCGCGTTCTGCTCTCTTCCCATCCTCGCCTCTGCTGCCCGAGCCGCCTGGCCTCTCCCGGCCTCCGTGAGGACAGGCGCAAGTCTGGCTCTGAAGTGCCCCCTTCCTCCCTCGTAGATCCAGAGGGACGCGGCCACGACCCTGCAGCCGTACTTCACGCCCAACGGCCTGGTCACCAAGGCCCTGGAGCACGCCTTCAAGCTGGAGCACATCATGGACCTGACGCGCCTGCGCTGCCTGGGCTCGCTCTTCTCCATGCTGCACCAGGCCTGCCGCAACGTGGCGCAGTACAACGCCAACCACCCCGACTTCCCCATGCAGATGGAGCAGCTGGAGCGCTACATCCAGGTCGGGCGCGGCCCCGGGGCCTCGGTGGGCGTCGCCGTCGCGCCTCGCCTTTGCGTGGGAGGTTGACTGGCGCGGGCGCTCCCTTCCCTTCGACAGCGCTACCTGGTCTATGCCATTCTCTGGTCCTTGTCCGGGGACAGTCGCCTGAAGATGAGAGCGGAGCTGGGCGAGTACATCAGGCGGATCACCACGGTGCCGCTGCCCGCCGCCCCCAACATACCCATCATTGACTACGAAGTAAGGGCCGGTCCTGGCCACGGCGGGCCAGCGCGACCCCCGGCAGCCCTCGCCTTCCCTTTCACGCGGGGTCTGTCCTCTTAGTTTGCGGGGTGTGGGGCACGCAGGTCACCGTGGAGGTTCTGGTTTGTGTGAGGGGAGGGGGCCTTGTCGGTGGGGGCTCGAGGGCGGGTCAGGGCGACCCGCGCCGTCCGTGTGCCTAGGTGTCCATCAGCGGAGAGTGGTCGCCGTGGCAGGCCAAGGTGCCTCAGATCGAAGTGGAGACACACAAGGTGGCGGCCCCGGACGTGGTCGTGCCGACCCTGGACACCGTCCGCCACGAAGCCCTCTTGTACACCTGGCTGGCCGAGCACAAGCCGCTGGTCTTGTGCGGCCCTCCCGGGTCTGGCAAGACCATGACGCTCTTCAGCGCCCTCCGCGCCTTGCCCGACATGGAGGTACCGAGGCGGGGGGCCGGCGGGGGGCCTCGGGGGCTCGGTGCAGAGCGGGGGACTGGCCTGTCCTCACTGGGCCCGTGTCTTCCCCCCGCCAGGTGGTGGGCCTTAACTTCTCGAGCGCCACCACGCCCGAGCTGCTGCTCAAGACCTTCGACCACTACTGCGAGTACAGGCGCACGCCCAACGGCGTGGTGCTGGCCCCCGTGCAGCTGGGGAAGTGGCTGGTCCTCTTCTGTGACGAGATCAACCTGCCCGACATGGACAAGTACGGGACGCAGAGGGTCATCTCCTTCATCAGACAGGTGCGCGTGCGTCCGCCAGGCCCCCGGCCCCGCCGGCCCTCTCGCCCCTGCCGCTGACCCGCCCGCTCTCTCCCCCCAGATGGTGGAGCACGGAGGCTTTTACCGCACCTCCGATCAGACCTGGGTGAAGCTGGAGAGGATCCAGTTCGTTGGGGCTTGTAACCCGCCCACCGATCCTGGACGAAAGCCCCTCTCTCACAGGTAACGCGGCCCGTGGACTCCTTGGCCTCGCCCACACCCGTTCCGGGGTCGCGTTAAACAGGGGTTTCCTTTTGGAGGGGTACCAGAGTCCTGCCCACGGGCAGGCCCCTCCTGGCTTACCTCCCTGTACTGTTAGGCTGGGAGAGGCACACAGCCGAGCCTCCACCGCCCTGGGCGTGCCTCTAGGGCTCGAACCAGGCTGCAATAAGCCTGAGCCATCGTCCCACCTTTGCTTGGGGCTTTTTGGGATTTTTTGCTCCTACTGTTTGGTGTCAGCCCCAGGCCTGAGCCGTTTGGGTGAAGCCGGTGCTTGGGGGAGGAAGGCCCCCCGCCCCCCGCCGTGGGGCCGGGGCAGGTCGGCTGAGCCCGTGTCTTCGTGCAGGTTCCTGCGCCACGTGCCGGTGGTGTACGTGGATTACCCGGGACCCGCCTCCCTGACGCAGATCTACGGCACCTTCAACCGGGCCATGCTGCGCCTCGTCCCGTCCCTGCGCACGTACGCAGAGCCGCTGACGGCGGCCATGGTGGAGTTCTACACCATGTCCCAGGTGCGCCACCACCGCCACCCCCCCACCGCCGCCACTGCGACGCCAAGGTGTCAGCTCTTCCCCGCTGTCCTCGTCCGGCCCGTGTGCGTGCAGCCGTCCCCCGACGAGGTTGAGACGGTGCCAGGCAGTTTCTAGAAGGAGGCGTACGCTCCCGTCTCACCAGCACCGCCACGTCTGCGTCTGGTGCTTCTGCTGGGTCTGGGACTGTGGGGCTGCACCTCTCAGGACGGGACGGGTCTCCCTGCCCACAGCGCAGCTTTCGGCTTTGAAAGCTCTTCACTGCGTGGGCCTTCCCCCACCGGCTGAGCAGAAGGGGCTCTCGTGGCGCTGACCTGTGTTTCTTTGGGAAGCCTTCTGCATTCGCCGCCAGTGGGCTCCGGGGAGAGCCAGCTTTGCACTCCGCTAGCCATCCTGCTCAGCTTCCCTTCGGAGCACTTGCCTCTGATACATTGAAATAGTTTAAATTGTGGGTAATTGCGCTTTTTTCCTGTACTTTTTATTTTAATGGAGCTTCCCGGGCGAGGGATTGAACCTGAGCTACAGCTGCAGCAACACTGGATCCTTTGACCCACTGCAGTGGGCAGGGGATCGAAGCTACAGCTCCACAGCAACCCGAGCCACTGCGCCGCAGCAGGCCCTTCTCTGATGCCGTTTTTAACATCATTAAGTGTAGCTCTTAAGTGTCTCTAGAAGAAGTTTTTTTTGTAGTTTTAACTTTTTAACATTTAAGTCTTTAAAAGTAAGTGTCAGCAGGAAGTGAGCAACTTGGGTCTGACTTTGTCCTGAGCGGCAGTGCCGACCGCACGTACTGATTCGTTCTGGGATGGTCCGGGCCCTAGATCCTTTGTGCTCAGGGTAGAGCCACTAGCGCTCCGCCTCTTCCCCGCTTCCGAGCCGGCGGACATGCCCCTTCTCCCCTTCCCGCAGGAGCGATTCACGCAGGACACACAGCCTCACTACATCTACTCGCCCCGAGAGATGACTCGCTGGGTGCGGGGGATCTTCGAGGCGCTGAGGCCCCTGGAGACGCTGCCAGTGGAAGGCCTCATTCGGATCTGGGCCCACGAAGCCCTCCGTCTCTTCCAGGACAGGTGAAGCCCTGACCCTCCCGGCCCCGGGAGTTGGTGTCTGCACGAGGCGGGCTACCCTGGTGGGAGGCGCCGTTTTACCCTCTCGTCTTGGAGTTCCGCCACGTTAAAAAACGGTCTTTTTATGTCATGTGACCTGCTTTCATTCTGCCTCTTTTAATTAAAGAGGGAAAAATGAGCAGCGATACTAATGTCTCAAATTCCTCAACATGTCAAAGATAAAATTTTGTTTCGAGTCAAACTGCTAAAGCAGTTGTGCTTCTCACCTCTGGCGGGCGTCCGGGCCCGCCGGCCTCACCCGGTAGCCCGCCGCGTCTCGGAAGGGTCCTCCCCGCCTTCCGGCTCGGCGAGGCCCCCCTCCTGGCTGCGCGGTTTTCTCCGCGAGCCCCGCGTCGCCACAGCTGCGCCCCTTCGGGTCCTTGTTTCTCTTCCCTTCTGCCCCTTGATGCTGGAGGCGTTTCTGTTAAGCAAGCTTAGGAACTAGAATCAGGTTTGCATTTCTTTGTAATGTTTTCATATTTAGTTTCTAAGCTTCACGTCGCTTAAGTCGTCTGGAGTTTAGCTTCTCGGGTTCTTCCGTTTGTAGAAAGTGAGTGTTTCTGATGAAAGACTGCGATTGGAGCCCTTGGAGTGGCCCACACCACCCACAAAACCTGGCGCTTGGTCTCCGGGCCTGCACCTAGGGTCGAACCCGTGTTGCTTTCCTCCCGACAGACTCGTGGAGGACGAGGAGAGGCGGTGGACCGACGAAAACATCGATCTGGTCGCTCTGAAGCACTTTCCCAACATAGACAAGGAGAAGGCCATGAGCCGGCCCATCCTGTACAGCAACTGGCTGTCGAAGGTAACGAGCTGAGGGCGAGTTAGGGCCCTCCCTCCTCTTCCGTCCCTCCCGTTAGATTGTCTGCTAGGCAAAAACGTCTCTAGGACGTTCCCTGGCGGGCGCAGTAGGTTAAGGATCAGCATCGTCACTGCAGCAGCTCGGGTCGCCGCTGTGGTGCAGGTTCCACCCCTGTCCTGGGAGCTTCCGCAGGCTGCAGGCACAGCCACAGTAATTAATTTTTAAAAGGCATCTCTAGGAGTTCCCGTCGCGGCGCAGCAGAAATGAAGCTGACTAGAAACCATGAGGTTGCAGGTTCCATCCCTGGCCTCACTCAGTGGGTTAAGGATCCACCGTTGCCGTGAGCTGTGGTGTAGGTCGAAGACGTGGCTCAGATCTGGTGTTGCTCTGGCTCTGGCGTAGGCCAGCAGCAATAGCTCCAATTTGACCCCTAGCCTGGGAACCTCCATATGCTGCGGGTATGGCCGTAAAAAAAAAATAATAATAATGATAATAATAATAAATAAAAGGCATCTCTGACTTGAGGTGTGCTGACGTGAAGCTGTTGCCATGATGCATGGGGGGTTTGCAGCCATTGATAGTTTTGGGCAGAAAACCCCAGGAGCGTGGCTGTTCCAAGAGCTGTGGATTCCAGCCCGCAGAAGGTGTGGCTCCAGCATGTCTGCGGTGAGGGCGTCTCTGCTTCCCCTTGCTTTTACTTTCCTCATGGTAGAAACAGGACAGCTGTGAATCGCTTGCATGAAGCTGCAGCTCTCTTTGGCATTGTAGTATATGAAGCGGTTCCTGGACAGCTAGGAGTTGTCCTTTTCTCTGAAAAGGAGAGCAGGGCATCTGAGTAAGTTACAGCCTGGACGCACATCTTGTCCAGCCACAGTGTGGTTCAGGGCTGAGGCCAGTCTTCCATCAGGCATGCAGTCTCCTAGGCTGGGAACGGCCCCGTCTTGGGAGAGCCTTACCCTTGGCATAAGCATTCATCGGCCTCCATCTGTCAGGAAGGGCAGGCCAGCCAGGGGCCTGACCGAGGCCAAGGCAAGGGCAGCAGGGGGGTT
Organism: Phacochoerus africanus; assembly: GCF_016906955.1. NCBI lineage: Eukaryota > Metazoa > Chordata > Mammalia > Artiodactyla > Suidae > Phacochoerus > Phacochoerus africanus. The sequence continues at coordinate 125,351,704 of NC_062552.1, forward strand.
TGTTCCGTGTTGCTAGAATTTTCTGTTGACGTCTAGGCTCTAGGTACGAATTCCCGGTATATGGAAATACAGCCCCCTTTGCTCTAACAACTAAGATGACTTCTCCGTGACTGGGTCTCACCTTTTCTCCTGCAGGATTACATCCCAGTGGACCAGGAAGAGTTGCGAGATTATGTCAAAGCCAGGCTGAAAGTCTTCTACGAAGAAGAGCTCGATGTGCCTCTGGTCCTGTTTAACGAGGTGTTGGACCACGTGCTCAGGATTGACCGGTGGGTTTCCGTCGTTGCGTCCTCGCCGCTCCCCTGAGCTGCTCTTGATTTAATTGCCCCCCACCCACCCACCCCTGCCTCGCGCCTCTGCAGAGCGGCTCCCCCTTCTCTTCCAAGTCCAGCTTTGCTGTCCCGGACCCCCTGCCGAGCAGAGGTCTCCTCTGCTCCTGGGCTTCACCCCCACCACGATTACCGCCGTTCGTGCTCTGCAGGAGTTGGCCTGTCCCCTCCGATCCTCTGGCTGGAGGACAGCTCCGTGCCTTTGATCTCTGCAGCCTCACTGGACCTGGCAAATAACGATGGCTCTATAAATGTTCCGTGTGCAAATTCAAGTTAAAACTCACTCCATGGAGTTCCCGTCGTGGCGCAGTGGTTAACGAATCCGACTAGGAACCATGAGGTTGCGGGTTCAGTCCCTGCCTTGCTCAGTGGGTTAACGATCCGGCGTTGCCGTGAGCTGTGGTGTAGGTTGCAGACGCGGCTCGGATCCCGTGTTGCTGTGGCTCTGGCGTAGGCCAGTGGCTACAGCTCTGATTCGACCCCTAGCCTGGGAACCTCCATATGCCGCAAAAGCGGCCCAAAGAAATAGCAAAAAAAAAAAAAAAACTCACTCCAGATGTTGTAGATGAAATCCTGGAACGGTCTAGGACCTGAGCCTCGAAGCGGCCGTGCAGCATAAGAGCCTCACAGTTTATCCTTTCTGATCACGTTTCAGGATATTCCGTCAGCCACAAGGCCACCTGCTGCTGATTGGTGTCAGCGGCGCAGGAAAGACCACGCTGTCCCGCTTTGTGGCCTGGATGAACGGTCTGAGCGTCTACCAGATTAAGGTGAGGCTGGTCGTGGGGTCTCCTTTCTGGTTCACGCGTGTAGCCTCCTGAGCAAGGAGGGGCCTGACCCGCCCCCGCTTCCGTAGGTGCACAGGAAGTACACGGGGGAGGACTTCGACGAAGACCTCCGGACCGTGTTGAGACGCTCCGGCTGTAAAAACGAAAAGATAGCGTTTATAATGGATGAGTCCAACGTGTTGGATTCTGGGTTTCTGGAGCGCATGAATACGCTTCTGGCCAACGGAGAGGTAAGCCGGGACCTGCACGCGTGCGTGGCCCGGGGCGCCGGGAGCCGAGGCCCAGCCGGCCACGGCCCCCACGGCACGTCTTGCTTCCCAGGTTCCCGGGCTCTTCGAAGGAGACGAGTACGCCACCCTGATGACGCAGTGCAAGGAGGGCGCGCAGAAGGAGGGCCTGATGCTGGACTCGCACGAGGAGCTCTACAAGTGGTTCACCAGCCAGGTCATCCGCAACCTCCACGTCGTCTTCACCATGAACCCGTCCTCGGAGGGGCTCAAGGACCGCGCAGCCACGTCCCCCGCCCTTTTCAACAGGTCCGCCGCTCTCCCTCCGCCCTGGGCCTCCCCCCGAGGGCCGGCCCTGCTCTCTCTCGGCAGCTGTTTTGACGTGTGGCGTCCTTCGCAGGTGTGTGTTGAACTGGTTCGGGGACTGGTCCACTGAAGCTCTGTATCAGGTCGGCAAAGAGTTCACCAGTAAGATGGACCTGGAGAAGCCGAACTACGTCGTGCCCGATTACATGCCTGTCGTGTACGACAAACTGCCGCAGCCACCGTCCCACCGGGAGGCCATCGTGAACAGCTGTGTGTTTGTCCACCAGACTCTTCACCAGGTGGGTCTGGTCTTGAGGTGGTGGGAAAAGCAAAACCAGACCGAGGTGGAGCTAGACTGATAGCACACAGACCCGAGTGCTTCCTGTCTGACCCTGTGCTGGCACTTGCGAAAGAGATGCGTGTCTCTCACCTGTTTTCTTAGCTCTGTTGACGGCATCTCACCCTGTGGGGCGTCTGCCCCGCTCTCCCCGCGCAGGCGCCGTGTCAGGCCCCCGTTCTTCCCCCGCCCCAGGGTCGGTGCTCTTTCTGTTGAAGGGCCCGGTGATAGGTGTCTTGGGCTTTGGGGGCCAGCTCCGCCATGGTGGCAGGAGCAGAACTGATGTGGGAGCGCAGCCGCAGAGGCTGTGGTGCTGGCTTGGACCTGCCTGGACCGGCTTGCTGTCCCTCCTTTAGGCTCTCTGTATTAGAAGAGTCCAGCCTGCTACCTTCTGGAAGGCCCTGTGAAAACCACCTGAGCTCGTGGCTCCTAGTGGGCCCTGCCCTGCCACCCCCGCACCCATGGGGTGGGGCAGCTCCCTGGCCAGCCTCAGACACCCCTCCCCCGAGGGACCAGAGCGCTGACCCCTCGGCGCCTCGGGCTGATGCTGTGGCTCATTTGGTTTCTGCTGCAAGTCCGGAGAGGGGAGAGGGCATGACTGGCGCTCATGTAGGGGCGGTGTGTGGAGCCCTCTCCTGGAGAAGCTGGAGGAGAAAGCTTAGGCATGCGGGCACCCCGAGACCTCGCAGGGGGCTGAGTGAGACCCCCGCTCGAGGGACGTGACTCCTGAGGGCTGGGCCGCACCACCACGTCACACAGGCAGAACAGTGGATTTTGAGGTCAGAGAGTCAGGAGATTGGCTTTATTTTCTAAAAGGCGAATGCTCGGCTGGCAAAGCGAGGAGGCAGAACCATGGCCATCACGCCTCGCCACTACCTGGACTTCATCAATCACTACGCCAACCTGTTCCACGAGAAGCGGAGCGAGCTGGAGGAGCAGCAGATGCACCTGAACGTTGGGCTCAGGAAGATCAAAGAGACGGTGGACCAGGTTCGTCAGGGCATGCCTGTCCCTGAGGCGGCGGGCGGGCTGAGCTCCTGGTAGGTAAATCCCTGCGTGGTTCTGGTCCCTCGTGTGGTTTCGTTCCGCAGGTGGAGGAGCTGCGTCGGGACCTCAGGATCAAGAGCCAGGAGCTGGAGGTGAAGAACGCGGCGGCCAACGACAAGCTGAAAAAGATGGTGAAGGACCAGCAGGAGGCTGAGAAGAAAAAGGTACCTGTTTGTTTCCGGAACCGGGGCCGGCGTGGGCCAGGCGTGCTCAGTCTTGTGAGGGAGTTTGGTCTGAGATGGTTGGGGGCACAGGTCCGCGGTGGGTGGGTGGGTCTCCAGGGTGTGCTGTTGTAGGGTTCACGGAACACCCTGATCAGCACGGACCCCAGAGCTAAGCCGGCCTCCTCTCCAGGTCATGAGCCAGGAAATCCAGGAGCAGCTGCACAAGCAGCAGGAAGTCATCGCAGACAAACAGATGAGCGTCAAGGAGGACCTGGACAAGGTGGAGCCGGCTGTCATCGAGGCCCAGAATGGTGTGTGCACGCCGTCGGAGGCCTGGCCCCGGGGCGGGGGGACGGCACAGCCTTCCCAGGTCCCAGCTGTGTCTGTTTCCAAAAGCGTGGTGGCTACGTCCCCAGAGGTTTTTCCAGATACCCCAGACTGCCCTCGTCTCTTAAAGCCAGATTGCCGCAAAGCTAGGCTGCGTAGCGACCCGTGTCCTGAGAAAAGGGACTGATTAAGTTAGTAATCCACACTTTTTAATCTAGCAGTAATTTCATAAGTATGCCATTTATAAGTCCCTGACTTGAAAACTACCCAGGGATGTAAAGTATGCTGCATTGCCATCGTGTTTTCTGAGCGTGTCCTGGTCTGACCAGTGATTACTGATGCAGTTGTGATGCAGTCACTTCCTTGTCCGGTCGTGTGCCTGTGAAATGCTGCGGGAGGAGGGCAATGCCCCTCAGGCTATCTCACTTGCAGTCCACAGTCGCCAGGAGTGGCCTGAACCTGTGCCCTTCCTGCCCACCAGCCTTTAACGTATTGCTAATAACCTGAGCTCGTTACATCACACAAGGAGAGCAATTGAAATGCACCACCCAGGGAGTTCCTCTAGTGGCTTAGGACTAGTATCAATCTACATGAGGACGTGGGTTCAATCCTTGGCCTCCTTCCCTGGGTTAAGGATCCGGTGTTGTCGTGAGCTACGGTATCGATGGCAGGCACAACTCGGATCCTGCGTTGCTGTGGCTGTGGTGCAGGCCGGGAGCTGCAGCTTCAATGTGACCCCCAGCCTGGGAATCTCCATACACCGCATCTGTGGCCCAAAAAAGCGGAGATTAAATAAAATGCATCACCCAAAGTGTAGATTTCCATTCAGAGTTGGGTTTAGAAGAGAATTTAATTTAGCTTTTACCTGCACTGAATAATTTCTGTTTGAAAACATTGTAGGAGTTCTCTTGGGATATGGCAGGCTAAGGATCCAGCGTTGTCGCTGCAGCGTCCCTGGTCACTTCTGTGAACTGGGTTGGATCCCTGGCTTGGGAACTTCCACATGGTGCAGGCACAGCCAGGAAAAAAAGGAGTTTTAATAAAAGTTTAGGCTGGGAAAATGTGCGTTTCAGTCTGTGGGAAGGAGTCCCATTTTTTAGAACTGTTAATTCCACATCTTCACCCAGCCAGTCCGATAACGTTTGAATTGTAGCCTATTGAGAGTGTCTTTGTTTAGCTGGTGCAGAGTAAACGAACAGTCTTATTTTTTTAAATGTTTAAACCTTCACAGAAGTAAAGGCGCTAATGAGGATGTGTCAGACTTTTTTAACGATACTATCCTGCTTTTTATGGCATGTTGCAACTGGGCTCAGTACCATCATTATTAAAAAGTAATAAGCCTTTCCTTGCATTGGTAATTCTGTGAAAGCCTGGCTACATCAGCCCTCCCGGGATGTAAGACAGACCGTCCTCCATGCACTTCGATCTCTGAGCCCCTGTCCCTTTTCCGAGGGGGCCGCAGCGCCTGGCTGTGGCTCGGCCCCTCTCACCGTGTCCTCCCCGCCCCCAGCCGTGAAGTCCATAAAGAAGCAGCACCTGGTGGAGGTGCGGTCCATGGCCAACCCTCCGGCCGCCGTGAAGCTGGCGCTCGAGTCCATCTGCCTGCTGCTGGGCGAGAGCACCACGGACTGGAAGCAGATCCGCTCCATCATCATGCGGGAGAACTTCATCCCCACCATCGTCAACTTCTCCGCCGAGGAGATCAGGTGACGGCGCAGGCAGACGCCGCCGCCGCGGCCTCCCCAGACCCTTCCCAGGATTCCTCCCCCGCTTCCGGACGGTGCTTCTCTGACCCCTGTCCCGGCAGCAGGACGCTTGTTTCTGGCCCACAAACTGCCGGTCTCCTGGGGGAACGGGGGGGGGCGGGGGGCAGCCCCTCCAGCCCCTCCCGGCAGCGGTGTCCCCATCACCCGAGAACAAGGGTCCCTCTGGCTCCTCCTCTGGTCCCTGGAGCGACAGATGGGAACGGGCTCCGGTCTTCACGTTTTGATTTCCTAAAGACGGCTGTCTGCCCCGCGCGTGCCTAGAAACACCGTTCCTCCTTTGCAGCGATGCCATCAGGGAGAAGATGAAGAAGAATTACATGTCTAACCCCAGTTACAACTACGAGATTGTCAACCGCGCCTCGCTGGCCTGCGGGCCCATGGTCAAGTGGGCCATCGCCCAGGTGAGCCCACGCGGGAGCCCCCATGGGAGGGCCTCCTGCCCGGTCCCTTCACCAACAGCCGGCCCGCCTTCCGCAGCTCAACTACGCAGACATGTTGAAGCGGGTGGAGCCCCTGCGGAACGAGCTGCAGAAGCTGGAGGACGACGCCAAGGACAACCAGCAGAAGGCCAACGAGGTGGAGCAGATGATCCGCGACCTGGAGGCCAGCATCGCCCGCTACAAGGAGGAGTACGCCGTCCTCATCTCCGAGGCCCAGGCCATCAAGGCGGACCTGGCTGCTGTCGAAGCCAAAGTAAGGCCGCCGTGGCCGGGCAGCCCTCCTGCCGCCCGGAGCGCTGTGGCCTCGGCGGCGGCAGCTGCTGGGGGCCTCCTGGGCCTCACCTGCGCTGCCCTGCGCGCTCGTAGGGAGCCCTTAGCCGGACACCAGCCGGGCAGTCTAAAGCCAGTGAACGGCCTCGCGGCCAGATCCGGCCCCGCGTGTTCCCACAAGGCCTCCCGTCCATCCCTCGGCCTCCTCTCAGGCCCCGCCGCTCACACCCACCCCTCTCTGGGATCCTCAAAACAGGCTCCTCAGTCTCCTTCCATCCAGGCCGCCCTCACCTAGAGGCCCCTTCCACCCCGAGGCCCCCACTTCCTGCCCCCACAGCTGCTCAGGCACAGCCTCAGGGCTGACGCTGAGCTCCCTCCACCCAGACTGAGCCTGTGTCGGCCTCAGTCTGGGACCTGGGCCCTCCTCCTCGGGGGCCTGGACGGCTCGAGGGCGCCCTCTGTCCAGCCCTCCCAAACCCTGCACGCGATGGGCAGGGACTGACTTGAGCTTCTCAGCCTAGGTCTTGCTTGGTTTTCCTCTTAGGTAAACCGGAGCACTGCGCTTCTGAAGAGTTTGTCTGCTGAACGGGAACGCTGGGAGAAAACCAGTGAAACTTTCAAAAATCAGATGTCCACCATCGCCGGGGACTGTCTCTTGTCCGCCGCGTTCATCGCTTACGCGGGTTACTTTGACCAGCAGATGCGTCAGAACCTGTTCACCACCTGGTCCCATCACCTGCAGCAAGCCAACATCCAGGTAGCCGTCCGGGAGCAGGTGGCATCTGGGAGGCGATGCGCCGGCCTCGCCGCGCAGCGGGGCCCCCGTGGTTCCGAGGACGTGGGAGGGTAAGTGCGCTCGCTTTCAGTTCCGCACAGACATCGCCAGGACGGAGTACCTGTCCAACGCCGACGAGCGCCTGCGCTGGCAGGCCAGCTCCCTGCCCGCGGACGACCTGTGCACGGAAAACGCCATCATGCTCAAACGCTTCAACAGGTGCGTGCCGGGCCACCGGGGACACGCCGGACACTCTGGTGGACGGTGCTGTCATTTTGGTCTTGTTTACCGAACACCTTTGAGAGGTGAGCGGAAAGCCGGGCATGGCCTGCAGGCCCCCCGCCCCCGATGGTCGGGATGTCGGGACGTCCGGGTTGTTCTGCGGACGGTGGTTCTTGCGTAACTTTCTGAAGTGGATGCGCCCCCCACCCCGCCCCCGGTGGACACGCGTGTCTGTAAACGCCCGAACCTCCTCCGTGGACCAGAGACTGGTGGGGAGGGCGGCGCGTCTTTATTACCACAGCCCCTTCCGGAGCTTCTGCGTTGTGTACCAGCACATGTGTGAACTGTGTGCTTTTTAAGATGCTTTTAGGACGTTCCCTTGTGGAGCAGTGGGTTCAAATTTGGCGTGGCCACAGCTGTGACACAGGCTCCAATGGCAGCACAGGTTCAGTCCCTGGCTCAGGAATTTCCACGTCCATGGGTGCAGCTAATGAGCTGTGTGACCCTGGACAAATCGCATTGGCCTCTCTGTGCCTTATGGGTGTCAGGACAGCATCTCTCGGGGGATTATTGTCGGCTCTTGGTGCTGCCGCAGCTCTGGTGTTCACACTGCTGTCCAGGGCAGTCCCAGCGCAGTGCACTCGGCCCTCAAACAGAAGCAGCACCTCTGTGTCCCGGACAGAGAAGAGGCCCAGCTCCAGCCCTTAGCAGAGCCTGGGTCGAGCGGCCTCCTCCTCACAGAAGGTCCTCGGAAAGAGGATCTTAGCCTTCATCCTCGGCCGGGTTGTCTCTGCCGCTCACCCTGGAAACACGCCTGGGCCCGGCGGCTTGGCGGGCCGGCCTCTCTGACCTGCGCCCCGCCCCGCCTGCAGGTACCCGCTGATCATCGACCCCTCGGGGCAGGCCACGGAGTTCATCATGAACGAGTACAAGGACCGCAAGATCACGCGCACCAGCTTCCTGGACGACGCCTTCCGGAAGAACCTGGAGAGCGCCCTGCGATTCGGCAACCCCCTTCTGGTCCAGGTGGGTGCCTCGACGTCCTCCTGCCCCGCCTCCAGGAGGCCCTGCCCGTTGGGGCTGGCTTCAGGTGTTTGCCGACGCAGCTGAGGTGGACTGAGCTGAACCGCATGATGACAGGGCCGCTTTTGGAACTTTGTCAGATGTCATTTGATACGAACGCAAAGGTGAAGGTCTGAGATTGTAAGAAGTCCAACAAAAGCAGTTTGGGGCATAAAATTTCACTGAGAGAGTTCCCTGGTGGTGCAGCGGGTTAAGGATCTGGCATCGTCACTGCTGCGGCATGGCTTTGATCTCTAGCCTGGGCACTTACGCAGGCCGCAGCTGATTTAAAATACATTTTTAGCTGCACCCATGGCATATGGAAGTCCCTGGGCCAGGGATTGAACCTGCCCCACAGTTGCAGCCCATAAAGGGAAGAAGAAGAAGGACTTGCACGTCATCTCGATTGTCACTGCCCGCTGGGACTCCTCGGGGAAAGAGACGCCCTGGAACTTGTGCTGAACTGCACGGTGGCTGCTGAGCGCTTCCCGGGGCCAGTTCACTAAGGGACGGGGGTTTTATTTGTGCTCAAGTAGCTGCGTGTGCCCAGCAGCCACGTGGGGAGCAGTGCAGGGCTAAACGGCTGGGGGCTTGTGGGGAGATGCCCTTCTCTGAAGGAGGGAGCCAGTTATTTGGAGGAAAATAAAGGCTGTGAGGCTCTCAGCGTCTCCAGCTCTCCCATGTACACACAGGACGTGGAGAGCTACGACCCAGTTCTGAATCCGGTGCTGAACCGTGAGGTCCGGCGAACGGGAGGCAGAGTGCTGATCACCCTCGGGGACCAGGACATAGATCTGTCGCCGTCCTTTGTCATCTTCCTGTCCACCCGAGACCCAACCGTAAGGAGCAAGGCCCTCCAGTCACGAGGTGGCGGGGCAGCGGCAGGCGGGGGCCGCCGCGTCACCGCCGCCTGGTCTGTGGCCCCTCCCGGCAGGTGGAGTTCCCCCCGGACCTCTGTTCCCGGGTGACCTTTGTCAACTTCACCGTCACCCGCAGCAGCTTGCAGAGCCAGTGTCTCAATGAAGTTCTCAAAGCAGAAAGACCAGATGTGGACGAAAAACGATCCGACCTTCTCAAACTCCAAGGTACAGCTCCGGCCCCGCAGCATCTGGACCCTGCGCGCAGCTTAGGGGCTGCGCTTCCGCCTGCTCCCCGACGCTTCAGAGCTTTCCTTGGAAAGAACACGAGCGCTGGAGTGAACTCGGGGTGTTTCGGTCGTTTAAGGGGAGTTTCAGCTGCGCTTACGGCAGCTGGAGAAGTCGCTGCTCCAAGCCCTGAACGAGGTGAAGGGACGCATCTTGGATGACGACACCATCATAACGACCCTGGAGAACCTGAAGAGGGAGGCGGCCGAGGTGACGCGCAAGGTGGAGGAGACGGACATCGTGATGCAGGAGGTAGAGACCGTGTCCCAGCAGTACCTGCCCCTGTCCACGGCCTGCAGCAGCATCTACTTCACCATGGAGTCCCTCAAGCAGGTGAGCGTGCGGGGGGCGGGGCGGGGAGGGGGCGCCTCGCCCGCGGGCCCTGCTCACGCGCCTCCACGCCCTTGCAGATACACTTCCTGTACCAGTACTCCCTGCAGTTCTTCCTGGACATCTATCACAACGTCCTGTACGAGAACCCCAACCTGAAGGGCGTGACCGACCACACGCAGCGCCTCTGCATCATCACCAAGGACCTCTTCCAGGTACCGCGCGGCCCGGCGGGGTGGGGGACGGGGGGCGGGGTGGGGGGGCGCTCTCCAGGGACGGCGGTGCTTCCTGCCTCCGTCCCCAGGTGGCGTTTAACCGGGTGGCCCGAGGCATGCTGCACCAGGACCACATCACCTTCGCCATGCTGCTGGCCAGGATCAAGCTCAAGGGCACCGTCGGGTGAGTCGGGGGATTTTTTCTTCCCTAAGCCGTTACTGGTCTTCCAATGATGGCGCGTGCATCCGAGAGACGCTCGCTGACTCTCCCCCCTGCCCCCCAGGGAGCCCACCTACGAGGCCGAGTTCCAGCACTTCCTGCGAGGGAAGGAGATCGTGCTGAGTGCGGGCTCCACACCCAAGATCCCGGGCCTGACCGTGGAGCAGGCGGAAGCCGTGGTGAGGCTGAGCTGTCTCCCTGCCTTTAAAGACCTCATCGCGAAGGTCCAGGCAGACGAGGTAAGTGGTCTTGGGTGCACCGCCTCTGGACAGCTGTCCCAGAGCAGTCGGCGACAAGGGTTCATGCGTCGCGTGGAACCCAGAAGGTCGTGGTGTGTGGTTTTCTCACATCCGACATCTCACGCATCAGTCCCGCCCTCCCTGCCCGCAGAGGTGGGCTCTGCTCCACGGAGACGCCTCCACCTTTGTCTCCACAGCAGTTTAGCATCTGGCTGGACAGCAGCTCCCCGGAGCAGACGGTGCCGCACCTCTGGAGTGAAGAGAACCCTGCAAGTAAGCCCCGGCCAGGCCTCTCCCTGTCCTTTTCTGTCGGGACCCGAGCGTAAGGTTGGGCTCTGCTGCTTAGATCCGGCCATCCTGCTGCTCCCGAGAAACAGAAGCCGCTGACTGCTCAGATCCCTGAGTATTTTGGTGTTAAAACTTTAGGGAGCGGCTTGGAAGTAGGAAAGCAAAAATTCCTAAATTCCTGTTTCTAAAGAGAGAGTGCCTGTGTGGCTCAGAGGGTTAAGGATCCAGCATGGTCACTGCAGCAGCTCAGGTCACTGCTGTGGCACAGGTTCAATCCCTGGCCCAGGAACTTCCACGCGCCACAAGTTTGGCCAAAAAAAGAGAAAGAAATAGATTGGAAAGTCCTTGCCCAGCATTTAGGGAAAACTGGCTGGTTTTGAGCCCGATGGGGAGGAAGAGGCGGGTGAGGTCCAGGTCAGCGGTCACTGTGGGGTCCCTGTGACTTAGCATTTGAGACACTTCAGGGCGTCTCCAGGAACAGGTATACGCAGCCGCTAAAAATCAGGGCCACCGGTACCCGCCAAGAGACCCAGGCATAGGCCTTGTCACAGCTGTGACTAGAGGCTTTTGTGACAACGTGCAGGCAGAGAGGATGGGAGGGACATCGTGATTTTGGGGTGTGCTTTGAGCTGAGTCTTGGACGCTGCATGTGCGGAGCAGGGAAGGGCCCAGGCGGGGACGCGTCTCAGAGCCCCAACCCTGCCTCGTTTCAGCTCCCATCGGGCAGGCCATCCACCGCCTGCTCCTGATCCAGGCCTTCCGCCCCGACCGCCTGCTGGCCATGGCCCACGTGTTTGTGTCCACCAACCTCGGGGAGTCCTTCATGTCCATCATGGAGCAGCCGCTGGACCTGACCCACATCGTGGACACAGAGGTGCGCTCCGGCCGCCCGGGCTCCCCTCCTCGGCAGCCACGCTGTCGCCTGGGCCGTGCTCTCACCTCTCTCCGACTCCCCGGCCGCAGGTAAAGCCAAACACCCCTGTCCTGATGTGCTCTGTGCCGGGTTACGACGCCAGCGGGCACGTGGAGGACCTCGCCGCCGAGCAGAACACGCAGATCACGTCCATCGCCATCGGTAAGGGCAGGGCCCGCGGCCTCAGCGCTCAGCGGGGGCGTTGCGGCCCGAGGCCACCGTGCTGACCCCAGGCGTTCTGGTACCAGGCTCGGCGGAAGGCTTTAACCAGGCGGACAAGGCCATCAACACAGCCGTGAAGTCGGGCAGGTAGGCTGGTTTTGCCCTGGGAGGCCGGAGAAGAGCCCAGGGACCCGGGGCGGCGCGCGCTGAGGCGGGGGCCTTGTCCCGCCCGCAGGTGGGTGATGCTGAAGAACGTCCACCTGGCCCCGGGCTGGCTGATGCAGCTGGAGAAGAAGCTGCACTCCCTGCAGCCGCACGCCTGCTTCAGGCTCTTCCTCACCATGGAGATCAACCCCAAGGTGGGTGGCGCAGTGGGCTCGGCACCCCCCCACCCCCCCCCCCGCGCGGAGCCGGCGGCGGAGACAGTGCCGGTGACGGGCGCCCTGCCTCCCGCAGGTGCCCGTGAACCTGCTCCGCGCGGGCCGCATCTTCGTGTTCGAGCCGCCCCCGGGGGTGAAGGCCAACATGCTGAGGACCTTCAGCAGCGTCCCCGTCTCTCGGATCTGCAAGGTGGGCACCGTGGGGCCTGCACCGAGCGGCAGCCGACCCTGGGGCTCGTGGGCGGCGGGTCGGGGGGTCATGGCATGAATTTTGCAGCAGTTCTGCCTCTGTTTCTTCAGTGCTATTTCCTTTTGTTCCGTAATCCGGAGTTCCCTGGTGGTTCCATGGGCTAAGGATCCAGTGTGGTCACTGCTGCAGCTTGGGTTGTTCAGTCTCTGCCCTGGGAACGTCCACATGCCATGGGCAAACCCCGCCCCCCAACAAACCAGACCAACGAAAACAGACATTTTGTCTCATAATCCTCCTTTTCTGCCGTTTTTAGAAAACTGTGTCTTTTAAGTCATTTTTCGTTGGCCAGATAACTTCTCTTACCGGCGTGATTGGAGCCACATCTCTTGCAGTGGGACACCGGCCCGGTTTTCTCTTGGCCATGGGGCTCGCGCTCGTCACTCAGGCCGGGGGGTCTGGTGTTGCTGCGTGGAAAGCGCTTCCCGAGGCTTTGACTCCGGCGGGCTCGGCACGCATTTGCTTCCTCGATCGAGGGGCTGCTTCTGGGTGACCTCTCCTTGCTGACTGTCCCCCTCTAGTCTCCCAACGAGCGTGCGCGCCTGTACTTCCTGCTGGCCTGGTTCCACGCCATCATCCAGGAGCGCCTACGCTACGCGCCCCTGGGCTGGTCGAAGAAGTATGAGTTCGGGGAGTCTGACCTGCGGTCGGCCTGCGACACAGTGGACACGTGGCTGGACGACACGGCAAAGGCAGGCCTGGGCTGTGTCTGCTGGGGCGGAAGGGGGCACGTGAGGCTCGGGTGCTGTCTGCCGTGGGGGCGAGGAGGGAGCCCCCACCCCACGCGCTGACCAGCCGCTCCTGCCCAGGGGAGGCAGAACATCTCGCCAGATAAGATCCCCTGGTCAGCGCTGAAGACCCTGATGGCCCAGTCCATCTACGGCGGGCGCGTGGACAACGAGTTCGACCAGCGTCTGCTCAACACGTTCCTGGAGCGGCTCTTCACCACCAGGAGTTTCGACAGTGAGTTTAAGCTGGCCTGCAAGGTCGACGGGCACAAGGACATCCAAATGCCGGACGGCATCAGGTGTGTGCCCTCCCCCGGGACCCGCCGTGCAGACAGCAGGCACTTCCGGCGCCGCGCTGACGGTGGTAACGACGGTGCTGCTTTTCCAGGAGGGAGGAGTTCGTGCAGTGGGTGGAGCTGCTCCCCGACACCCAGACGCCCTCCTGGCTGGGCCTCCCCAACAACGCTGAGAGGGTCCTGCTCACCACCCAGGGTGGGTACACGCCGCCCGCCGCCACGGCAGGGGGCAACGTCCTGCTCCAGTGGGCATCTCTTCCGCGGTACAGCCTGTTCTGGGGAGAAGGCTCAGGATCCATGTCAGGGTCTGGCAGTCAGTTGCATTTAGGTTTTGTCTTAGATTCAGAAATGATTTCATCTTTTTTCCTTTAAAATATTGAATTCCTGGCATTAAGTGACATTTAAAAGCTGTTAGCCTCTTTTATTGGAATATACTTTGTAGAGCTTTATTTTAAGGCTCTTCACAAAGGCACCTAACCCAGTGGTTCTCAGAGTGTGGTCCCCGGACCAGCAGCCACGGCCTCACCGGCAACTTTAGAAATGCAGATTCCCAGGCCCCGCCCCAGGGACTCAGAGCTGGGGGTGCTGGGGCCCGGCAGCTGTTTGGATAAGCACTCCACCCCCCGGGGCTAAGACGCCCTCACTTGAAGCGCTGATCTCGGCCAGACATCTTCTGGACACAGGCCAGGAGACGAGTGCTTTGCCAGGCCCAGAGCCGGCAGGCAGGACCTCACTGTGGGGTGGCGGCCCTGGCAGGCCCCTCAGGGGACTAAGGGGAGCGGCGGGCTTTCAGCAGTTGAGTCGTGGATCCGGTCAGGAAGCAGAGGAGGGTTCAAGGCCTGGGTGCTGGTGAGGGGCGGGGGGCATTCTCTAGCGCAGAAGCGCCCGCGTGTTCTCAGGTTGCCGCTGCCTGCTGTGGTGACCAGCAGCTGGGTCCCCTCAGCCCCGTAGTGACCACTGACCGGCCTGTGCCAGGGCTCGGCTCAGGACCTCACGCGCAGTTTGGGAAGTTCAGGGTCATGTGCCACACGTGGAGGCCGTGAGACGTGAATACACATGGGCCTGGCTTGGGGAAAGGGAGCCCTAGCCTCTCCGGTCCAGCCCCACAGTGGCAGCGCTGCTCGGGGGTGGGGACCCCAAGCCTAAGGCGGGGACAGGGAGGGACAGGCGGAGTCCAGAGCACGCCTGAGGCTACCACAGCGTCCTCCCGGCCAGAAGCGGTCACGCGTTAACAAGGCAGGTGGTTGGGGCACCCAGGCCGCTACTCTTTGCCGCTGGTTCAGCCCCCGACCGGTGTTTCCTCTATCGGTGCCACCTTACCTTTCTGGCCGGACCGCCCTACCTTTCTGGCTGGGCCGCCCTCTGGGCTCTAGAAGCCCGGGCTGCGTGGTGCCTGGCGGGCTGTGCGGCTGCTCCTGTCCAAACGCACTGCGTGGCCTGAGGTCCCTGTCCTCTTTCCCTCCGCCCTGCTGCCGTCCCCGCGCGCAGGCGTGGACATGATCAGCAAGATGCTGAAGATGCAGATGCTGGAGGACGAGGACGACCTGGCCTACGCGGAGACGGAGAAGAAGACGCGGACGGACTCCACGGCCGACGGGCGCCCCGCCTGGATGAGGACGCTGCACACCACTGCCTCCAACTGGCTGCACCTCATCCCGCAGACGCTGAGCCACCTCAAGCGCACGGTGGACAACATCAAGGTGGCGGCCGCCCCCCTGTCCGCGGGCTTGGGGTGGTCCCAGCGGGGGGCAGAGCCGGGCCTCGGTAGCCTGGCCAGAGACACCGAGTGGAGGGGCTCGTCTCCCGCGAGGAGACGGAGGCCAACGCCGCCGTTCTCCCTCCGTGCGGCACGGGCCGCAGCTGCCGGGGGCCCGGCTTCACGGAGGTCTCGCCCGCTCACAGCAGCGCCCAGGTGACGCCATGAGTGGCCTGCATGGGGCTCTGCGTCCGGGGCTTCCGGGGCAGGTGCCCTGGTTTTCTTCTCAGCCCCTCTCACTCCGGCCTCCTCTGTCCGTCCCGTCCACACGCTCAGGACCCCCTGTTCAGATTCTTTGAGAGAGAGGTGAAGATGGGCGCCAGGCTGCTGCAGGACGTGCGCCAGGACCTGGCTGACGTGGTGCAGGTGTGCGAGGGCAAGAAGAAGCAGACCAACTACCTGCGGACGCTCATCAACGAGCTGGTGAAAGGTGCGCGCTCGCTGCCGCGGGGTCGGGTCCCAGGGGGGCGGGCTCAGGCGCCCCAAGAACTCGTTCTCGTCCTCTGCTGGTTCCCTGAACGCTTGCTTAGCACAGGCTCTACCCACCTCTGCCGTCTCGGGGGAAACACGGGGGGCGGGGGCCTGGGGTCCAAAGGCACAGGGGCCCGGGTGTCTCCACGGGGCCCGAGGGCCAGCACCGCGGAGCCGCTCATGTGCTGGGCGTCCCCAGGGTGCCTGTGGGACAGCAGCCCATGTGGGCACCTGGGCGGGGGGACGCGGTCAGGACGGACGCCGGGCCCTCGCCTGCAGGGATTTTGCCCCGGAGCTGGTCCCATTACACGGTGCCCGCCGGCATGACCGTCATCCAGTGGGTGTCGGACTTCAGCGAGAGGATCAAGCAGCTGCAGAGCGTCTCCCAGGCCGCTGCCTCTGGGGGTGCCAAGGAGCTGAAGGTGGCGAAGGCTGTTCCGGGGCGGGGGGTGGGGGGGGGGCAGGCGGGTTGGGCCGGGCCGGGCCGGGCCAAGGGACCATGGGGCCTGGCTCCTCACCGGGGCTGCTTCTTCCCCAGAACATCCACGTGTGCCTGGGAGGCCTGTTTGTGCCCGAGGCCTACATCACCGCCACCAGGCAGTACGTGGCCCAGGCCAACAGCTGGTCCCTGGAGGAGCTCTGCCTGGAGGTCATTGTCACCACCTCCCAGAGCGCCACCCTGGACGCCTGCAGCTTTGGGGTCACGGGTGAGTGGGGGCTGCTCTAAGTGCCCCTCGCGGGGGGCCCTGCTGGTGGTTCTGCGAGTGGTAGGTCCGCCCGGGGGCTGGGCCCTGGCGCTGGTGCTGCACCCCAGCCCCCGACTCCCTCCCCAGGTCTGAAGCTCCAGGGGGCCACGTGCAGCAACAACAAGCTCTCGCTGTCCAACGCCATCTCCACCGTCCTGCCCCTGACGCAGCTGCGCTGGGTCAAGCAGACCAACGCGGAGAAAAAGGCCAACGTGGTGAGCGGGCAGGGGCCACTGCGGGCCCCCAGGGAGGGCTGCGTCCCTGGGCGCCCCCACCCCCCGCCCCCTCCCCCAGCAGCAGCAGCAGCAGCAGCAGCAGCAGCAGCGAGCACCCCGCCCTCCCCGCAGGTGACGCTTCCCGTCTACCTGAACTTCACCCGAGCGGACCTCATCTTCACGGTGGACTTCGAAATCGCCACCAAGGAGGACCCACGCAGCTTCTACGAGCGCGGCGTCGCCGTCCTCTGCACCGAGTGAAACGCACCTTTTCTAGCGCTCCCTTTCTGGAACAGTCAAACTAATATTTAATCTTTGTCCATCGTTAAAACGTTTGGTGGGTACGGATGTGTCAGAGGAAGTCGATGGTGAGGCTGGAGCAAGTGGCATGAAGCCTGACGGCGGGCGTGGACGCGGGCGGGAAACGGACGTGGTTGGAGGGCCCCGGGTGGCTTGTACGAAATAAAACACTAAGCATGACACGGCTCCGGCCTCATCTCAGCCAGGAACGGGCGGGCGGGCCGAGCTACCTCAGCTTCTGTTGACCCGGAGGCCACCCTGGACCCGCCTGCAGCCCCTGGCGCAGGGGGCTTGTGCGTCACAGATGGGGCCTCGCGCTGTCCCCTACTTGGAGCCTTCGTTCCCGTGGTCCTCAGGCAGCCGCAGATGGAGGCGCTTGGTGGGGTGACCGGCCACGTGCCATTCTCAGCCAGGGTGGGTGGGGTGTGGTCCCCGGTGAAACCGGCTTCTGGCCTGTGCGGGGGCCTCACACGAGCTGCCAGGGTGGATGGGCAATGGTTCAGGCCCTGCAGTGAATACCTGTTGGCCTGGCTGGTGGGCTGCCACATTCAGGCTCCAGCAGAGCGGTGGTCTGAGATGGGACTGCCAGCCCTGCCCTTGGGGCCCATTTTAAATTCTCCCTGAACCAATAAACAAGGCATTTTAGGGAGCTTCCGTCATGGCACAGAGGAAATGTATTGACTAGTAACCATGAGGTGGTGGGTTTGATCCCTGGCCTCGCTCAGCAGGTGGGGAATCAGATGCTGCCGTGAGCTGTGGTGTAGGTCACAGATGTGGCTCGGATCCGTGTTGCTGGGGCTGTGGCGTAGGCCGGCAGCGGTAGCTCTGATTAGACACAACCTGAGACCCCCCCCATATGCTGTTGGTGTGGCCCTAAAAAAGCAAAAAAGGCTTTTCAGCTTTCCTTTAGTCAGTGGGCGTGTTGAACGGTGCTGCAGGAGGTCACCTGAGAGCAGGTGATGCCACAAGCCCACGGTGGACACAGGTCTCCGCCTGACCCTTCCACGCCCGCCCCACTGATGAGCGAGGGTCCCACGCACAGAGGCTGATGTGCCAGCCAAGGCTCCTGGCGCACAGAAGGAACAACAGCCTAGAGACCCCGAGGCCTGGCTGGGGGGAGTCGCAGGGCAAGCTCCCCAAACGGAGGCGTGGACTGTGGTCCAGTGGTCAGGAGCAGAAGCTGCCCCAGCCTGGGACCTGAGTCTACCTGCCTTCTGCCTGGGCGGCAGGGGCGGGGGGCGCCACAGGCCCAGGACCGACTGAGGCTCCCATCCAGGGTTCCGTGCAGACCCCGCAGGAGGACCTGCGGCCGCTACTCACTACCTCCCAGCCTCGCCCCTGGCAGCTCAGTCCACGGGGCCCAAGGGAGGGGTCCCCACCTCAGACCACCCTCACCAGGGACATGCTGGACGATGGCCACAGCGACAGAGCTGGCAGAAGGGGGGACTGGGGGAGTGTGGACAGCACCCACACAGGCCAGCCCCCCAACCCCACCTGCCAGGAGGGTCAGGTCACGCCTCTGCTCCTGGATTACTTAAAGGCTCAGGACAGCTTGCTGCTGGGGCTGCGGCCACAGTGAGGGGCTCCGATCCTCCCTGCTGGCAAGTTTTTAAAGGCTCAGACAAGAAAAGCAAGCAAGCCCCCCCCCACCTCGTCTCTGTCAGATGTCACCCCACCAAGACCCCACGATCCTGTGGCACCAACGAAACACCTGCTCAGAAAACCAGAAACACGGACAGGAAGGAACAGAGGTGGCTTCTCAGGCCCCACGATCCTGTGGCACCAACGAAACATCTGCTCAGAAAACCAGAAACACGGACAGGAAGGAACAGAGGTGGCTTCTCAGGCCTCGGGGCAGCCCTGGGGAGTTCGCAGGAGAATTCCCCCGGCCACTGAGCCGCCCTTCTACGGCCTCGCCTCCACCTCAGTGTTTGGGCCCATTTGTTTTAAATATTCTTTCGAAACTCCGTCTCGTCATCAACTGCAAGAGCCAGACACCTTCCTGGAGGCTGCTGTGTGTGCCAAGGGGAGCGAGGACGGGCGAGAACCACGGCCAAGACGGAGGTCAGCCAGAGAGCATCGGCCCCCAGAGTCAAGATTTAAAAATACACCTAAGGAGTTCCCGTCGTGGCTGAGCAGTAACAAACCTGACTAGTATCCATGAGGACACAGGCTCAATCCCTGGTTTCACTCAGTGAGTTAAGGATCCAGCGTTGGCATGAGCTGTGGTGTAGGTCGCAGACGTGACTCGGATCCCGCATGGCTGTGGCTCTGGCAGCTCCAGCTCCAGATTCAAACCCTACCCTGGGAACTTCCATATGGTGTGGCCCTAAAAAGACCAAAAAAAAAAATATATATATATATATACACACATATATATATATGTACGTACACACACATACACACATAAAGAGCTCCCGCTGTGGCGCAACAGGATTGGTGGTGTTTCTGGAGCACTGGGGCGCAGGTTCGACCCCCAGCACAGTGGGTTAAGGATTCGGTGTTATCGTGGCTGTGGCTGTGGTTGAGACTGCAGCTTGGATCTGATCTCTGGCCCAGGAACTCCAGGTCACAGGGCAGCCAAAAAATTTAAAAAATTTTTTCAATACACATAAATATTTAGCAGAGCAAGGAAATTCTCTGGGATTCAGGGTGAGGCCTTTCCTGAATTGGAAACCTTTTGAAAGTGCGGGGGGGGGGGGCAGAGACAGATCATCTGGGACGAGACACTAGTAACACCTTTTCTCAGCCTATTAGTCCCCCAAACTACGGCAACACACTTAAGCCTTTTAAAAAGACACGCGGAGTCCCCGCCATGGCGCAGTGGCTAACGAATCTGACCAGGAACCATGAGGACGCGGGTTCAGTCCCTGGCCTCACTCAGTGGGTCAAGGATCTGGTGTTGCCGTGAGCTGTGGCGTAGGTCGCAGACGCGGCTCAGATCCCAGGTTGCTGTGGCAGCTGCAGCTCTGATTTGACCCCCAGCCTGGGAACCTCCACAGGTGCAGCCCTAAAAAGACAAAAAGAAAAAAATATATAAATAATATTAAAAAACAATAAAAAGACACACACATCCAAAGAAGGCCAAGTGTATCATGGAAGCTCTTTTATGTTCATCAGCGTTGGTTCTGACTGGCCCAGGCCCAGGCCTGTCATGGTGTCACGCCCGTTCCCGGGCCCACCCTGCTCGCCCCAGTCTAGGCCCCATTCTGCCTCTTTCTCTTATTTTTCTCTGGTTCTGCAAGTAAAAGTTCCAGTTTCCTCTTGGAGAGTGAGCGTTTGGGCCCCTTGTCTCTCTCAGTCCCAAGTCTGGGTGGCAGCCGGGACACTCTGGCTCTGCCCTGCACGTGTCTGCCCGCCTCACGGGGACCCCCGTCCTCCTCCGCCATCCTCGGGTCCCCCGGGGGGCCGGGGAGCCAGGCTGCCCGCCCCCACACCTCCGGGCTGCCGGCCTCCGCGGGCTGCATGTCCACGTCGCTGGTGGCTGGCGGCACCAGGACTGGGGCGGGGGCCGAGAGGGGGTCTTCCACGCGCCCTTCCCCCGGACTCCTGGGCCTGAGCGTTTGCAGAGGCCCGTGACAGCTCACGTCACCCAGGGGAAAGTTGCTGAAGCCACAGGAGGAGGGGCTGTGCGGGTCCTCTGAGTCACCGTCGTAAGGATCTAGAAGCTGATGAGAAAAACTTTCTGAGCCGGGCAGTCATGTCCCGCGGTGCGATGCACACAGACCTTGGGCGCACAAATTATTTCTCCCGTCACTGACATGGGCAAATCACGCACCATGTGCCCTGCACATGCACCCGCCAGCCCAAGGGCCCCCCCCGCCCCCTCCAGGGGCTCAGCGCCAGCCCTGTCACTTCAAACCCTCATCCGAGCACCTGCCGAGCTCGGGCACCACCCTGTCACCAGGGTCCCTCCAAAGAGCAGGCGCCCGCCCTGCTGAAGGACACTCGGGAGGCCCTGCTCCCTAACCGGCCTGCGCAGGGGGGCCTCCGCCCCCCCCCCCCCCCGCCCACAGGGCCGTCCAAGGGGACCAAGGATGTGAACACTCACTGGTCCCACGGGGCCCGTGGGGGTTCTCGGAGGCCAGCGTGAGCAGCGAGTGTGAGCGGCAGCGGCGGGCAGCGCAGGGACCTGCCCGCCCCGGCAGCCGAAAGCCCCCCGCCACCTCCTCAACTGCTGGCCCCACAAGGTGGCCCCGGAGCTCTCAGGACCCTCCTGGGCCCCGACCTCTGAATCCCAATCTCCTCTCTGCTTCGTCTTGCATTTACTCCCGAGTCAGTGCTCTGGACCGAGGGGCTCTCGCTGGAAAGGTCTCCCGAGGAGCCTGAGTGCCTGAGGCCAGTCTCTGCCACGTCCCGGGCTCACCATGGGCCACCCGGGCCACCCGGTGCTGGGACATCCTTCCAGACCTGCCCACAGGCCCCCGTGAGCCCGGCAAACAGCAGGCGGAGCCCGAGCCTGGACGGCGCGCCTCTGAGCTCCTGGGCCTCTGTCACACCCACACACACTCGGTGACTCAGTCACGCGCTGGGACCCAAGCCGGATCAGCAGCCCCGGGGGAGGGGGCCCCTTGGCGAAAACTCCCCAGAGCTCATTTCCTTCTTGGACAGTCGACACTCATTTACTCCAGAAAAGTAACACGAACAGAAACATATCACCTCCAGGCAGCGTGATCACTGCGGATTCAGACACTGGTCAGAAGTGGTGGAATTCACCAGTCGGGCACTTTCCTGTGATGCCCTCCCCACCCCCACCACAGAGCGAGCCTCCCGCCCCGCCCCAAAGCCCCAGTGCCTAGACTTGGGGGGCAGGGGGTGGTCTCACTGTGCAAATAAACCAACAGTAAAGTCACTGTTCTCAGGGTTCCCGGCGTGGCACAGCGGAAACGAATCCGACTAGGAACCATGAGGTTGCGGTGTAGGTCACAGATGTGGCTCAGATCTGGCATTGCTGTGGCTGTGGTGTAGGCCGGTAGCTGCAGCTCCGATTGGACCCCTAGCCCCGGAATCTCCATACGCCTCGAGTGTGACCCCCCCGAAAAAGACAATAAAAATTTTTAAATAAAAAAAAAATAAAGTAACTGTTCTCACGAGCCAAGGGCCGCCCGGCCAGGGGTCCCCTCACTGGCTTTGGGTGGAATGAACAGCACACACGATGCCCTGGTGCCTTAAGCCACAGGCCACGGGCAACACAAACTGTGATCAGCCAGAGTAATTTAATTTTTTTTAGGACGTGCCCGCAGCACACAGAAGCTCCTGGGCCAGGGATCGAACCCGAGCCACAGCAGCGACAACACCATATCTTTAACTGCTGGGAATTCACCAGGGAACTCCAAGAGAATGAATTTCATCTGGATTGTGATTCATTTGAGGTGACTAACTGCAAACCTAAGGCCTTGTCAATCTTCCAGACAAACTATATTGAGTCTTTCTTCTTCTTTAAAAAATTTGAGGAGTTCCCACCATGGCTCAGTGGAAACAAATCTGACTGGTATCCATGAGGACTCAGGTTTGATCCCTGGCCTCGCTCAGTGGGTTAAGGATCTAGCGTTGCCATGAGCCATGGGGTAGGTGGCAGACGTGGCTCGGATCTGGCGTTGTGGCTATGGTGTAGGCCAGTAGCTACAGCTCCGACTTGACCTCTAGCCTAGGAATGTCCATAAGCCGAGGGTGTGGCCCTAAAAAAGACCAAAAAAAAAAAAAAAAAGAAAGAGGAGAAACAACTTAAATAACAAAGTGAAGTGTTTCCTAAAATACA
Source organism: Phacochoerus africanus (assembly GCF_016906955.1). NCBI lineage: Eukaryota > Metazoa > Chordata > Mammalia > Artiodactyla > Suidae > Phacochoerus > Phacochoerus africanus. The sequence continues at coordinate 125,374,173 of NC_062552.1, forward strand.
GGGACACCACGGAGGGCAGAGGAGTTCACGGCGACCGGAGAGCTCTCTCCTTAGAAAGGGCTGCTTGCAAGGTTGTCCTTGGCGGCCCCTGGGATCTTGGCTTTCAGGGGCTTCCCAAGTTCCCCCAAAGACAGGAGCAGCTGACATACCTCTCTCCAGATACCTTCCACCAAGTCCATGTGGTTCCTCTTGTGATTGGCCTGGAAAAACAAAAGGCCTGAATAATCCTCCCTTCGAAGGGGGCAGATGGCAGGGGGCAGATGGCAGGGGGCAGACGGCAGCCTCATGTTCAAAGCCAAGGGTCGAGGGGCCCACTGCCCAGGCCAGTTCCTGCAACACGGACATGCCCAGAGGGTGGTCCTGCGTGGGGGTGGTGACCACAGGCCGAGGACCCCTTCGTGGGCTTGGTTGGTGGGACTAAAATGCCAACTTGGGCCACTGCCAACGGAAAGTAGGACCAGGAACGTGGTGAGGAGACAGACCGGCGGCTGGATCAATCACCAGCGCCGAGAGGCATCACCGGACCCAGCCACTGTACCCAGCGTGAAGACGGTGGGACATTCCGGATCAGCCACCCCAAACCCTCCCTTCACAGACGCAGAAGCTGAGGCCCAGACTGGGGCCAGGCCCTTGTTCAGGGTCCCTGGGAAGAGCCCAGGGCTGACATCAGATTCCTTAGAACGTTCCCCTCTAGCACCAGGCTGCTAGGAAAAGTAACTCTTGTTCTTAATCAAAAAACAGACTCTTAAAGGATGGGTATTTCAATATCTGTAGTTTGAGGGAAGAGAGGAAAGGCCTTAAAAGATGACACCAAGAATGAATGGCTGAGGGAGTTCCCACTGTGGCTCAGCAGTAATAAATCTAACTGGTATCCATGAGGATGCAGGTTCGATCCCTGGCCTCGCTCAGTGGGTTAAGGATCCGGCATTGCCGTGAGCTGTGGTGAAGGTCACAGACGTGGTTCGGATCCCGCGTTGCTGTGGCTGTGTCGTAGGCTGGCAGCTACAGCTCCGATTCGACCCCTAGCCTGGGAACCTCCATATGCTGTGGGTGCAGCCCTAGAAAAGGCAAAAAGACGAAAAAAATAAATAAAACAAATGAATGGCTGAGATGAATTCCAAGGAGGGGCGGGGCCCCAGGAAGGGCTCCTGCTCTGGGGGGTCCCCTCCGGGGCCTCCGGCACCTTCCACCCCTGCCCCATGTCCCCCCCACCCCCCAAGTACCTTGAGGCGCCGGAGCATGTTCCTCTGCCTCCTCCGGAAGCCAGCCCTGGCACTGCCCACGCTGAACGCTGCCCGGATGCAGCTGGGGCGGCTGGACCACAGAGCAGCCATGGCTCGAGGCCGGTTATGCACCCTTCACTTAACTAAGAGACATCAGGTTGACAAGGACAAAGCACACGTCAGTGGTTGCAAGGGCCGGGGGTGGGGGGCTGGGGGGGGGAGGGCTGGCCACCCAGGAGCTGGAGGGAACTTTCTGGAGCTTTGGGCCTATTCTGTGTCCACGGGGTGCATCTGCCAAAAGTCAGAGCTATTTGCCAAAGGGGTGAGCTGGACTGTAAGTTCTAGCTTAGTCTAGGGAGTTCACCTTTTTTTTTTTTTTGTCGTCTTTTTAGGGCTGCACTTGTGACATATGGAGGTTCCCAGGCTAGGGGTCCAATCAGAGCTGCAGCCACCGGCCTACACCAGAGCCACAGCAACGCCAGATCCAAACCACGTCTGCGACCTACACCACAGCTCACGGCGGCACTGGATTTTTAACCCACTGAGTGAGGCCAGGAATCGAACCTGCGTCCTCATGGTTCCTAGTCGGATTCACTTCCGCTGAGCCATGATGGGAAAGCCTCACTTTTTTCTGTTAACTAAAAGGAAACCCAGGAGTTCCCGTCGTGGCACAGTGGGTAACGAATCCGACTAAGAACCACAAGGTTGCAGGTTCGATCCCTGGCCTTGCTCAGTGGGTTAACGATCTGGCGCTGCCATGAGCTGTGGTGTAGGTTGCAGATGCAGCTTGGATCCCGAGTTGCTGTGGCTCTGGTGTAGGCTGGCGGCTACAGCTCCGATTCGACCTCTAGCCTGAGAATCTCCACGTGCCACGGGAGTGGCCCAAGAAATGGCAAAAAGACGAAAAATAAATAAATAATAAAATAAAAGGAAACCCACAGGCAGCTTGCAGCGTGGGAGGACAGCCCGCCGTCAGGACCTTGGTCTGGGGAAAGCCCTGCTGCACGTAGATGTCCCATCTTATAAACATTCACGGGACAGTCACACTCTCATTGACACTGAAAGTTCTAGAATGCTGAGCAGGAAGGGGGCCACATTGGTTTGTTTTCTACCAGATGAGAAACTTAAGCCCAAACTGGGGACTGACTCACGCCAGGGGTGACAAACTCAGACTTTCTCTGAGAAGCACAAGCTCGTTAAAAATATTTAACAACTTTTGGATCAGAACCACGCACCCACAGAAGAGCAGACAGAAAACGACATTGAAAACAGAAGGATGCAGCTTCCGGAGAAACGACTCACCTCCTTGCAGTTGGCATATCACTTGCTTTCTTCCAGAATCCCTGGGGGTGGCGCCCTAGACCCTGTGGGGAAGCACCTCCGTCACAAACAAGCACACCTGCCACCACGCACGCCACCCGCTTCTTGTGGCAAACCCCGGCTTCTGCAAAGCGGGCTCCTCGGAACACCAGTTCTGGGTGAGGAGTTCAGAGAAACAGGAAATGCTGCAGTCCAGACTCTAAAGCTCCATACACGTTAGCATTTGATTCTTTATCTTTTTAAATTTATTTTTGGGGCTGGGCCCGAGGCATGCAGAAGTTGGATCAAACCTAAGCCGCAGCAGCTACCAGAGCCAGAGGAGCAGCGACCACACCAGCTCCTTACCCGCTGTGAAATCCTGGTTTTATTCTATTTATGTTTGGCCACCCGCTCGGCACGCAGAGGTTCTTGGACCAAGGACTGAACCCTCGCCCAGGCAGTAACCGGAGCCACAGCAGTGAAAATGCCAGACCCCTCACCACTGGGCCACCAGGATTCCTCCTGCATTTTACTGATTTTTTTTTTTTGTCTTTTTAGGGCCGCATCCACAGCATATGGAGGCTCCCAGGCTAGGGGTCAAATTGGAGCTGTGGCCGCCAGCCTACACCACATGCAGCCTACACCACAGCTCACAGCAATGCCAGATCCTTAACCCACTGAGCGAGGCCAGGGATGGAACCCTCATCCCCGTGGATGCTAGTTGGATTCATTACCACTGAGCCACGACGGGAACTCCCTCTCCGGAGGTGCATTTTAAAGGCTAGAAAATTTCCCAACAAAAAACAAAAAAACTTTTTTTTTTTTAATATCAGCTAGAAGTCCATGAATTCAGATGTTGCTCATTTTCCCCCAAAGCTGTTCTTCTGAGCCTGGAGCCACCCAGGACACCACGTCACCCTTAGCGCGGGGCTCCCTGGGCTCCTCTTGGCTGCGACAGTGTCTCAGACTCCCCGATTCTGACGACCTTGAGAGTTTTGAGGAGCCTTTTGTAGGCTGTCCCTCGGTCGGGATTTACCAGATCGTCTTCCTATGAACACAGCGGGTCAGGGACTGCGGGAGGACCCCCAGCGGCGAGCCCAGGGCATCTGGGGCACCGCTGTCACCGGGATGGGCCCATCCCCCTCTGGAGCCATGCTGTCAGGTGGAAGTCAGGTCACCACTGTACCGCCCAGGCCTCTTCTCGCCTCCCTGTCCATCCTGTCCCCTTTGAGAAGAAGCCACCCCACCCCTCATCCCTCCCATCCCCCGCCAAGGCATGGAAGGTCGTGCTCAGGCCTGCAGAGGGAGCAGCTGCATAAATTCCTCAGCCTAGGGGACCTGTCTCCCACTTACTGATGCGTCCAGTTACTCATTCCCACCAGTTTGGACTCACTTCTTTTATACCTGGGTTGCAATAAATACTACACCATTCATTTGGTTCCAGCTTCGGCTGGGACCTGCTCCTGTGCCCCTGAGAGGCCTGAACACAAGTCTGATTTCCAAAGGAACACATCCTGTGTGTTACTTGGCGCCCTCTGTAGGCCTCGCTTAGAAAAAAGGATCCAAAAGTCACAGTTCCCATCCTGGCTCAGCGGTTAACAAACCGAATTAGTATCCAGGAGGATGTGTTTCCATCCCTGGCCTCACTCAGTGGGTTAAGGACCCGGCGTTGCCCTGAGCTGTGGTGTAGACCGGCAGCTGCAGCTCCTAGCCTGGGAACCTCCATGTGCCATGAGTACAGCCCGAAAAAGACAAAAAAAAAATTGTTTTAGTTACAGTAAGTCCAGGAAGCAAAGCTCCATTTCTCCCCATTTCCCACCAGCGTGCAAGCCAGGGACCAGCTGGTTGGTGCCAAGTTAAAGGATTTCTTTTGAATGAAAAGGCATCATGCACAGGGTTAAAAAAAAAAAAAAAACCATGGGAATTCCCGTTGTGGCGCAGGGGAAACGAATCTGACTAGGAACCATGAGGACGAAGGTTCAATCCCTGGCCCCACTTAGTGGGTTAAGGATCCGGCGTTGCTGTGGCTGTGGTGTAGGCTGGCAGCTGTCCATTTGACCCCTAGCCTGGGAACCTCCATATGCCGTCAGGGGGGCCCTAAAAAGCAAAACCAAAAAAACCCCACTACGAAACAATACACAATAAGTAAATGAAGTCCCTGTGCCATTTGTTTCTGGTACCGTTTCTCTGATGCCAAGAGGAATTCAGTTACTATAGTTGGAAGCTTGCAAACGGCCTGGGAGTGTCAGCTGGTTTACAGCTGCAGAAACTGAGGCCAAGACCTCAGACTGACCGGGAGGTACAGTGCCAAGGCCGGAAGCCGGTCCTGGTTGCTGCCTTGTGGCTATGCTCTGGTCCCCTACCCGCCTGCCCCCCCCCCCCCCACAGGAAGCCACTCCAGGAATGTCCTGGGCCCCAAGGTGCCAGATCTCAGGGTCCGTGACCCAGCAGCTTCTCCAGCAGAGCAAACGCCAAAGGAGGCAGATAGCACTGTCCCCTCCTCGCCTCCTCCCCACCCTGCTTCCCTCTCCCTAGGCTGCCGGTTGCAGAAAAACCTTTATCACGCAAATCTGCAAATCTCTTTGCAACCGAGTCTGTTATTATCAAACCCTGCAATTCTCCACCTCAACTCAGATACTCCAAGTGACCCAGGGACCTTGTCCTAATCTCCTTTGGCCTCTTTACAGCCACCGCTCCCCTCTCCCTCCAGCTGACCGTCCTTCACCCCAGGGGTGCCCTGCCGGCCCCGCCCGCCCTCGCAGTTCCCTGCTCGGCGCTCTGCCAAGGCCACAGCCTCGCACAGGTGACATCTCCAGGTGGGCACCGCGAGCAGCCTGTGTGTGCTGCCCTGTGTCCACAAAGGCCTTCCAGCTGGGAGAACAGGCGAAGCTTCTCTTGTTTGTTTGAACATTTTTCCTAATGAAGAACTTGCCCTGAGAGCCATGACTCACCACCTGCGAGTCCTGTCCAGCAAGGTCCAATCCCGAGAGGCTGCTACCCAGTCAGCACTGCGGGGCGCACACGCCCGTGTCCACGCACACCCACAAGCCACCCCCACCCCCCCACCCAGGCACATCACCCAGGGCCCCACCTCCAGGCCCCACTGCCCAGCCCCGCCTCGGGTCTCTTAACAGGGTCCTCAAAGTTGACTCGTCCAAGGTCAAACCACTGATCTTCCCCAGAATGAGCCCGACGTGGGCCTCCCAGCTCAGGAGAGGGCAACTCTGAGCATGTGCGGCTAAAGCTCAAAAACCTTCTGGTTCTCATGAGGTTGCGGGTTCGGTCCCTGCCCTTGCTCAGCGGGTTAACGATCCGGCGTTGCCGTGAGCTGTGGTGTAGGTCGCAGACGCGGCTCGGATCCCGCGTTGCTGTGGCTCTGGCGTAGGCCGGTGGCTACAGCTCCGATTCGACCCCTAGCCTGGGAACCTCCATAGGCCTCGGGTGCAGCCCAAGAAATAACAACAACAACAAAAGACAAAAAAAAAAAAAAAAAAACAACCTTCTGGTCCTCATCCCTGCCTTCTAGGCCCCCCAGCCTCTGAAGCAGGAGGGAAGGGTGCCGGGCACAAGCTCAGCAAGGACCTGGCAAAAGCTGGTGGAAACACACCAGGTCCAAGATGGGGGTTGATTCCACTTCCTGCAGACCTGGCACCTCATTATGCGCTCATCCCAATATATTAGCATCCAAGGGACACGCCCACTGGCAAGGCCAACCATAAAAGGGCAAAATGTGGGCGTGGCCCAATTCATGGAATCCCCACCCCCTCCCCAAAATAGCTGGAATAATCCTCCCACTTGGTAGCCTATGACATTACCCAGCCCATAACAATGCACCACCCCAGGAGTTCCCCTCCTGGCTCAGTGAAATGAATCCGACTGGTATCCATGAAGATGCAGGTGGGATCCCTGGCCCCGCTTCGTGGGTTAAGGATCCAGCGTTGCCGTGAGCTGTGCTGTAGGTCGCAGACAGCGGCTCAGATCCCGTGGTGCTGTGGCTGTGGTGTAGGCCAGAGGCTACAGCTCCCATTCAACCTCTAGCCTGGGAACCTCCATATGCCGCAGGTGTGGCCCTAAAAGGACAAAACAAAAAACTCACCACCTCATAGTTTAGAGCCTCTCGGAGACGGCCCACACTCTGCGTCTCTCAAAAAATCTACTACTGGAGTTCCCATCGTGGCGCAGCGGAAACGAATCCAACTAGGAACCGTGAGCTTGAGGGTTCGATACTTGGCCTTGCTCAGTGGGTTGAGGATCTGGCGTTGCTGTGGCTGTGGTGTAGGCCGGCAGCTACAGCTCCAATTAGACCCCTAACCTGGGAACCTCCATATGCTGTGGGTGCAGGCCTCACAAAAGACAAAAATAAATAAATAAATACCAAAAAAAATCTACTACTTAACTTTCACTTTGCCCCTCGCTGAATTCCTTCTGTGCCGGGTGAGACATAAAGAACCTGAACTTCAGTAAGCCCTTGACCACGTGTGTGACTTTGCTTAAAAGACAGTGGGTCCAGGAGTTCCCATCGTGGCTTAGTGGAAATGAATCTGACTAGCATCCATGAGGACGCAGGTTCAATCCCTTGTCTCGCTCAGTGGGTTAAGGATCTGGTGTTGCTGTGACCTGTGGTGTAGGTCACAGATGCGGCTCGGACCTGGTGGTGTTGTGGCCGTGGTGTAGGCCGGCAGCTACAGCTCCGATTGGGCCCCGAGCCTGGGAACTTCTACATGCTGCAGGTGCAACCTTAAAAAGACAATAAATTTAAAAAAAAAAAAAATTTAAATAAAGTCTTTCAAAAAAAAAAAAAAAAAAGGGCAGAGAGTCCAAGTCCCAGACTGAGTTGTGCAGTGTCACATCCAGTGACAGCCATGCTGACCCTGAGTCCAGAACTCAGCCACTGCTCCCACCTCCCCGGCCCTGCCCCTCTCACCCGTGTCTCCTAACTGGCCTCTCTGTCCCCTCCCTGCCCTCAGCCCAGAGCAATGCTGTGACAGCTTAGCTGAGCCTGGTCCCTCAGTGAAAGCCTCTCCCAGGACAACCCCCACCCCCCTCCCCCGCAGCCCTGCCTCCTCCTCCCTCCCACAGCTCCCATCCCTGCAAGTCCACTCCCTCCCCGGGGCTCAGCTCCCCCCTGTCTCTGACTGGCCCCTCAAGCCCATCCTGCCTTTTTTTTTTTCCTCCATATGCCGAACCCGTGGCATATGGAGGTCCCCAGGCTAAAGGTCGAATGGGAGCTGTAGCCACCAGCCTATACCACAGCCACAGCAATGCCAGATCCAAGCCGCATCTTCGACCTACACTACAGCTCACAGCAACACCAGATCCACTGAGCAAGGCCAGGGATCGAACCCGTACCCTCATGGATATTAGTCAGGTTTATAGCCACTGAGCCATGAAGGGAGCTCCTCCCTCCCATCTTGAAGTCCACAGTCTCTCTCTCTCCTGGCTGCATGACTGTACATACCTAAAGCAGCTTCTCCTGGAGCTCCCTTGTGGTGCAGTGGGTTAAGGTGCTGTGGCTCAGGTAGCTGCTGTGGTGCAGGTTTGATTACTGGCCCGGGAACTCCATATTCAATGGGCTCAGCCAAAAAAATAAAATAAAGTAGTTTCTCCTGGCCTCAGTTTCCCTACCAGTAAAATGGGTGAGCAGGTGAGGAGCCCACAGTGGACGTGAGAAGGTTAATATGCTACTCTCTGTGCCGCTTTATTTCTTTCCTGGCTACTTTGAGATGAACGTGTCACTTAAATATCCCACTCCAGGAGCTCATATCATGGCTCAGCAGGTTATGAACCCAACTAGGATCCATGAGGATGCAGGTTTGATCCCTGGCCTCACTCAGTGGTAAAGGACCCAGAGTTGCTGTGAAGCTTGCAGATGTGGCTCGGATCCCTCATTGCTACGGCTGTGGTGTAGGCTGGCAGCTGCAGCTCTGATTCAACCCCTAGCCTGGGAACCTCCATATGCTGCAGAAGTACCGTGTTAAAAAAAAAAAAAATCGAAGGGAAAAAAAAAAAAAAGGTGTTCCCATTGTGGCACAGTGAGTGGAAATGAGTCTGACTATTATCCATAAGGACTTGGGTTTCATCCCTGGCTTCCCACAGTGGGTCGGGGATCCGGCATTGCCATTGCCATGAGCTGTACCATTGCCAGGAGACATGGCTCAGATCATGTGTTGCTCTGGCGGTGGTGCAGGTAGCTCCAATTCAACCCCTAGCCTAGGGACTTCCATATGCCATGGGTGCCACCCTAAAGAGTGAAAAAAAAAAAAAATCAACCCACTGCACGCAAAACACCGCCCAGTCACCAGAAAACGCACTTTTTTGTGCTGCACCTGAGGCACGTGAAAGTCCCTGGGGCAGGGACTGAACCTGCAGCACGACAGCAGCCCCAGCCACTGCAGTGAAAACACCAGTTCCTTAACCTGCTGCACCACAAGGAAACTCCCTGGAAAAGTAGGTTTTAAATCAGAGTGTCACCCGTCCACTGGGGTGGTGACGTCAGTGGCCACGTGGTGTTTCCTTCTTTGGCAGGAGGCCCCGTGCGATGAGGTGAAGGAAGAAAGCCCCTCTCCTAAATACACATCCACAGCCCACACCCCAGAACCTGGGGCTACCGCCTTATTTGGAAAAAGGGTCTTTGAGATGGGCTTAGGGTGGGCCCTAAATCCAATGCCAGGTGTCCTTATAAGAAAAGGAGATTTCCCTCTCTCTCTCTCTCTCACACACACACACACACACACACACACACACACGAGAGGTGATGTGAAAAGAAACAGAGGTTGGAGTGATGCTGACACCAGCCCAGGTTTTCTGGCAACTGCCGGAAGCGGGAGAGAGGCCTGAACAGGGTCTCCTGAGGGAACTGACCAACAGCTGGATTTCAGGCTTCCGGCCTCTGGACCTGCGAGAGGAAATCTCTGCTGTCAAGACACCCAGTTGGTGGCCGTTTGTCACGGCGGCTGTGGGAAACTAGTATGGCTTGTTAAGCACAAGGCTTGGTACTCAGAAAAAGACGACCTCAGAGAATTCTCTTTTCACTTGAGCTTCAAGACATGGAGTTCCCTGGTGGCGCAGTGGGTTAAGGATCCAGGGTTGTCGCTTCTGCGACAGGCGTTCGATCCCTGGCCCGGGAACTTCTGCATGCCCAGGTGAGCCAAAGAGGGAGGGGAAAAGACAAAAACAAAAACAAAAACAGGAGTAGGGGTTTCCTGGTGGCCTAACCCTATTTACCATGGCCAAGAATTTGAAACAACCTAAATGTCCATGACAGATGCATGGATAAAGATGTGGCACATCTAATCTATACCACAGACTATTTACTCAGCCATAAAAAAGAATGAAATAATGCCATTTTCAGCAACATGATGGACCTGGAAATTCTCACACTAAGTGAAGCAAGACAGAGAAAGACAAATACCATATGATACTATTTATATGCAGAATCTAAATCTGCTACAAAGGAACTTATTTATGAAACAGAAACAGACTCACAGGCATAGAAAGCAAATTTATGTTACCAAAGGGGACGGGGGGCGGGCAGGGGGGGGAGAGATAAATTAGGAGTTTGGGATTCACAGATGCACACTATTCTATATAAAATAAATGATAATAAGGTCCTACTGCACAGCACAGGGAACTATTCGATACCTTATAATAACCTATAATGGACAAGAATCTGACAAAGAAAGTGTGTGTGTGTCTGTATCACTTTGCAGTACACCTGAAACTACCATGATATTATAAATTAATCATACTTCAATTAAAAACAAAAAGAAAAACAACAAAAAAACACCTGTTCACAAGGCAGGAGGTGGCGTGGAGATGACGGCCCTTCCCCAAATGGCCCAAACCCCAGAGACTGGCGGGGGGCTCCTCCCTCCACAGCCCAGGTTCCCGTGGTCCCTCCTTCCTCCCTGGGCCTGACCCCAGCACCACCCCCACCCCCAACCAGGCACAGTGGCCCTGCGGGGACAAGCCAGTTCCTGCGCTGGAGCCTCCTCTGAAGGTTCCTACCTGGAGTTCGGGAGCATCCAGGAGCTGAGGCTGCAGACAGAAGGTGGGGCTCAAGTTCAGAGAGCCAGCTTCCAGAAGAGGGGAGCAGGGGGAGAGGCGTCGGTCTGGAGAAGAGAACAGAGCAGAGGCAAAATGACCTTTCTGCCAAAGAGGAGAGCAGCAAATCTACTCTCAAGATCTGCAGAAAAGGAGAAAAAGGAGGTTCCCTTGTGGTGCCGAGGGTTAAGGATCCAGCCTTGCCGCGGCTGCGGTACAGTTTGCAATTATGGTGCCGGTCTGATCCCTGGCCCAGGAACTGCCACTTGCCGTGGGTGTGGCCAAAAAATTAATAAAATAAAACAAAAAGGAGAAAAAATGTCTCAAGCCTCCTGGCCCCCCTTCCATGATCCCACGGGAGAGGCATGCAGATTCAGGATTCAGGCCAGGTGACCTCTAAATTGACCTCTGATTTGGCTCAGGGCTGAACTCGATTTTGCATTTCCCTTTAAGGGAAAAACACATTCCAAAAGGTCTCACGTATCAATGTTCAAAAACTAACCAACAATTCAAGAACAGGCATATTTCCTTGCAATGAAATTTGTCCTGAAATATTTCTCCGACGCCTATTCCCCCAGAGCGGTTTCCAAGAGGATTAGCCTTCCTCCAGCACAGACGGGCTGCATGGGAACGGTCTGTTTCACAGGATGCTATGTCTTTTTCTACCCGCTTGAACCTAAGATCTGGTTCAAGTGTTCAATATCTGAGCACTTTTCCTGGCCCAGGAACCTGGGCGAGCAGGAAGTCTTTGCCAGTGGAATCTCTGAAGGCAAGCCCTGCTCTCTCACAATAAACATCTCAGAGGGGGACACCTCCCAGGATGCCTTCATCAGCTCCATCCGCAGCCCCCGGGCCCGGGCAAGGGCTCAGAAAATGGTACTCAAGTGTGATGGCAAGTCAGGAGACCAAACGCTATCCCCTAACTGCATGCAGAAAAGAACGGATGCTCCAAAGAAATACTTTCTGCCTTGTGTGTGATCAGGTGGTTTATTTTGTTTTTTGGTTTTTTTTAAATGAGAGTTGCAACGTTTATTTCAGGTTCTTTCTTGTTTTTTTCTTTTTTTTTTTTTTCTTTTTTGCCACACAGGCAGTATGTGGGAATTCCTGGGCCAGGGATTGAATCTACACCGCACAGCAGCAACCAGAGCCACAGCGGTGAGAACGCAGGAGCCTCAACCCGCTAGGCCATCAGAGAACTCCCTGGTGGTTTATTTTGGAGGGGGGAACTTAAGGTCTATATTTTCCTGCACAAATCATGACAGGGGGTGGGGGGGTTCTTTTTCTCTCCCCACTGTTAATTTTGGGGGGTGGGGCACAACCAGGGCATGCAGAAGTTCTCCAGGCTAGGGATCAAACCCACACCCACAGCAGCGACTGACCGGGGCCACTACAGTAATAATGCCAGGTCCTTAACCCACTGAGCCACAAGGGAACTCCACACACTTGATGTTATTTTGTAAGACACTTTGGGGTACAATCACTCTGAGATATAAGTTACAAAAGAATGACAGTGAGGAGTTCCCGTTGTGGCTCAGTGGTAATGAGGTAGGTAGACGGGGCCCCTGGGCTGAGAACAGCTGGGACTTATTAGGCTGAGTAAATTGGCCCTTGTTTCACTTTGACATGTTGGAGGAAAAAGTTAATGGCAGGAGCTGAGCTCTGCAGGAGCAGAAAGATAAGACGACCACTTCACTCACTGCTGGGGCCAAAGAGACCTCCCCAATGACACATGCGCAGTAAGCTCCTAGGGGGTCAGAAAGGGAGGGGGCTCTGGGCCATAATGAGTCCTGATGCCATCCTGTCCCAGCACCCTTTGCTCTGGAATCCATCTTTGTCAAAAGATGTGCACGCGTATCGGCGGGGGGAGGGGGGGGGGTCCTGCGTCCCGTCAGATGCGAGAATTAAAACAAGAAAATTGGCCAAGGCCCAAACAAGGACCCGGAAGAACTGTCCTACGTAAGTGATTTAAATCACCTCTCTGGCACCTCCTCTTTGGGGGATGCCCGCACCGGCACCCCCCTTTAGGGTGTGTATTACTTCTTCTGGCTTAAAGAAACAACTTCTCTGGGTGCTCTCCCACATGTGTGCTATGACTCCAACAGTAAACCTTATACCTGTTTTCACAGTCTTTGCTTCCTTGAAACATCCCTGCTTTCAACAGGGGGCAGAATCAGGGCAGTTCTGCGTCTAGCCTCTAGCTGGTCTCCTGACGACAGGACTCCTGGCTTTTATCCAAGCTGCCCAGGCTTAACTCCTGACTAGAACATGAAGATCTCGATCCAAGCCATCCCGCACTGCTCTCTCTCTCAGACCAGGGATGACCCCAACTAGTGTCCATGAGGATGCAGGTTCGATTCCTGGCCTTGCTCAGTGGGTTGAGGATCCAGTGTTGCCATGAGGTATGGCTGGCAGCTGCAGCTCCAATTCGACCCCTAGCCTGGGAAGCTCCATGTGCCGCAGGTGCAGCCCTGAAGAGCAACAACAACCAAAACGAAGGACAGTGAATTTTTTCCACCTTGCCCTCTCCTGTACCTTAATGCTCTCTGAAAAAACAAACTCGTCACTTCAGTTCCGGACAGTTTTGACCAAGCTTTAAAGGGAAAAGCCGTTCCTGAGGTGGCCAGGCCTCATCTTACCTTGTGTGCGTAGGTGAGAGCCTCTCCAGGCCTCCTGGGCTCCCCTCAGAGCCCACCACATCACCAAGCTCTGCAAGCAAAACAGAATAATTCCCCTTCAGGCGGGAGGAACCCACAGAAAAGCCAGAGCACAGCACCACGTGGACTTTCTGTCTTATTTTAAATCGGTTTGTCCAGAGGAAACTACAGGAGAGAATAATATCTTATTTGGGAAAAATGCTGCGTAGCTTTGCACGCAGATGTTAATTAATCCTAGGCTCATTCCCAGGTGTTCTAGAAGTCTCCTGTGGCCTGGGCCAAGGGGAGGTGGTCCAGATTCCCCCAGCCAGGCTGCTGGCTGACCCAGGAGGAAGCAGGGTTGCGAGAGAGGCCCCCCCCCTGGAGGGGGGGGCAGAGCTGGCCCAGGCCACCCCACCTTGGCTCAACCCCTCCCCCTCATACCTGTAACCCCATCAGCCCCCATCTCAGGCCAGCATCTCCCCACCCAGCGGGCCTGATTTCTGGAGGGGGGAGGGCAAGGGAGGGGGCAGTGTTTCTCCCTAAGGGGGGAAGAAAGGGGGCTTTCTGAGGCAGAGACCCCAGCCCCAGAGAGTGGGGCACCACCCTCACTCCGTACTTCCCCAAGGGTCCTTACTCTGCAGGCAGGGACCCGCCTACCAGCATGTTGGGGGGTCTTCACTCCCAAGAAGCAGGGACCCTCCCCCACCCTCGAGGAGGGGCTACGACCTCTCCCCACCACCACCACCACCGGGAGGGAAAGGTTATCTTCATTCCTACAAGGCAGGGCCCACCTCCCACTCCACGGGGACTGGCCTGGTCGTCCTCCCACGGGACAGGGGCCCCAGGCAGGCTCTGGGGTCCGGGCCTCACACCCCTCCTGCTGCAGGCCTCTTCTTGCCGCAGAAGGCCCATCTCAGTCCAGCCAACGTGGCTTTAACCACCGGAAGGCGGAAGGCGCCGCAGGTGGCAGCACCTTTGCACAGAGTGAGCGCACCTGCGCCCACCCGCCCAAGACCCGCTTCCCCTGCTGCCAGAAAAGCAGCGCCCCCCTCCAGCCTCTGGGCGTAGCAAGAACTGGCTCCTGGGGGTGATGCCGGTGGGGCGTGTTGCTACTCAGGCGGGGGCCAGCGGGGTCCTGCTCCGGCGAAGTTGGCGCCGAGGTGATGCTTATTCAGGGCAGCTGGGGTCGGAACGCGAGGGCGGGCTGCGCAGGGCACAGGACTGTCACTGCACACATACCTCGTGAGTGGCCTGTCCATTTTGCTCCCCGAGTGAACATCGCTGAGTCGGGAAGGAAGGTCCGGCGGTCCGGACCTATGTGACGTCACAGGCATCTCCATGGCAACGAAGCAGGCGGCTCCCAGCGATCAGGGGGCGACGCCCGCTACCGGTTCGCGAAGCTCCTCTGATCCTTCCCACCGTGCTAGGCCCCCTGCTCGTGTTCCACTCCAGAGAGGCCTTTGTTTGTTGGTTTGTGTCTTCTTTTCTGGCCGCCCGGCCGTACAGGGAGTTCCCGGGCCAGGGATCAGATCTAAGCTGCCGTTGCTACCTATGCCGCACCTGCCGCAACGCCGGACCCTTAACCCACCCGGCCGGGATGGAACCTGCGTCCCAGCGCTCCAGAGAGGGTTTTTTGCTGTTTGTTTGCTTGCTTTTTAGGGTCCCACCCGCAGCATATGGAAGTTCCCAGACTAGGGGCTAAACCAGAGGCCTGCACCACAGCTCAAGGCAACTCAGGATATCCCACCCACTGAGCGAGGCCAGGGGTGGAACCTACATCCTCTTGGATTAGTTTCTGCTGCGCCACAACAAGGAACTCCCAAATACGTTGTTTATTTAAAGAGAGAAGAGAGAGAAGACAGGTCCACAGAAAGCAGAGGCGGTGGGGGTGGGGGTTGAGAGGGAGAAAGAGACAGAAGGAGCAAAGCAGGAAGCCAGCACAGAGAGGCCTTTTTAAGGGCGCAAATTTGCCACAAAACCTTGAGAGTCTCCCCCGTGGTCTGGGATGACCTTCACAGGCTAACCCTGCGCCCCTCCCCAGCCCCAAGGCTGCGGCCAACCCCACGTCCCCTTCCTGATTCCGGAAGGTACCCGGGCCCCCTCCCTCCCAACCACCCATATCTTTGACCTAAAGCGGGGGAGGCGTTCCTCGCCCCACCCCCACCCGGAGGTTGTTTTTTTTTTTTTTTCTTTTTGGCTCCTCCACAGCATATGGAGTTCCCAGGCCAGGGATTAGATCCCAGCCTCAACGGCAGCTGATGTACATCACAGCTGTGGCCACACCGGATCCTTAACCCACTGTGCCGGCTGGGGACCGAACCCGCGTCCCAGTACCCCCAAGGCCCCTGTATCCCACTGTGCCTCAGCAGGAGCTCCACCCCCAACTTTCTTAACCTCTGCATCTTGGCTTGGCACCTCCTCCAGGAAGCTTTCCTTGACTTTGAAGTCTTAGGATTTGTGCCTCTGTGCTCCCACAGCAGGCCAGGCCTGCCTGTGTAGAAGCTGGCTATAGATTTCTACACAGCTCACTGGACTGTCAACCTGTGAGCCAAGGGACTTTCAGTCCTAAGCTTCCCCATGGGCACAGCATGACTGCTCAAAATTTTATTTTCAGGAGTTCCTGCTGTGGCAAAGTGGGTTAAGAATATGGAAGCAGCAGCTCGGCCGTGTTGGATCCCCGGCCTGGATCCCCAGAACTTCCATCCACTGGGGATGCAGCCATTCAAAAAAATTTTTTTTGATGAATGAGGAATTACTAAATAAATATGCCACAAGTCACATTAGCTGCTCACTGATTTTTAAACATTGACGTATAGTTGATTTGCTTACTATTTTAATTTCAGGTATACAGCATAGTGCTTTAGTGTTTTTGCAGATTATATTCCGATATAGGTTATTACAAAATAATGGCTATAGGAGTTCCCATCGTGGCTCAGTGGTTAACAAATCCGACCAGGAACCATGAGATTGCGGGTTCGATCCCTGGCCTTGCTCAGTGGGTTAAAGATCCGGCATTGCCGTGAGCTGTGGTGTAGGTTGCAGACGCAGCTCGGATCCTGCTTTGCTGTGGCTCTGGTGTAGGCCGGATTTGACCCCTAGCCTGGGAACCTCCATATGCCGCGGGAGCGGCCCAAGAAATGGCAAAAAAAAAAAAAAAAAATGGCTATAATTCCTTGTGCTGTTCAATTGCTTATCTATTTTAGGTGTAGTGGTCTGTTACTTCTTTTTTTTTTTTTTTTGGTCTTTTTAGGGCCACACTGGTGGCATATGGAGATTCCCAGGCTAGGGGTCTAATCAGAGCTGTAGCCGCCGGCCTACACTAGAGCCACAGCAATGCCAGATCCAAGCCACGTCTGCAACCTACACCACAGCTCACGGCAATGCTAGATCCTCAACCCACTGAGCAAGGCCAGGGATCGAACCCGCAATCTCATGGTTCCTGGTCGGATTTGTTAACCACTGAGCCACGACGGGAACTCCGGTCTGTTACTTGTTAATCTTATATTCCTAATTTGTCCCTACTCTTTCCTGTTTCCCTTTGGTAACCACTGGTTTCTATGCCTGTGAGTCTGTGTCTGTTTTGTATATACATTCACTTGTATTATTTTTCAGAGTCTACAAATACGTGATATCCTATAGTATTTGTCTTATTTCATTAAGCATCTATTCCACATTGCTGCAAACGGTAGTATTTCACTCTTTCTGATGGTTGAGTAATGTTCCTGGGTGTGTGTGTGTATTGTGTGTGTGTGTGTGTGTGTGTGTGTGTGTGTGTGTATGTGTACTACATCCTCTTAATCTAACTGTCTGTTGATAGGCGCTTGAGTTGTTTCTATGTCTTGGCTGTTGTAAATAGTGCTGCTATGAACACTGGGGTGCATGTATCTTTTCAAATGAGTGTGTTTGTGTCTTCTGGAGTAAGAAAAATCTCCCAGAAGTGAGATTGTTGAATCATATGTACATCATATATACGTATCACTGAATCACTCTGTGGTACAGAAAAGACTAACACAGCATATTGTACATCAGCTACACTTCAATAAAATTTTAAAAAGTAATGACATGTGTGTGTGTGTTCCTTACAGCTTTCTACATACAGTGTCATGTCGTCTACACATAGAGATAGTTTTTATTCCTTCTTGTTTGATTAGGATGCCTTTTCTCTCTCTTTTTTTTTTTTGGCTGTGCCTCCAGCATGGAGTAGTTTCCATGGCACAGCAGCGACTCGAGCCATTGCAGTGACAATGCCAGATCCTTAACCTGCTGCGCCACAAGGGACCTCCTTCTTTCTTTGTTTTTGGCTTTTTTTTTAGGGCCGCACCCACAGCATATGTAAATTCCCAGGCTAGGGGTCGAATCAGAGCTGCAGCTGCCGGCCTACACCACAGCCACAGCAACTCAGGACCCAAGCTTCATCTGTGACCTACAGCACAGCTCATGGCAATGCCAGATCCTTAACCCACTGAGCGGGGCCAGGGATCGAACCTGCATCCTCATGGATCCTAGTCGGATTCGCTTTGGCTGCGGTACGTTGGGAACTCAGACCTCCTCCTTTATCTTGATAACTGTCCTGGCTGGAACCTCGGGTACAGTGTTGAATAGAAGTGGCGAGAACGAACGTCCTGTCTTGTTTTCACCTGTAATGCCAAGTACTCTGCGTGTGTTTGGGTCACACAGATAAGAGAAGGCAAACAAGATGACATACTCACAGACGAAACATGACCAAATCCAGAAAGTGCTTCAGAGAGCCCGAGGGACGGAGGGAGGGCAGGACCAGAGGGCTGGATGGGACGGAACACCCACAGACACGTGGGGTTCCATGCTCTTGTCTATTTCCTTGTACTTGACATTCACGCAAGGGAAGAGAAAAGAGTAAACTAAGGAGTTCTAGTAGAGCCAAAGAAAGAGCTGAAAAAGAGCAGGAGAGTAAGAGTAACAAAATCTCCACTGAGGAATTGGAGCCCCAGGCAAGAATGCTAGGGAACAGGTAGAACCACCTTTCCCAACTGGGCCGCGCCCGTGCCCAATGCTCCCCCATGCCCAACTTGCGATGCCAATAGGCCTTTATTCTAACTCTGGTTGGGTCCCTTACGTCTCTCTTTTTTTATATAATGATTTTTATTTTTTCATCATAGCTGGTTTACAGTGTTCTGTCAATTTTCTACTGCACAGCATGGTGACCCAGTTACACATACATGTACACATTCTTTTTTCTCCCATTATCATGCTCCATTATAAGTGACTAGATATAGTTTCCAGTGGCTACACAGCAGGACCTCATTTCTTGTCCATTCCAAAGGCAATAGTCTGCATCTTATTAACCCCAAGTTCCCAATCCATCCCGGTCCCTCCCCCTCCCCCTTGGAAACCACGAGTCTATTCTCCAAGTCCATGAGTTTCTCTTCTGAGGAAAGGTTCATTTGTGCTGTATATTAGATACCAGATATGAGTGATATCATATGGTATTTGTCTTTCTCTTTCTGACTTACTTCACTCAGTATGAGAGTCTCTAGTTCCATCCAGGTTGCTTCGCATGGCATTATTTTGTTCTTTTTATGGCTGAGTAGTATTCCATTGTGTGTAGGTACCACATCTTCTTAACCCATTCATCTGTTGATGGACATTAGGTTGTTTCCATGTCTTGGCTACTGTGAATAGTGCTGCAATGAACATGCAGGTGCATGTGTCTTTTTCAAGGAAAGTTTTGTCTGGATAAATGCCCAAGAGTGGGATTGCTGGGTCATATGGTAGTTCTATGTATAGCTTTCTATGGTACCTCCATACTGTTTTCCATAGTGGTTGTACCAGTTCACGTTCCCACCAACAGTGCAGGAGGGTTTGCTTTTCTCCACACCCCCTCCAGCATCTGTTGTTTGTGGACGAATTAATGATGGCCATTTGGACTGGTGTGAGGTGGTGCCTCGTGGTAGTTTTGATTTGCATGTCTCTAATAATCAGTTGAGCATTTTTTCACGTGCTTGTTGGCCATCTGTGTTATCTTCTTTGGAGTGTCCCTTACGTCTCTTTTAAGCAAGAACTGTGTTAACAGCCCTGAATGGTGGGACAGATCAAGCTAAGTATCCTGCAGAATGTTCTAGATTTGTCTGGCTGCTTCCCCAGAGTGTTGCTTAGGTTGTTCCTCTAGCCCCTTCCTCTGAATGCCCTATTAACTACAACTACCAGGATGTTCTTCCCGTTTGTGAGCACGTAGGCTGTTTTCCTCACCACGGTCTTGCAAAGAACATTCTTGGACATTCCTCCTTACGCAAGTGGCCAGAACTTTAATATCACCAGGCGAAGAAGGGCCTTCATTAGAGGTATCCAATTGCTTTCCAGAGTAACTACCACGTCACACTCTCACCAGGGCTACAGGAGAATCCCCACGGGCCAGGCTCCAGCTACAGTCAGAGTTAACTTCTGTCCTCCTAGAGGGTCGGACGTGTCTCTCTTGCGCTGGTTTCCCACTCACGATCACAGTGAAGCCGGGCATCTCCTCACAGGCCTGCTCAGCGTCCAGCCTGAGGAAGGGGACTGAGCCAGTGGAATCCACAGGATGCAGGGGTTGCTTAGAGTTGATGCATACCAGATTTTGTTTTTTCTTTTGGCCACACCGTGCAGCAGCTTGATGTGAGCTCTGTTCTCAGACCAGGGAATGAACCAGGGCCATAGCAGTGCAAGTGCCAAATCCTAACCACTAGACCATCAGGGAGCTCCCTACATAGCAGTTCTATTAAAAGGAGAAGTGCAAAATACTGAATTTTCTTTTCTTTTTCTTTTTCCTTTGTAGGGCCGCACCCGAGGCATGGGGAGGATCCCAGACTAGGGGTCTAATCGGAGCTACAGCTGCTGGCCTGCGCCACAGCCACAGCAACACAGGCTCTGAGCTTCATCTGCGACCTACACCACAGCTCACAGCAATGTCAGATCCTTAACCCACTGAGTGAGGCCAGGGATTGAACCCACAGCCTCATGGTTCCTCATCAGATTCGTTTCTGATGCATCACAACGGGAACTCCCAGAATAGCTAATTTTCTGCATCCACAATGAAGGGCGTTCAAATGTTAATTGTTATGTTGGCTACATCCATTCAAATCTTTTAAAAGTGGGTATCTGATTCATCAAATTTTTTACCTCTGATTTATCAAATTTTATGCCCTCTGTTAGGTTTTTTTCTTTTTTAACTTGGAATAAAGAAAACACACCACCACAGTGCTCTTAAATTTAGAACTTTCATTGGTCAAATGTCGAGGCTTAAAGCACTTTCATAAAAAAATGCCGTATGGGGAGCTCCCGTCGTGGCATGGTGGAAACAAATCCGACTAGGAACCATGAGGTTGCGGGTTCAACCCCTGGCCTCGCTCAGGGGGTTAAGGATCCAGTGTTGCCGTGAGCTGTGGTGTAGGTTGCAGATGAGGCTTGGATCCCACATAGCTGTGGCTGTGGCGTGAGCTTGGCAGCTGTACCTCCGATTAGATAGACCCCTAGCCTGGGAACCTCCATATGCCGCAGGTCATGTTCTGATCAGACAGAGGCACTCGGCAGGTAATGCTCAGCTCCTTGGCGCTGCAATAGCGCCAGAGAATCTTCGTTCTGATTTTGATGGTGCTATTAATACACCGTGACTCACTAAAAGCACTGCTCCCTGGAATGTTCCTTCCTATAGAAGAGTCATCTGTAATCACACTTTCAAAGGGCGGAGCGGATCTTGAAGGCTGAGAAAAAGGAAGAACACCTTCCCAAATTACACAAAATCGTTTAAACAATTTGCCATCCCCCCAGGAGAGGGGAGGAAATACCGGTTGTAGAGACCAGTCACTCACGCAATCTACAAATATGCATCAGGTGTGAGGGGCTGGCACGGAACAAACTAGACACGTGGGCCGACAGGCAGGGAAACAGACCAGATGCCCACTGCAGGACAGCTGAGCAACGCGACAAAGGAGGGGCGACGCAGGGAGAAAGCAACTTGTGGGCTGAGGCCAGAGCGGCGGGACCTGGCCCGGGGCAGGGGGCATGGTGGTTGCGCATTTCGAACGCAGTTGATGCCACTGAGCTTAAACATCTCAACCTCTGAACACCTGATGCTGTGTGTGTTCTACCCCCCCAGGGGGAGGAGCTGCGGTGTGGTGTGAAGCCCTGAGAGCAAGCCTCTGGGACACAGCCCGGGACAGGCTCAGCCGGTCACATGCTTTGAATGGGACCCTGCGTGGAAAGGCTGGTGTGGGGAAGGGCCTACAGCCAGGCATGGCTCTGGGCAGAGCAGCTGTTCCCTCGTCCATTAAAAGGGATCGATAATGGCACTTATGTGATTCCAAACTCAAGTGAGATCCCAGAATAACTGCTCGAACCAGTAGTTGGGTCTGCAGTTGCCTGTAAAACAATTTCCTCTACCTTGTATGTTTGAAGATACAGGGAGCATATCATTTACCATGTTCGCCTTCCTGTTTTTAAGGGCGGCACCTGCGGCAAATGGAGGTGCCCAGACTAGGGGTCGAATCAGAGCTACAGCTGCCAGCCTACACCACAGCCACAATCCGGGCTCACCTACACCACACCACAGCTACACACCACAGCCTACACCTACACCACAGCTCACGGCAATGCCAGATCCTTAACCCACTGAGTGAGGCCGGGGATCGAACCCATCCTCATGGATCCTAGTTGGGTTTAACGGCTGAGGCACAAAGGGAACTCCCCCGAAACCCTTTTTAAGGCTGAACATTTCCCTGAGGATATAGCACATTTTGTTCAATCATGAATTCACTGATGAGTGGTTGGGATGAGCGGCTGGCGAATATGAATCACACACACTGCTGACACACTGGTCTATCGATATCTTGAGACACTGCTTTCACGTCTTCCAAATAAATGCTCAGAAGTGGAATTGCTAGATCACATGGTAATTGTTTAATTTTTTGGAGAGGCCACCAAACTCCCTCTTTTCACTAAGTTTTAGGTATGATTCATATACTATATAATTCAATGACTTTTATTCTATTCACAGTATTAGGCAATCACAATTTTTCAACATTTCATCACCCCAGATGGAACTCTTTTTTTTTTGGTCTTTTTTAGGGCCACACCTAGGGCACATGGAGGTTCCCAGGCTAGGGGTTGAATTAGAGCATCTGCGACCTACACCACAGCTCACGGCAATGCCGGGGTCCTGAGCCCACTGAGCAAGGCCAGGGATCGAACCTGTGTCCTCACGGATGCTAGTCGGGTTCATTAACCGTTACGGGAACTCCCGAAATTCTATGCTCCTTCAGCAGTCCCACTCTCCCTTCCCTGGATCTTCCCCAGGGTCCCTGGCCAACCACCTGTGTACATTCTGTACGTATGCATTTGCCTATGCTGGACATTTCCCATAAAAAAATCAGGTCCAGGTGCCGCCGAAAAAAAGGGAGGGGAATCATAAATACGTGCCTTTTTATGACAGGCTTTTCACTTAGGATGGTTTTCGAGGTGTATCCACACTCCAGCCTGAAATCTGTCCTTCATGCCTGTGTGGCAATAATACTCCAAACATGAGTCCACTGGGTGGGTACGCATTCTATTCACCCCTTCGTGGTAGATGGGCATTTGGGCTCCATCATTTGGCTCCTGTGAGGAACACTGCGCAGGCAGCCGTGAGGACAGACGGCTCGTCTTGGTTCCATCTTCCGTCTCTGCACACACCATTTCACACGGGACTGGAGCACCCTCGGGTCTCCGTAGCCTTGCGAATCCCGGAACCAGGCCCCCGGGATGGACGCCCGGGACGCGGCTCTAAGCGCGTCTGTGGACATGTTCCCGTCTCCCGAGGAGACACCCACGAGTGGAACCACTAGATCCTACAGTAACCCTGTGTTCCCCTTGCAAAACGCTGCCAGGCTGTTTTCCAAGATGGCACCATTTCACACTCCCATCAGCAGCAGGAGAGCACGCGAAGAAGGCTCCCGCTTCTCCAGGTCCTGGTCCAGGTTTGCCTCCCTCTACTTTCGCACGCCTTTTGCATTCTCCAAAGACAGCGAAGAAATTGAACGTGTTTGTGGCCTACGAGGTGCTTAGGCCAACTTGTTAACTGGGCGCCTGTCGTGCGCCCAGCCCTGCTCCAGGTATTTGGGGATCCATAAATGTACACAAACATCTGTTGTCACAACTTAGGACCGGACCCGCTGGCTCTTCCTAAACCCCCGTCTTTGGAGGCAGGGTCCTTGGGCCCCAGAGCGGGGGGTGCAAGAACCAGGACCCAGTGGAAGCCAGGGTGGAGACGAGACAACTTCATGGAGGGATAGAGGGGCAGACTTACCAAGCCCTCAGCATTCCTGGCCCTGACAACATCCCCCAAGGGGCAGGCACAGGCCCCCCTAGTCTGAGGAAGCAGCGCCATGGTCCATTGAGGTGACTGCCTCTCCAACAGCCAAGCTGCTGAATGGTCTGCAATCCAGGCCTAAGGCTGTTTGGGCTAAGGGTCAAGGCATCCCCAGCTTTCTTTTTAGGGCTGCACCAGTGGCATATGGAACTTCCCAGGCTAGGAGTTGAATCAGAGCTGCAGCCGCTGGCCTACACCACAGCCACAGCAACGTGGGTTCTGAGCCGTGTCTGCGACCTACACCACAGCTCAGAGCAACACCGGATCCTTAGCCCACTGAACAAAGCCAGGGATGGAACCTGCATCTTCGTGGGTGCTGGCCGCATTCGTTTCTGCTGAACCACGATGGGAACGCAAGGCAGCCCCAGCTGTCTTCAGACTGCCTGGGTGTCCCTTCCCAAGATTTAATGCCAGCAGGCGCTCAAGCCGTCCTCGCCTGAAACCCCTTGTCACTGTGCCTGCCTCTCCCTTGGGGCCTTCCCCAAGGGCCGAGGCCTAGGCTGGAGCTCATGCGGACGGCACTCCCGAGCAGAATGTGGTCAGGGAGCCCAGGAAGCCTGAGCCAAGGAAGAAACCTCACAGGAAGGTATGAAAGCTGTCAGTTACCAAACATCCCTTAAAGCTGCGAACGAGCCCCACTACGCAGAAAATGCCACAACAGGACTTCTCTGTCCTTTTAGGGCTGCACCAGCGGCATACAGAGGCTCCCAGGCTAAGATTGGAGTCAGGAGTGGCAGCTGCTGGCCTACATCACAGCCACACCACATCCAAAACCTCACAGCAACGCTGGATCGGCAAGGCCAGGGAGTGAACCTGCGTCCTCATGGATGTCCTTCAGGGCTCCCTGAACCCCAGCAGGAACTCCTGTGTTTTGATCAGTCGTCCTTGCTAAATAAACGTTCTTGTGCTGCTTTGATTCCTTACTCAGTGTCCTCAAAGACCCCTGTGTAATCTGAACCAGCTCTTTTCCAGCTTGCACCACTGGCAGCTGAGTGGAAGAGTGGCGGGTGCTGAGGCTTGTTCTCATCTCACCCAGCCAGGCTGGGCATCCATGTCTCTGTGGTCCAGGCCTTGGGCATAGGGGCAGGGGCACCTGGGGGGACGGCCAGTTCCCAGCGCTGAATAGGGACGTGTGCATCTGCCCTGAAGGCTTTCCAGCACCTTAGGAAGGAGGGCTCAGGTGCAAGAGCTTCCATTCAGAGGCTCTCCAGTGAGTCCCTCAAACGCACCTCTTGATCGTGAAGGACATGGGAAAACAGAAGACTTCCCTTTGGCCGTCTTGCCATCCAATTCCTAGTTCCATTAAGCCTCACTTCCTCCCACCTGGTAACATCTTCCAGTAAGCAGCAGACACAACTGGCCCCAGACACCTCAATACCCTCCTTCACAACGAAGGAGAATTAAGGGCTTCGGCCTCACAGGATTAACTGTGATTACCACTCACTTACCAAGCACTAACTAGTCCCACTGAGCACTAAGTGACAGGCCTCTCACGCCAGCAACAACCCCAGTCCGCTCCCTCCCCCGTTAATCACTGCCACTTCTCCCACGGAGCCTTAAGCTCAGGACCCAGATCCTAAGAAGGGCGGGCACGGGTGGTGTCAGGTGGGACGGCCTTTAAGCCTCGTGAAGGGCTTTCAGCTGCTCCAACGGCCAGGGTAGTGAGAGCTGTGTTTAGAGCATCAGCGGTCTCTACAAACACCTCCAGACAGAGTGCAGACGGGAGAATCCCAAGGGAGAGCGGGGCTTAGAAGACACACGGGAAGGCCACCTTGCCGGAGTCCCCCTTCTCGCCCGGATGCGGGCCCACCGCCTGCCACCTGTATGAGCCCTGGGAGTCACACCGCTGAGACCGAGGGCGGTCAGCGTGAACCATCTTCCGCCCAGCCTCCCCCACGCAGGCAGGGCATGTGCCACCCCAGGCCTGACATCGCGGGACCACCCTGGATCTTCCACCCGCCCGGCCCCCCGACAAGACATGTTCACACCGTGTCTGTTTAATTCATCTGTATTTGTTACAACTGCTGAAGCAGAATGCGACTTCAGCGCTACATCTCCACTCACGACGCTGGCAGAGTCACTTCTCAAACAGCTTTACCACATGCCTAGGTGGGCTCTCGACTTCGGGTTCCTAAACATTACATTTCTTTGGAAAACAAGCCCTATGGATAGCTACTCCCATCAACGGGGTTCGTCCTAACTCCTAGAGGACTGATACATGCAGTCAACAGCTACAGGGGATGGAAGGTTTCAAAAGTAGAGCGAGCCCTAATCTACTCGTTGCTTGAACAAGTATTTTTCTCTTAAACATCAAGATATACTCCACAACACTTCAGTGACAAAAGGTGGTCAACTAAAGAATCGCTTGAGAGCTGAACACTTAGACCAGGAAGTTAACATCGGGGTACACACACCTCACAGCACGAGGGCCGTCTGTTAAAGAAGCCAACTGGAACTAGGAAAGGACAAGCTCTGCTTTAGTGCTCAAGTATCACAGTGTCACACTTAGTACAAAGGAACCTTATTTTCCCTTAAGGAACGGTCATGCCATACAACCTTTAACTGTTAACAAAAATAAAATACTTGAAAATATATCGTCAGAGGGAATGCAGACAGCGTTTTAACAGGGGACAAGCAAGCCTCAGGCGGAGCCTAATCGACTTCCTCCATGCGGGATGTGTCGTCGTCCCCTTCCAGGGGTGGCATCTCCTCCGTCACAGCAGCGCTGCTGTCGTCAGCGGTGGGGTCGTCCTCATCAATTCCTTTTTGGAGATAAAACCCGTGTTTTAGATCTCTTGAGGCCAGCTCATCAGCCTAATGCCGCGGGCCTGTGGCTGAGCCGTCACAGCATCTATGAACCTGCTTTTTATTCCTTAGAAATGAAAAACCCATCTATCCACCCCCTTAAACTCTTAGGATTTCAGCGCTTCCTCCCCCAAATGAACTGCAATAGCCCAATTTCCCTCCAATTGCCGGCAGCCCCCCTTTCCAGTCGCTGGGTTCTTTCCCTGACGGTGTTGCGCGTGGGACCGGCAGAAGGGCGGCTTACCAAGGCCAAGTTTGATCATCCTGTAGATCCTGTTAGCGTGCGTCTGGGGATCTTCCAGACTGAAGCCAGAAGACAGCAGAGCAGTTTCGTACAGCAGGATGACCAGATCCTTCACGGACTTGTCGTTCTTGTCCGCCTCTGCCTTTTGCCTCAGGGTCTCGATGATGGAATGGTCTGGATTTATCTCCAGGTGCTTCTTGGCTGCCATGTACCCCATTGTTGAGTTGTCTCTCAGGGCCTGAGCCTTCATGATTCTCTCCATGTTTGCTGTCCAGCCGTACGTGCTTGTGACAATGCAGCACGGTGAGGTCACCAACCGGTTCGACACAACCACCTGTGAACGAGACGTTAAGAGGTAACTGGGCCTAGAAAAAGCTTACCTAACTTCTCGGAACCTGCCATCAGCTCTATTAGGAAAAATCTTAACTACTATTGAATGAACAGTTGAACCAAAATTAAACATAGTTACTCAGAGCTTTCTTCCTAGAGCTTCTGCACTTTTCAGATCTTTCAAAGCTACTTGGGACCTCCTCAACAGACAACTCAACCCCTCCTGAGAAAGGTCCACAACTAGGAGACCTAAGTGGGAAGCCTATGGTCACACACCTTTTCGACTTTCTTCTCCAAGATGTCCTTCATGATCTTGCAGAGGTTTTCAAACTTGCTCTTCTTCTCCTCCTGCTTCTTCTTCTCCTCCTCGTCCTCCGGGAGCTCCAGGCCCTCTTTGGTGACGGACACCAAGGTCTTCCCCTCAAACTCCTTCAGCTGCTGCACACAGTACTCGTCGATGGGCTCGATCATGTAGATCACCTCCAGGCCGTGCTTCCGGAGACGCTCCACGAAGGCCGAGTTGGCCACCTGGTCCTTGGTCTCACCTGAGATGTTCGAAAGTTGAAGACTGTTCACAGGAGGTGGCTTCATCCCCCGTCTTTCCCTGCATAATCAGATCTTCCTACGGATGAAGACTAGCTCACACTGCCTAAGTCAACACCTCATTCACAAGCGGCACCATGCGGGGAGAGAACTCCCAGCTGTTCCTGTGGAATCCCAAGAACAAGAGGCATGACGATCACACCCACCTCGCCTTACCTGTGATGTAATAGATGTGTTTCTGGTTCTCCTTCATTCTGGTGCAATAGTCCTTGAGGGAAACCATCTCGTCGCCAGAAGCAGAAGTGTAGTACCGCAACAGCTCGGAAAGCTTCTTCCGATTTTGGGAATCTTCATGTATTCCAAGCTGAAAGAAACAATGGTAGCTTCAACAAAACTTGGCCTTAAAAACAAATTCATTGAAAAGGAGAAGTAGTTTGGTTACAGCTGTTACCACACGATTACCAACCTTAATATTTTTAGAGAACTGCTCATAGAACTTCTTGTAATTCTCTTTATCTTCGGCCAATTCAGTAAAGAGCTCTAAGCATTTCTTGACCAGATTCTTCCTGATGACTTTCAAAATTTTGCTTTGTTGCAACATCTCACGAGAAATGTTCAGAGGGAGATCCTCAGAGTCCACCACGCCTCTAATGAAATCTGGAAAAGCATACCAAATGCACTCAAAATCACTCCGAAAAAAAACAACAAACAGCTAAAACCAAAGAGAATGCGGTTTTCCCCATGCATTATCAAAGTCTGGAGTTCCGTTGCTGGTGGCACAGTGGGCTAACCATCTGGCAATGCACTGAAGTAGCTCGGGTCTCTGCTGTGGCGTGGGTGTGATCCCTGGCCCAGGAACTTCTGCGCGTGGCACAGGGTTGACAGGATGAATTTGACAGCCGTCGTTTTCTTATGCTCAACTCTACTTACTCAGATACTCAGGGATGAGCTCCTCGCAGTTGTCCATGATGAACACTCTGCGAACATACAGCTTGATGTTGTTCTTCTTCTTTCTGTTTTCAAATAAGTCGAAAGGAGCACGTCTTGGGACAAAAAGAAGGGCTCTGAACTCCAACTGCCCTTCGACTGAAAAGTGCTGAAATAAAACACAGCCATGAGCAACACATACCACCAGCAACTCTTGCTGACAAGTGCGGCTACCTGACAGCGACACATCGGCAGTCACACAAAGCGCTTTGGGGAATGGGCCGGGGTAGGGAGAAAAAGCTGCCAGAAAGCACCCTCACGTTTACCCATTTGAGGCAGACAACCTGCTGACACCGGCTTCAGCAGTCACCTACCTTCACAGCCAAGTGATCCTCCCAGTCATTGGTCAAGCTCTTATAGAACTCTCCGTACTCTTCGTTAGTGATGTCATCGGGATTTCTGGTCCAAATAGGCTTTGTCTTGTTGAGTTCCTCTTGATCAATATACTTCTCCTTGATCTTCTTCTTCTTTTTCTTGTCACCATCCTTCTTTTCTTCTTCCTCTTCATCAGAACCAACATCTTCTATCTCAGGTTTATCCTCAGATTCCTTCTCTTCTTTCTCCTTTTCTTCCTCTTTGTCTTCCTTTTCTTCCGCCTCGTCGTCACTGACTTCTTTATCACGTTCCTTCTCCACCTTCAAAAGAAGACACAAAATCATCACCTCTCCCCCCACCCCAAAATTAAAAAACTAGTAAGCTAAAAGGAACCACAGCATGGACACCAAAACCTCGTCACCCAACTGAGAAACGTTCAGGAGCCAGGAAGCTTCTGGTCAATTCCTCATAAAGCCACATAAATAACCCTAGATACCCCAACACACTAAGAGAGAGCACTTCACTAGTCTGAGTCAATACTCAAGTTTGGATCTCTTCCTAAAAAGCAAGGATTTCAGTTCACTTACTTGGCTGTCTACAAACAAAAGGCACAAATACTCACAAAGAGAGTAATGGGGTAGCCAATAAACTGAGAGTGTTTCTTCACAATCTCCTTTATTCTCCTTTCTTCCAAGTACTCAGTTTGGTCTTCTTTCAGATGTAGAATAACCTTTGTTCCACGACCCATAGGTTCTCCTGAAAAGGCAAGAGACAAACTCAATTTTAATCTTAAGACCCTAATCAAAATTAAAGCAGTCCCCATTCGGCTCTCAAAGCCGCAGATAGCAATACTAAACTGTCCGGAGCAAGATTACTACAGAAGGAAATCGTCCCAGAGCAATTAAGGGCCAGGCCCAAGATAAATAACCACGACGTCAGGCTATCTCAGTTCAGGGAAACAAAAACGGGTTTTTTTTTTTTTTTAATCTTTAACACAAATTTCACAGTATCTTCTGGGGTCCAGTGCCTACCGCACCCCACCCTCCACCAACGCCTACCTGTGTCTGTCCTGACGGTGAAGGATCCTCCTGCAGAAGATTCCCAGGCATACTGCTCGTCATCGTTGTGTTTGGTGATAACCGTCACTTTCTCAGCGACCAGGTACGCAGAGTAGAAGCCGACGCCGAACTGGCCAATCATCGAGATATCTGCACCGGCCTGCAAAGCCTCCATGAACGCCTTGGTCCCAGACTTGGCGATCGTACCAAGGTTATTGATCAAGTCGGCCTTGGTCATTCCGATGCCGGTGTCCACTATCGTGAGGGTCCGGTCTTGCTTGTTCGGAATGAGATTAATGTGCAGCTCTTTCCCGGAGTCTAGTTTACTGGGATCCGTCAGGCTTTCGTATCTGATCTTGTCCAAAGCCTACCAAAACCCGCGAGTGATTAAGCCCAAAACCCCAAAGAAGTGCATTTCACACCGAAACCAAAACCCGATCCCGAAGGCAACTTACATCGGACGAATTGGAAATAAGCTCCCTCAGAAAGATCTCCTTGTTCGAGTAGAAAGTGTTGATGATCAACGACATCAACTGGGCGATTTCCGCCTGGAAGGCGAACGTCTCCACCTCCTCCTCCTCCATCGGCTGGTCTTGGGTCTGGGTTTCCTCGGGCATCTGGAAGGGACACCGAGCCGGCTCCAGCGCGCCCGCCGCCGCCCCGCGGGATCCGGGGCCGCCGGCTGACAAAGGGATGACCTCATTCCGGGCCCAGGCCCCGAGCGTGTGCACGGCGGCCCGAGCAGCTGGGGCCCCCGGCCGGCCGCCGTCGCCCCCGCCCGCCCGCCGGGCCGGGGGCTCGCCTCCCTCGGGGGGGCCCCGGGGATCCCGGGCCCGCGCCTCCGCACGGCCCCGGCCCCACCGCGGCCCAGGCCCGCCCGCTGCCGGCGGGGGGAGGGGAGGCCGCGGCAGGCCCGAGGCCTGCGAGACGCCCGGACGCACCGGCCCCGCCACCCCGCCGCCCCGGGGCTGGACTCGGGGCCCGCCCGCCGGCCCCCAGGCGCCCCCGAAGCCCCCCAGCCGCCCCCTCACCTTGGCTGAAGGACAGCACGGGCTCCGCAGCGACGCAGCACCAGGACGCAGAAGCAACTGGCGCGCCGCCCCCGCGCCTGCCTTATATAGAGGCGGGCCCGCCCAGCGCGCGGCGCCTTTTCCAGAAGCCTCCCGAACCTTCCGGAAGAACCCTCCCCAACCGCCGCCGCGGCCGCGCGCCCGCGCCTGCGCCCTGGCCGCCTCCCGCCTCTCCCCGGACGCGCGCAGGCCCGCGCGGGGACCCGACCGCGCGCCCTGTCCTCCGCGGCCGCGGCGCGCGCGCCTGCGCCGGCCGCAGTGCGCCTGCGTGGCTTGGAATTCTCGCGAAAGTCTCGCGTTTTCCGGGGGCCCCGTCCCCCGCCCTCCCGCCCCGGGTCCCCGACCCCGGCTCGGAGAGTGTGGCTGCGCAGGCCACTGGCGGCCCCTCGCCCCAGTCAGGCGCGGAGCGTGCGGACCGGGGATGGAGGTCCGTGCCCGCGGTTCTGGGAAGTCCAGAAAAGTAAACTTTTCACTTGTTAAAGAATGTCTCCACGTTGTGGACGCTTCGGGTCCCTTGGCCTCACGCCCGCGACTGGGGGCCAGGGGCCAGGTTTAGGGGATCGAAGCAGGGTTGAGGGATCTGGGTCCGACGCCACCTTTATAGGCCTGTGGAGGTGATTAGAGGCTCAGAGGCAGGTTGGCAGTTTGGGGGCCCCAGGCAGCGATTGCAAGTTCAGGGCACAGGAAGTGGGGCAGCAGATGCCAGGCAGAGCCTAGTTACGCGGAGTCTCAGGATTCTCACCCCATTGTGGAGTGTAAGTGTGTCAAGAGGGGTGACCAGCGTATGTGCATGGGGGGCACAGGGGAGCCCCAGCGCTTCGCGGTCTCCATGTGGCTGGTTGTGAGGCTGAGGTGGGACAGGGAACGAGGGTCTCTTCCCTCATTGCCACAGAGTCCCCAACCCCACAGACTCGGCAGTCGCAGGCCACTGCACGGACTTGGGGACCCCACTGTGCACCGCGGAAACGATGAAAGGGACACTTGAAGTCCTGAATTCTCAAGCCCATACTCGAACCCCGTGGGGATTTGTCCTAAACACGGTGCGGGTCCTGGTCTGGAATTCCGGTTTGGTGAACAAGCGTGCTGACCCAGCATCGTGATTTTGTAATGGCCACCTTTTATTCTTTTATGTAATTTTGAAGTATCCATGGTTTGGGTGATTAACTTGCCTTAAGAACCAATTTCTTTCTTTCTGTTAGAACAGCAGGCAAGGAGGAAGCAGAGGCTAGAGCAATGAGATTGCAAGCAGGGTTTATTTACCAATGGAGTGGTGGGGCGCTCTGAGCAAGCAAGACTCAGCCCCCCCTTTCCCACCAGGGAGTGCTTGGGGACGTTTCATTGAGCCATGTTAGCCTGTGGCCTTGGGGTTATCTTTGTCTTTAGGAAATCATTTGTCACGTGGGCCTCTTCTATAAGACGGAGTCTGCAAGTCTGGATTCTGCCTCCTTTTTCCCCACCGTACTAACACTTTTTTTTTTCCTACACTTGTAAAGGACACACCTGTGGCATTTGGAAGTTCCCAGGCTACAGGTGCCAGCCTATGCCACAGCAACTTGGGATTGGAGCCTGCAACCTACACCATAGCTCACAGCAATGCTGGATCCTTAACCCACTGAGCAAGGCCAGGGATCAAACTGCATCCTTGTGGATTCTAGTCAGACTTGCCTGTGTGCCACAATGAGAACTCCCAAGAGCCAATTTTTTTTTTTTTTTGACGGCACCCATGCCGGGTGGAAGTTCCTGGGCCAGGGATCGAACCCGAGCCACAGCCGTGACCAGAGCCACCATGTCAGATCCCTTCACCTGAAAAGCCAATTTCTTATTTGTTTCTTTTTAGGGCCGCACGTGTGGCATATGGAGGTTCCCAGGCTAGGGGTCTAATCAGAGCTGCAGCTGCCAGCCTACACCACAGCCACAGAAACGCCAGATCTGAGCCAAGTCTGAGACATACACCACAGCTCATGGCAATGACAGATGCTTAACCCACTGAATCGAGGCCAGGGATCAAACCCACAGCCTCATGGTTCTTAGTAGGATTCGTTTCCTCCACTACGCTACAATGGGAACTCCCGGAAAAGCCAATTTCTAAATGGGAATTCCAGAAGCGTTTTTGAACAGTCAGTCACAGCTGTAAGACTCTTGGGGGGGGGGGTGTCTTAGGACTCCACCTAGATCAGTAACTAGGGGTTCATGGTTGGGGACCATACTGAGGCCATTGGGCCAGGCCCCCTGCCCGGTGTCCTTGGTGGACCATCCCCCACTTCCCCGGGCTCCTTTGTCTTTAGCTCCTCCCACTATTCCCCCCCCCCCAACAATCTGGAAGCTCCTTAGGATGTAAACAAACTTAACTCCCTCCACTTCCTAGTCTCCAGGGAAACCTAGCTTTTCCAGGAAAGAGGTCCTCACACTGGGGCTTGAGTGCCTGTGGGAGGCTGCGCAGGCAGGGAGTGCGGACGGCGTTGCAGCAGGAAGAGACCCAGACTGCGGCCACGTGGTGAGGCTGGGTGGGGGTGAGCTCCGCGGGCGCACATTGCAAAACGCGTTTCTGATCGCAGCTGCGTCTGGAAGCTCGCAGCGCTGGCAGCCGGGTCTTCCCAGCGTCCTGGGATCCGGCCGAAAGGGGGAAAGGGGATGGGGGGCTCGGAGGAGGGGGAGCACAGGAGCTTCCTTGTTGCCACTGTCAGCTGTGCAAGGTCTCCCCTTGTCGCTCCCCAGCCGCCCTCCTGCTCTCTGGACGTGGGGGCTGGCCCACATCTTCTTTCTAAGCAAGGTCCGCCGTTGCCCAGGAAGTTTTTCTTATACATGAGCCGTTCAGAGCCCCAGCCGTGAAAGTCTCAAGCTTCCCTGCCCCTCTCTCCTCCAGAGGCCACTTGGGGAGCCCAGGCAGGCTCCAGCTTTGACACCCTCTTCCAAGTCTTCCTGCGCCCCCCGCTCTCCCCGGCCTGCCTGCCTCCACAGCTGAACACAACAAGGACGGGTCTCTCCTTCCTGACACCTGGGAAGCTTCCACAGTAACCTCGGCTGCCCCAGGCCTTCTGCCTCGGCGACACCAGTAGCCGGCTGCGGTTTCCTTCTCCTCAGCAGCTCCTTCTCCGTCCCCTCTCCACACTTGTCCCCTCCCCACCCCGGTCTGTGGCTGGGGCCTGGAACAGTATCTGTGCATGGGATTCACAGAAGAGCCCCGTGGGGATTCTTCCAGCTCCAGACTGGGAACCTGACCTCTTTCCTCCACCTCCTCCGCCTTGGTCTGGGGCTCATAGCCAGGGCCCGTCCCGCTGCCTTCTGAGATCTAGAGTGGTTCTGGATACTTTTACCCCCTAAATACCTCTTGGATCCATCCGCTTAGTTCCATCCTCATCCCCAAGACTGCCCCAACACCCCCCCCATCCGTCCACACCCCGGCAGCTCATCTGAAAGACCTTCATGGCCACGTGACTGCTTCCTGCCTCTGCTCTGGTCTGATTCCACCCCATAGCCACCGCCAGTTTTGAGAGCTCAGATCTGGCCCTGTCCCCTCCTGCACACGCTTCCTGGACCCTGGCTGATAGCTGTCACTCTTAGGAGAAGGACGGCTCCTTAAGGAGGCTTGCTAGGCCCTGCAGCCCTGCCTTGCCACCGATGCTCAGGGCTCCTGTCTTCCTTGTTTTGTGTGTGAGTGTCATTTTAGGGCCGCACCCTCAACATAGGGAAGTTCCCAGTCTAAGGGTTGCATCGGAGCTGTAGCTGCCAGCCTACACCACAGCCCACAGCAACACCAGACCTGAGCTGCATCTGTGAATTACGCTGCAGCTCGTGGCAATGCCAGATCCTTAACCCACTGAGCGAGGCCAGGGATCGAACCTGCAACCTTGTGGTTCTTAGTCGGATTCATTAACCACTGTGCCACGATGGGAACTTGTGTCACTCATTTTGAACCTCCCTCCCCAAGCTGCCCCCACAGGGCTGAGCACATGCTCTTCCTTCCGCGCGAAACCTGTTTCCTCTCTTCTAACTTATGTTCTAGTGGAGCTTCAGTGTGAGTATTTCTTAGGAACCCTTCCCACTGCCCCCCTCCCTTCTCCCAGGCCCAGCCCATCCCCTTTATAAACAGGTTCTCAGAAGGCTGGGCGGAATTCCCCTCATGGCTCAGAGGAAATGAATCTGACTAGCATCCATGAGGACATGGGTTCGATCCCTGGCCTCGCTCAGTGGGTTAAGGATCCAGCATTGTCGTGAGCTGTGGTGTAGGTCGCAGATACAGCCATTGCTGTGGCTGTGGTGTAGACCAGCGGCTATAACTCTGATTGAACCCCTAGCCTGGGAACCTCCATATGCTGCAGGTATGTCGCTAAAAAGCCAAAAAAAAAAAAAAAAAAAAGCACCTCATTCTCCAGACAGGAGCCTGGCTGAGCCCGGCAACCCTGCACTCCCTACTCCCACCTCATCCTTGGGTACCCAGCCTTGTGCTTCCTCGCCCCCCAAGTCCAATACATCTCCAAGTCCTGCTGAGTTAGCTCCTAACTATGTGTCGAACTCGGCCCACGGTGACCTTGCTCGGCCCAAAGAGGAATCTGACACTTTTGGCCCCTCATTTGAAACATACTAGGGTCCCTCCACTAAGCGGGGGCACCAGGCACAGACCCCGGATCACACCCCAACCCTGCCACCACTCCTGCCTGGCTGACACCGGTCAGCCGCCTGCTCTCTCCGTGCTCCCGGTTCAGCATGTGTGAAACGGGTATGACGGTGTCTTCCCCGTGTTGCTAGGAGGCCCGAATTAGCTCATTCTGTTTCTGGAAGGGGCCCAAGACAGGGCCTGGCACACAGTAATCGCTGTATACATGTTTATTAAAGTAAATAACTTTCTAATTTCCCGTTTGATTTCTTCTTTGACCACGGGTAATTTATAAATGTTAGGTTCCAAGTTTTTTGGGTTTCCCAGACATCTTTTTGTCATTGGTTTCTAATATTTAATTCCACTGTGGTTCGAGAATGTATTTTGCATGCTTTGCATCCTTTCAAATTTATTGTCTTATGGCCTAGATTATGGTACTTCTTGCCAAATGTTCTGTACACAAAATAATTATGCTGAGGGAAAGATGCCAGTCGTTTATATAAAATTTTAGGCAATGCAAACTAGTGGCAAAGTGGAGGGGGGGTTGCCTGGTGGGGTGAGGGGTGGGGAAGGGGAGAGGTATCTGGATCGCAGGGGTGATTTCACAGGTGTATGTGCACACGTACCAAATGTACTCTAAACGTGAAGTATATTGCATGTCAATTACAGCTCATAAAGGTTTTTTTTTAATTGATGTGCAGCAATGACCTTGGAGAAATGTTCAGCTTCAGGTTATAATGATGTCAGAAGATTGAGTGGTGCACACTCTGGAGAACGCGGTACCGTTGACGTCGAGGAGGCTGTCTGTTGCTGCACAGGTCTGCATTTGGCTGTGTGACTTTGAGCAAGCTAAGGAACCTCTCTGTGCTTCTCTTCTCTACAATAGGGATGTAGAGCATGCCCAGGGAAGCCTTAGTGCCTGGCACACAGTGAGCACTCAGAGGATGGGCACACTGTTGTTCCCTGGATGGAGAAGAGGGGGACAGGGTGACTAGTGGGGGTGGGACAGGAAATGGGGGTGTTTGCAAAAGTGGAATCTAGAAGAAACGCTAGGAGTCAGTAGAGAAGAGAGAGGAGCAAGGCGGAAAAGGAAGCGGTGGCTGGAAGAGCCCTTCCCTGCGATGGGGATGGGGGCGGGGCGGCTGGCCGAGC
Source organism: Phacochoerus africanus (assembly GCF_016906955.1). Lineage (NCBI taxonomy): Eukaryota > Metazoa > Chordata > Mammalia > Artiodactyla > Suidae > Phacochoerus > Phacochoerus africanus. The sequence goes on from NC_062552.1 coordinate 125,410,826, forward strand.
TGAAGCAAAAGGTGGCAGGTGCCACGATGGGCTGTGTGCTGGCCGGAGGATCATGGGAGGTTTTGGAGGCCTTCGCAGGGCCTGCTCAGACCTGCGTCCACTCTGACCGTGGTGCGGGGGAAGGTCAGACCAGGGAGACCCAAGGTGGGCCGGCACCTGCAGGGCTGGTGGGTGGAGAAGGGGCAGGTGTGGGCCAGACCAAGGAGAGAGAGGTGACAGCCTGCATGACATGCAGGAGCCCTGCAGGGTCCTGTGTGTGGGTGAGGCTGGGGTCACCACGGGGCAGCAGGTGACCTGTTTATTGTTGCACGTGCCGGGCACTAATGTCTAGGAAGCATCCAAGTGGATGAGGGTCCAGTTATCGGGGTGCTGGGGGTGTGAGCGAGGACGAGGTGGGAGGGCTCGGGGGAGGAAGGGAGCTGGGCTCGAGTGGACGGGAGCAGGCCTCCCTGAGGACCAGGTCTCAGTGCAGTCAGGGGGCAGGGGGCCCCGGGGTCAGCGGTGGCACCTGCCAGGGGAGTCTGGCCTGGGGGAGGGGGAGGGGTGGGGGGGCGCTCCCTCCCAGGTCTCTCCTGCACCTGCAGAATCGGGCAGAGGACAAGCCCCCGGGCAAGGCAGGCGCAGCTGGAGCTTGTGTCCTGGTGGGGACGGACTGTAAATGCTCACCCAAGCCTGGGACGGGTTCAGGCCTGCTCTTCGGTCCTAAGGAACCCGCAGTCCTGGGCACCGGCCGCACCCTCTTCCCGGAAGCTCTGCCATCTTCCCTTGAGCTCACCTTCAAACCTTCTGAGTCACCTCTGACTCATCCTTCAGCCCCCACATTCTGACAGCTGCCAAATCTGCTGGATCTTTTTCCTTTAAAATGACCTTTCTTGGAGTTCCTGTCATGGCTCAGCAGTAACGAACCTGACTACATCCATGGGGATGTGGATTTGATCCCTGGTCTTGCTCAGTAAGTTGAGGATCTGGCGTTGCTGTGAGCTGTGGCGTAGGTCGCAGACGGGGCTCCGATCCTGCGTTGCTGCAGCTATGCTGTAGGCCGGCAGCTACAGCTCCGATTCAACCCTTTGCTTGGGAACCTCCATATGCCGCGGGTGTAGCCCTAAAAAGACAAAATAAAATAAAATGTCCTTTGTCTCCACCTCACGGTGGCCACTTTCCACCGGCTCTCACTGATCTGCATTCCTGAGCTCCCCACCTCCTGGTGCAGAAATGCCCCGGGGCTCACCAACACGAAGCCAGCAGTCCAGGCGATCAAAGCCCAGCCCTGGGCCCAGCTGCCCAGCTCATGCCACCCCTGGGCCCCTCACTCCTCCAGCCACTGGCTCTGTGATGGCAGCTCACATTCTCCCCACCTCCATGCCTGACCTCAGCGCCCTCAGACCTGCAGCGCTGGTTGCAGACACCCGCAGGGTCACGGAAACCCCGCTGGCCTCGCCCGCAACCCCTCTGACTGTCAGAGGCGGCACCAGCCCTGGCCAGGTGACCCAGAATTTAAGAAAACATAGCAGAGAAACAGGTGCCAAGGGAGGTGGGCAGAATGTGACAGGGGTGGTGCTTCCTGGTTCTGAGCCAGCCTCCGTCCTCCCCCCTCTGGCCCCTCCCAGCCTTCCCCCCCCCCACCCCCCGGGCACAGCAGCGACCCCCCCAGCGCAGTAGATCAAACGCACAGCCAGGCTCGGCACCCTTCCCTTCATGCACCCCACAGACTGTGGCGGACTTTACGGTCTGGCCCTGATGGATGGTCCCTGCTGTCCACTGCAGGTGTCCTCACGCGCACCCGGCACCTCAGGGCAGTTCTTCCCCTGGGAATACCCTTCTCTCCTCCAGGCGGATACTTGTTCCAAGCTCAGCTCAGGCATCACCCCCTCTGGCTCAGTTCTCTCTAGGTACCGCCTCTACTGCTCCCGCCCACCACGGGGACAAACTGAAACTAGCCTTTGTCTTTCTCATCCCTTCATCCCCCAAACCCAGCTCAAGATCAGACCCAGGACCGGCGGCCGCCTACCCTCTCTGCGCAGAAGGAAGAGCAGAGCGTTTGAAGGTAGCAGGTAGGAACCCTCCGCCCAAAGGCGGGGTCACCTTTGGCGCCATCTACCGGCCAGTTGATTGGTTGTGTTTGGGGCCGGCCTCTGGAAATGGCTCGGATGCTTAGGAATCCCATTTTTCTTTTTCGGCTTTTCGGCCAAGCTGGTGGCCCGTGGAAGTCCTCAGGCCAGGGGTTGAACCCATGCCACAGCAGTGACCTGAGCCACAGCAGGGGCAACTGGATTCAGGCCACCTAGGAATTCAAGGAATTTAATTTTTCGTTATTTCTCATGAACTGGAGAGTGAGGAAAGAGAATTGTGTAAGACGCAGCCCAGGTCACCATCTTGGAAGCTGGTGGCAAAGCTTCCAGCCTTTCACTGAGTAGGAATGAAACCAGTTGTAAGAGGACAGGAGGGGAGTTCCCATTGTGGCTCAGCGGAAAGGAATCTAATGAATCTGACGGGCATCCATGAGGACGCAGGTTCCGTCCCTGGCCTCGCTCAGTGGGTTAAGGATCTGGTGTCGCCGTGAGCTGTGGTGTAGGTTGCAGACGCCACTTGGATCCTGCGTTGCTGCTGTGGCTGTGATGTAGGCCGGCAGCTGTAGCTCCGATTCAACCCCTAGCCTGGAGCCATATGCTGAGGGTGTGGCTCTAAAAAGACCAAAAAATAAAATAAAAAGAATGGGAGGGTTCTTGCCACGAACAGGGCTGTCATATTTAGCACGGATGCCCTATGAAGAGAGTCCTTCTGTACTCGGTGGCTTCTCCCGCCTCTCCTCAAGCTGGCAGTAACGCCCTCCCCACCCCCGCCAGCCTCCTGCCAGATCCGTTGCTCCTGCTTCCTCTTCTAGTCCTGCCTGGACAACGCCTGCTCCTTCAGGACCCAGATCCAAGTTCCCTTCCTTGCCCAGGGAGAGGTGCTGTCTGCTTCTTTGTCCCTCTTTTGCTCCCCCTCTGCTGACTTTGCAGCAAGTCTCTCAAAGCCTCAGTTTCCTTCTCTGGAAGATGGGGCAGGGACGAGGCAGCTGGACCAGGTTCTGTCTGTCTCCATGTGGTCCTAAATTCTTTTATTTTTATTTATTGATTTATTTTTGCCTTTTTATGGCAGCACCCTTCTGCACATGAAGGTTCCCAGGCTAGGGGTCAAATTGGAGATACAGCTGCCAGCCACAGCCACAGCCACAGCCATGCAAGATGTGAGCCGCATTTGGGACCTACACCACAGCTCACAGTCAGATCCTCAACCCACTGAGCGAGGCCAGGGGTTGAACTCGTGTCCCCATGGATCCTAGTTGGTTTGGTTACTCCTGAGCCATGAGTAATGCGGGATCTTAACATCCTGTGCCAGGCTGGGGGTTGAACTTGTGTCCCAGTGCTCCCAAGATGCTGCCAATCCTATTTGCCACAGCGGGAACTCCTGCAATTTTTTTTTTCTTTTTAGGGCTGCATCCACAGCTTATGGAGGCTCCCAGGGGAGGGGCTGAATCAGCTGCAGCTGCCAGCCTGCGCCAGAGCCACAGCAGTGCGGGATCCGAGCTCCATCTGCGGCCTACACCACGGCTCATAGCATCACCGGATCCTTAACCCACTGAGCAAGGCCAGGGATCACACCCGCATCCTCACGGATGCCAGTTGGATTTGTTTCTGCTGCGCCACTGGGAACTCCAACATCACCACTGCCGTGGAAGGGCTCTGGTCTATGGGTGCAAGCGTGTGTCTCCGCGCGTGCGCGTCCTTAAAGGACGGACGTGTTTGAGCATAAATGGTGATCGCACGTGTTCTGTGACCTCTTTTGCTCAGCACTTTGTGACATTTATTCCTGCTGATGGGGACGAGTGCAGTTTACTCCACTCCACTGTCCGGTAACCTTGCTCCCGTGACTTTGCTACAACTCGTGGGTAAACATTGGCGTTATTTCCGGATGTTTGCTGTTACAAACGAGGCTGCTGTGGATATTCTAGTAACGTTTCCTGGCTTCGTTGGGTATCAAACGCTTCAACTGTAGAATTTCCCCACTAGCGTAGCCATTAATGTCTCAGTGATGCCACTGCTGTGGCTCAGGGTGTGACCAAAAAACCCCAAAAACCCAACAAAGATCCTCTTCACCCTCGGCAGATTTGGCCAAACAGCCTCCAGACCAATGTCACCAATCAACACTCCAGGCAGAGGCCGTTTCTCTACGTTAGCCTAACGCTGGTAGGACATAGCGTTTTTTTCCGGTCTGTGGGCTTGCAGGGGTCTCTCGTTGAGATTTTTTTTTTTTTTTTTTTGGTCTTTTGAGGGCCACACCCGCGGCATAGGGCGGTTCCCAGGCTAGGGGGAGAACCAGAGCCACGGCTGCCAGCCGACACCAGAGCCACAGCCACCCGGGATCCGAGCCGCGGCGCGATCTACACCTCAGCTCACTCTTCTCATGTCTCTATGTTTCGATGCCCTGCTGCGTCCTCGGGCCGTGTGCCTCAGCCTCCTCATCTGAAAGGTTCTGCTCTAGAGACTGACCAACTTCCAAGACAGGTAGAGTCTGAGAGCAGGGATCAGAACTGCTCACCCACAGATCACAAGTCCTGGTTGCTGTTTATTTATTTAGTTTTGCTGCGCATGGGGCGTGTGGAAGCTCCTGGGCCAGTGAACACACTGAAGTGACCTGAGCTGCGGCAGCGACCGTGCGGGATCCTTAGCCCGCTGGGCCGTGAGGGAACTCCAGTACCACCCTGTCGTGCTCTGCGCTGGCTGGGGGCTGTGAACAGAGATGATTAAGGCCAGCTGCTGCCTGTCCATCCGCTTCCCGGTACCCAGGATGTGGTTCACGTCTCCTGCCGCTTCCTCCTCTCTCTTTTGTTCTGTGGCCGTGGGAGACACATGTGCTGAATCTGTACTGCCGTGTGGGGGGCTCTGGAAGGAGTGGAGGGAATACAAACGCCCCACCTGCCATGTCAGGCCAGAGGGACCTTCCCAGGTGCCAGGTGTGCCTGTCCTTGCATGGCTCAACCCCTCCCACTGTCCATGCTGACCTCAGGGTCCAGTCTGGACTCCTCAGCACAGTCTCCTGGCCCACTCGTGCGCCACCATCACTCTCCCAAGACCTCACCGCTAAAGCCCTCCCACCCCTCCCGTCTGCACGCCTCACGCTTTTGCAAACGGCCTGGCCTGGTCTCTGCCGTGGGCAGGTGCCGCCTCATCTAGGAGCTCAGAGGATCGCACGTCTTTCTCCCCCAGCCCTTCTCGCACTTGGTCTCGGCCCTGTGGTGTGGTTCTCTGTCAGCCGCACCCAGGCAGGGCCCCGGTGGGCCCTGGGGAGATGGTGGTGCAATGAGGACCTAGCGGGCGGACAAGGGAACGAGCAGCGACGTTCTGCGACCCTTGCCCTCATCAAGGGAGGGGGGTGGCTGCTTCGCTGATTACAGACGCTCAGTATGATTATTTTATTTTTCTTTTTAGGGCCGCACCTGTCGCATAGGGAAGTTCCCAGCCTAGGGGTCAAACTGGAGCTGCTGCTGCCGGCCTGCACCCCAGCCACAGCCACACGGGATCTTTAACCCACTGGGCGAGACCTGCATCCTCACTAGGTTGGGTTCTTAACCCGCTCAGCCACGACGGCAACTCCAGACAGTAAGTTTAAACCTTAGTCCGCTTGGGAGTTCCCTGGTGGCCTAGTGGTTAGGACTCAGTGCTTTCACGTCTGAGGCCCGGGATTGAACCCTGGCCTGGCAACTGAAATCTCACACATCAAGCTGCTGTAGCATGAGGCCAAAAAATGAATAAAAAACAAAGCCTAGTCCCCTCACCCTCGACAACACAAACAGTACGAATGTTGCTGATCCCTGTGGAGCGGCCCTCCCTGGCCTGAGCTCCAGAGGAAGCTCAGTGACATGGCATCTGGAGGGACTGTGTCCAGACGCAGACTGAGCAGTGGATCCAGACACAGGGCTGACACCCAGGGACCCTCGCGTTTGAGTGAAGAAGCACCCTGCTGGGGACACAAACACGGTCTTTTAGACTTCGGAACCAAACCTCAGGGTCACGAAATCACCTCTTGCTAAAGGCGAGGCAGAGCCCGGCGAGGGTGCAGCCAGGGTTCCTCCAGGCGGTAGGAAGAAAACTGTTCGAGCCAACACCGCAGCAGTGACATCTGGAGCTGCCCTGGGGGTCAGGCCAGCAATTCACCAGCCGCAGGCTGGCTTGAAGGTAGCCGATGGGAGGGGACCCCCTCGCAGGAAGCAGAAATCCATCTCACACACCTGCTACCTGCCAGGACCTGGGGGCCCACGGGATCACCGGGGCCAGGCCTGGTGGGACACGCCCGGCTTCTTTAGACTTTCTTGTCCCTGCCGAGGGGACAAAGCATACACCATGCGGGATGTTCTCTTCCTGCCTGGGGATCCGAAAGGCAGAGGAGGAGGGGAGGGAGCTGAAAGACCTCGAGGCCGTGGTGCCATTGCCACTGGCAGCTGGGGGTGCTCTCTCTTGGCCTGGGCTGAAGGGCCCGCAGCAAAACTGCAGCTTGGTGCTCATTTTCCAGGCAGTGCACACACTGTTTTGACGACGCAGACAGGCTGCACCGGAGCCTCAGAAGCGCTGGTTGGCTGGTACAGTGGACAGTGCTGGGCAGGCCCCCGCGAGGGTGTCTGTCTGTTGATAGATGCCTCCAACGGATTTCCCTCTGGCCTGGGACGGGTGCTGCTTTTCTGAGACCTGGATGGGGTGGTTAGTTTGATTTTAGGGGCTGAGGTGTAAGAAAAACAAGTCTCTTTGGGAGTTCCTTTGGTGGCAGGTTAAGGATCCAGCATGTGCCTGCTGTGGCGTGGGTTTGCTCCCTGGCCTGGGAACTTCCACATGCCTCGGAGGGACGGACGCAGCCAAAGGCTCTTTGGCGCATTGAAATCACATGAGGACACAGCTGATAGTGATCAAGGCCTGAGGACGCAGCCTTGAGCATGATTCCTGCCCTGGGGGGTGGGGTGTGTGTGTGTCTGTGTGTGCACTTGGGTCAGGGACTGAACCCGTACCAGAGCTGTAACCAAAGCCACAGCAGTGACAATGCTGAACCCCTCATCTGCTGAGCCACGAGGGAACTCCCCAAGTAATCCCTTTTTCACTTAAGCCGCTGAGGGTTGGGTTCCTGCCACCTGCAACCAAGGAGTTCACACGGGCGTGTCACACAGCATTGCTCAGCATTCCCAGGAACGCACTGTCGCTGTCGGGTGACGGGAGGAAGATGCCAATGAAGTCCCTTTCCGGCAGCGCTCAGAGTGGGTTACACGTGGCAGAGATGGGATCTTGTTTGCCAGTGAGGCAGGCCCCCTGGGTCACATGAGAACCTCATGAGTGACTTAAATGTACCCACATCCAGTGACACTCTTGGTGGTCCAATCAGTTACTTCCAACAGCCTCTCCCTGGACAATGTCCACCCTGAGGCCGGAAAGCTGACCGCTTTGCTTTCCTGCCCCCTCACCAGAGGGGGTCATGTGACCCAGTCCCAGCCAATAAGACTGAAAGAGAAGTCTGTTCCAGTTGAGGGTGGTGGTGGGGGGTGTGGTTTAAGGGCTTGATTTTTTTTTTTTTTTTGCTTTTTAGGGCAGCACCTGTGGCGTATGGAGATTCCCAGACTAGGGGTCGAATCGAAGCTATAGCTGCTGGCCACACCACAGCTCACAGCAACGCCAGATCCTTAACCCACTGAGTGAGGCCAGGGGTCGAACCCACAACCTCATGGTTACCAGTTGGATTCATTTCTGCTGTGCCACAATGGGAACTCCTTGATTTTTTTTTCATTATAAGTTGCTACAAATTTTTGGAAGTTGGAGGAAGTATAAAAATAATGAAAAAGCGGAGTTCCCGTCGTGGCGCAGTGGTTAACAAATCCAACTAGGAACCATGAGGTTTCGGGTTCGGTCCCTGCCCTTGCTCAGTGGGTTAACGATCCGGCGTTGCCGTGAGCTGTGGTGTAGGTTGCAGACGTGGCTCGGATCCCGCGTTGCTGTGGCTCTGGCGTAGGCTGGTGGCTACGGCTCCGATTCGACCCCTAGCCTAGGAACCTCCATATGCCGCGGGAGCGGCCCAAGAAATAGCAACAACAACAATAACAACAACAAAAGACAAAAAAAAAATGAAAAAGCTAAATGGAATTTTTATTATAAAATTTTCTAGTTTCAGAGTTCCCATTGTGGTTCAGAGGGTTAAGAACCCGACATATGTCTGTGAGGATGCCGGTTCAATCCTCGGCCCCACTCAGTGGATCAAGGATCTGGCATTGCTGCAAGCTGTAGTGTAGGTTGAAGATTTAGCTCAGATCTGGTGCTGCTGTGGTGGTGGCATCGCTGGCAGTGGCATCAGCTGGCAGCTGCAACTCCAACTGGACCCCTAGCCCAGACACTTCCACATACCGCAGGTGTGGCTGTAAAAAGAAAAAAATTTTTTAGTTTCGTTTCTTTTTGGATAAAAATAAGTATAAGAAAGTATTTCAGGGAGTTTCCACTGTGGTACAGTGGGCTAACGATCTGGCTTGTCTTTGTGGAAGCACTGATTCAATCCCCAGCCTGCCACAGTGGGTTATGGATCCCGTGTTGCTGCACAGGATTTGATCCCTGGCCTGGGAACTTCCATGCAGCTGGGAAAAAAAAAAAAAAAAAAAGAAGGGAGTATTTCAAACATTCCAACATAATTTATAAGGTGGATGAACTAGAGGACAGGTATTGCCTAAACACCCGACATTCCTTCTAAGAGGCAGGAGACTCCATTCAGCCGTCATCACTCCCTGACCCACAGACCCATTTCCTGGTCTCGGGAGCTCACTGTTGGGGACCAGACGGGAGGATGGGTAACTGTACACCCTGACATAAGTGTAACGATAAAAATAGGCTCAGGGTGTTGCGGGAGCACAGTGAGGGCCAGAGAAGGCTTCCCAGGGGCAAATGACACCTGAGTTGAGTCAGAGGGAAGAGCCGGGTCAGGTGGAGGCGGACCAGGCCAACAGAGGGGAGAGGCAGTGGGGTGCGGGCACGGCGGGGAGGTGAGGGCCGTGTGGGAAGAGGGCCTGAGAGCGGCAGGTCCAGATCTGGAAGGCGAGGGCCTGAGGAATGTAGGGAAGCCTGGTGGGACTGAAGGTTTGAGGGTCACAAGCCTGGGCACAGGGAGACAAAGAGAAAGCTGTCGCGTGGACTATTATTCGGTCGTAAAAGAATGAAATAACACTTTTGGCAGCAACTTGGAGAGACCTAGAGATGATTGCGCTGAGTGAAGAAGTCAGAGAAAGGCAAGTATCATGTGATATCTCTCACGTGTGGAATCTAATAGAAAATGATCCAAAGGAACTTATTTAAAAAACCCAGAAACATACTCGCAGCTTTCAAAGCCAATCCCATGGTTACCGTGGGTGAAACCGTTTGGAGGAGAGAGGAACTGGGCGGGTGGAGTCATAGCTTCACGACTTGTATAAAACATGATTAGGAGTTCCTGTCGTGGCTCAGCGGTAACAAACCTGACTAGTATCCGCGAGGACACAAGTTCAATCCCTGGCCTAGCTCAATGGGTTAAGGATCTGGCGTGGCTGTGGCTGTGATGCAGGCCTGCAGCTGCAGCTCTGATTGGACCCCTAGCCTGGGAACTTCCATATGCCGTGGGTGTGGCCCAAAAAAAGAAAAAAAGAAAGAAAATAGTTGATTAACGAGAACCTACTGTACGGCACAGGAAAATCTACCCATGTGGAAAAAAAGAACGGAGATACTCATATGTATGATTGATTTCACTTTTCTGAAATGGATACTACGCTGCAAACCGACGATACCCCAGTAACATTAAATTAGAAAAAAAAGCTGTTGCAAGGGTCCAGGGAGAGCAGAGCGCGTGCGGGAACCAGGCGCCTGGCAGGCAAAGTCCTTTCCGTCCACCTGTGCGCTGGCATGAGCTCCCTGCTCAAAAGCAGACCTCGGATCGATGATTCCTGACCTCGAAGAGCATCTGCCCAAACGACTGTGCAACTGCTCCTGCAAGGCTTTTGCTATTTTTGCAGCAATGAAAGCAAAATTCATTTTGATCAAAGTATTTCATTAGCTTTTGACTTTCAGTGAGCAGCAAAGGGCTGCCATTTATCAAGAACCTTTTATTCTGTCAGCTGATATCAAGAAGGGAGCGTCCTTAAAAAGACATCCTGATTATACACTAATGAATAATCACAACGAAGATGAAACGAGGGAAGGAGTAGTGGAGATGAGCGCCCGGCCCCAGCCCCCGCTGAGCTGGCTTTTGGGGGCGGACGGACAACCTTCAGAGGAAGGAAGCCTCACGGGGATGGGCGCTGGGAAATGACACGAGCCCGAAAGACAGCGTCAGGACAGGCCGGGCTTTGCCAGACACCCTGAGGAAAACAAAAAGGCCTTTAGGGTCATTCTTAGAGCAAGAAGGACAAAGAAGGGATAGAGCCACTGATAAGGGGCTGGTACCGAGGAGAGTGATGCTGGGAGAGGGCAGACACACCTTCCTGGGCGGCAGAGCTGCTGCCTTCTTTCTGCGGGGTTTTCAGCCAGGTAGAGGCGGTTTCTCCTGAGGAGCTCAGCCCTCTAAGAGGGTCTGGGGATGGGGGCCTAGTGATACAGGAGGGGGTGGGGAACGGTGCCTTACATGTCCATGGTGGAGGACTTTGGCGCCCAGAGGATAAGGAATTCTTAACCTCTGGAGGGTATCTGTGGCTGCTGTAACAAATGATCACAGCTGGGTGGCATAAAACAGAAATTTATCGAAGCCGAGACCAATATCCAGGTATTGGCAGGACTCGCTCCCTCCAGAGGCGCCAGGTGAGGGTCTTTCCTGCCTCATCCAGCTTCTGGGGGCTCCAGGCGTTCCTTGGCTTGTGGCCACATTGCTCCAACCTCTGCTTCCCCCGTCACATGGCTTCTGTGTCTGAGTGTCTCCCATCTGTGTCTCTTTAAGGACACTTGTCATTGGATTTAGGATAATCCAGGATGATCTCATCATAAGGATGCTTAACTTAATTACATCTGCAAAGGCCCCTTTCCCAAATAAGGTGACATTCACGGGCTTCCGGGATTAGGACGTGGGCACGTCTTTTGGGGAGTCACTATTCAACCCACTGCAGCATCACAGACCACCTTCAGAATCTGACGAGAGCTAACGAGCCCTGAATTGGGTCAAGGTCCTGGAAGCAGAGCTTGAGACAGGGATTCTGGAGGGAGTGCTCCGAGGAGGAAGAGTTGGGGGCGGGGGCAGCAGGTGGTCTCGGCAGGACAGGAGCTCAGCCTGAATTGGGGTTTCACCTGGAGTGCGAGCCTCACTGCAGAGCAGTTCTCACCTTGGGGCAAGGGGGTGAGCTTTAACCCCCAAGGCAGTCAGTTTCCCCTGGGGGCAGGTAGAGCCTCTCCGGCTCAGGGCTCCCTTTTGGTCAAGGAAAATTCATCAAAGAAGGGGCAGCTGGGAATTATCAACCAACACTCACAGCAGTCCTGGGGGCGTGGGTTAAAGAGGTCTGGTCAAGTACCTACTGAAGACTCTCCAGAAAAATCTCTCTCTCTCTCTCACACACACACACTGTTCAATTTCAGGGACTTCACAGGTCCTCAGAAGCCGTGGCCTGCAGGTTCAGGACCCCTGACTGCTCACCTAGCACTTCCGGGCTCTCATCTCATCTTGCACCTTCGCCTCCTCTCTCAGAGGAAGTGATCGATGATGTCCGGGAGAACCGGACCCCTCAAATCAACCCTCATCCTGTCCCCGCCCGGGGAGGGGGCTCTACTGTCCCCAGACTGGGCAGGAGGGTGAAATGAATCCAAGCGCAATTTGAACTCAAAGAGTAACGCCTTTGGCCACATAGTATAACCCTTCCTTCTCATCAGCTTTTCAGTCCTAAAGCTAATAGCTTAATCTCCACCTGTCCGACTCCTGTTTCTCTCAAGTGGTTCTGAACTCGGGCAGGGACGTGAGAGGTTATTTGCAAACCTCCTGAGACGCTAAACCCTTTCCTAAAAGATGGAACTGTTCAGTGTGTGATCTGTGGACGGGCTGCCAATTGACCCGCTGTCACCTGCCCACCTGCCCCAGGAGACACTAACCACGGCGCGTCCCTGCTGAGGTTCACTGCAGAAGCACTCAGCCAGACTCAGCAGCGTGTGCCGTCGTGAAGCCCCTGTGCGTCCTGGTGCCAGCTCCTCCTGGGGACCAGCACCCATATGACCAAGGGCTGACAGAGCCGGGATGGCTGTACCAGGCTGGCTGATGACACAGATGGGAGCTATTTGCAGGGCTCTCATCTGAAACGGGAGGACGGGACAATGGACCTAAGTGAAAAAGAGGCAACATAACGCAACGGTAGTAAGAATCAAGAGGGGTAACTGTCCAGAGCCCCTGCTGCTGCTGCACTGCCAGCCTGGCCCTGGAGGCCCCTCAGGGCAGTGGAGAGGCTCCGCCTTGCGGAAGCCAGGGCTGCTCCGGGAAGGAACTGGGGCTCCCCGTGGGAAGGAAGGAGGAGCAGAGTGGAAAGAAGGGGAGGCAGTTGAAAGAGAGGTCCTCTGGTCTAGGTGTGGGAGTGTGTGTGTTTTTCTTTCTTTTTACTTATTTATTTTTTATTTATTTTTTTTGTCTTTTGTCTTTTGAGGGCCGCACCTGGGGCATATGGAGGTTCCTAGGCCAAGGGTCCAATTGGAGCTGCAGCTGCCGGCCTGCACCACAGCCACAGCCACAAGGGATCCGAGCCATGTCTGTGACCTACACCACAGCTCATGGCAACACCAGATTCTTAACCCACTGAGCAAGGCCAGAGATCGAACCTGCGTCCGCACAGATTCCAGGCATGTTCATTACCGCTGAGCCGCAACCGGAACTCCTGGGACTCCCATTTTAAAATTCTTCTTTTTCACCCTCCCTATTTATTTTATAGTCACACCTGCAGCACATGCAAGTTCCCGGGCTTGGGGTCAAATCAGAGCTGCAGCTGCTGGCCTACGCCACAGCCACAGCAATTCCAGATCAGAGCCACGCCTGCAACCCAGCTTAAGCTCTCGGCAACACTGGACCCTTAACCCACTGAGCGGGGCCAGGGATTGAACTCATGGATACTATTTTGGGTTCTTAACCCTGAGCCACAGCAGGAACTCCCACTGCCTTTCACACTCCTACTGTCCTAAGCTACCTGTGCAAGCTATGGACGTGGGCAGGAGGGACCAGCTGCCTGGATGCCAGGGGTGTGCTTTGCTGACTGGCTCCAGCTTTTCCTCCTTCAGCATCCATCCTCCTCTTTCCAGGGCACCTCCCAGCCAATGACTGCCCATGGCACTCTCTCCTCTGGGCAGTCCGCAGTCAATGCCTGGCTCAGCCAGCAGCACAAGGGCCTAGCATTTCCCCTGACGCAGGGCCCCTCTGGAGCCGGCTGGGCTGGCAGACACTTTCCCAGGTCTGCACTGCCACCTGATGTCTCCTCCTTTCTTTCACAGGAAACCTGGGCTCCTAACTCTGCCTCAGCATCTGCTTCCTGGAGAACCGGGCCTGTGACACTCCCTGAGGCCAAAACAGAATCTCAGGTTTCAGCTCTGTGCCATGCATTAGTCAGATCATATGACAGGTTAACCTGGAGTATGTATCAGGCAGCTGTTGGCCCAACAAGGCTGGGTAACACACAAGCACGGATGCTCGGCAGTATTTCTCGCCCACCCGTGTGAGAGGTGGCTGGGGCAGCTCCGTTCCACGTGTCCTGCTGTGCGATCTGGGCTGAAGTCCTCAGAGGAAGGCTCTTTTCATGGCAGACTTGGTAGGAGAGCAGCCCCAGTGGCCCCCACAGCACCTTTCAAACCTTTGCTCCCATCATGTTCACTCGCCCTGACCAGGGCAGCTCACGTGGCCAAATCCAAAATGAAGAGATAAACTTGACCCTGAGGTCCCGGCAGACGGTTTGGATGTGTGCTCCTTCTCCAGAGGACCGATAAGTCGCCTACTGCCGAGGACGTTACATCAAGCTGGTGTGAGACCTGACATAAGCACACCTGGTCAGCCCATACTTCGAGGTTATACATCCTCTCTTTTTTCTTTTCTTTTTTGTGTCCTTTTGTCTTTCTAGGGCCGCCCCTACGGCACATGGAGGTTCCCAGGCTAGGGGTTGAATAGGAGTGGTAGCCGACGGCCTACGCCACAGACACAGCAGCGCGGGACCCGAGCCATGTCTGCGGCCCACATCACAGCTCACAGCAACAGCAGATCCTTAACCTACTGAGCGAGGCCAGGGATCGAACCCATAACTTCATGGTTCCTAGTTGGATTTGTTTCCGCTGTGCCACAATGGGAACTCCAGAATGTGCAAAGGCTTCTAATGCTTCCTTATCACCCATGTCAAATAAAGACCGAGAATGCGTCTTAGGTCACTGAGATCTGATTATCACGCTTGGTGGAATACATGCTGTGGATCTGTCTTGCTGTGGAGTAGCTGTTTCAGGAATATCTATGTATGGGCAAGCCTTGGAGATACTGCAGGTTTGGTTCCAGGCCACAGCAGTTAAGCAACTATTGTAGCAATAGAGCAAGTCACACAATTTTTTTGATTTCCTAGTGCTTATAAAAGTTACATTTACAAAATCTTGTTTATATGCAATAAATAGTATTATGTCTTAAAAATGTATGTATCTTAAGTAAAAGTACTTTGTTGCTGGAGTTCCTGCAGTGGCACAGTGGATTAAGGATCGGCATTGGGGTTCCCGTAGCGGCTCGGAGGCAAGGAACCCAACTAGTTATCCATGAGGATTCGGGTTCAATCCCTGGCTCTGCTCAGTGGGTTAAAGATCCCGCATTGCCATGAGCTGTGGTGTAGGTCGAAGACAAGGCTTGGATCCTGTATTCCTGTGGCTGTGATGCAGGCCAGCAGCTGCAGTTCTGATTCTACCCCTAGCCTGGGAACTTCCATTTGCCACAGGTGCGGCCCTAAAGAAAGAAAAAAAAAAATGTTCTGGAAAGTTCATTAAGCAGCCCCGTGCCTTACCCCTCCCCTCTTCTCTCTCCTGCTACACACAGGAAACCACTTTCAGCCGTTTCAGCAGCTGCCAAATAAGCCTAAAGAGCTATTTTAAAAATTACCACTTGAAGTTCCCGTTATGGTTCAGTGGTAATGAACCCAACTAGTATCCGTGAGGATGAGGGTTTGATTCCTGGTCTCGATCAGTGGGTTAAGGATCCAGTGTTGCTGTGAGCTGAGGTGTAGGTTGTGGACACGGGTCAGATCTGGCATTGCTGTGGCTGAGGTGTAGGCTTGCAGCTATAGCTCTGATTGGAGAAACTTCCATAGGCTGCATGGACAAACAATACAAAAAAACAACGATAAAAATTACCAAGAGAAGATCCCTGGTGGCTCAGCAGGTTAAGGATCCAGCATTGTCACTGCAGTGGTTCATGTCGCTGCTGTGTCGTGGGTTCAGTCCCTGGCCTGCCAAGTTCTCCATGCTGTGGGTGTGGTCGAATTTTTTTTTTTTTGGTTAAATCAGTAATCAGAGTTTATATGTTCAAGGATATGTAAAAAATTGTTCAATGATGAGCCAAAAGATACCATTATATGCCCTACTTCCCTTTTTGATAAATTTTAGTTATCTGCTCATGATTGCCTTGTATTTACATTTGCATTGTTTTGTTTTTAAACTTTTTCCTAAAGTCTCCAACAGATCTTTCAAGTACCTATCAATACAGTGTTTCCACACCGCTTAGATGCAGCGGCTCAACTCCTCACTCCTGGATCGTCCTTCCCGCAGCCTTGCATCCTCTGCTCCAACCTCACCCTGCCCCACACTCTGGGAATTCCTTCCCCACTCTCCTGGGCTGGAACCCTGGACTCCCACAGCCCAGGTCTTCCTCTTTCTTGCTCCAGAAGCACATTCTCTAGGGCCACGGCAAACACTGGCAAGGATGCCGGGGGTGGTTCGGCCGGAGCAACTGTCCTGGCCCACCGTCTGGCAGTTTCCATCAAAGCAAGACCCCTGAGTCCCGTGAGCAGCAGTCCTGCTCCCGAGCACACGTCCCGGGGAAAGGCTCAGGTGGGTCCACGAGAGGACACACGCGAGGATGTTTATGGGGACGCTTTTAGGCATTCGTGTGTACGGAGATTTCCCATCTCTGCAGATAATTTTGTGCTCTATCACTTCACTGAATTCACTTAATAACAGGCTTTCTGTTGATTCTCCTGGGTGTTCTAAGTATTTGATCATATTCTTAACAAAGAGTAAAAGTTTCACTTCCTCTTTCCTAATTTCTTTACATCTAATTTCTTCCTCTTGTCTGTTCGCTTTGGCTAATATCTTTGCACAATGGTAAACGGTAGGACTGACGGCCATTCTTGTCTTGTCCTGGCTTTAGTAGGCCTGGGGCATTATGTCTTATTTATTTTAATTTTTTTTGGTTCTGCCCAAGGCATGCGGAAGTTCCTGGGCCAGGGATCACATCTAAGCTGTGGGAGTTCCCGTCGTGGCTCAGTGGTTAACGAACCTGACTAGAAACCATGAGGTTGCAGGTTCGATCCCTGGCCTTGCTCAGCGGGTTAAGGATCCGGTGTTTCCGTGAGCTGTGGTGTGGGTCGCGGACTCGGCTCGGATTCCGTGTTGCTGTGGCTCTGGCAGAGGCTACAGTTCCGATTCGACCCCTAGCTTGGGAACCTCCATATGCCACAGGTGCGGCCCTAGAAAAGACAAAAGACAAAACTAAACAAAACAAAAGAAACAGTAGCTACAGTAGCGACATTGCTGAATCCTTAACCACTAGGCCACCAGGGAACTCCTATTTTAATTTTTTTTTTTTTGTCTTTTTGCTATTTCTTTGGGCCGCTCCCTCGGCACATGGAGGTTCCCAGGCTAGGGGTCGAATCGGAGCTGTAGCCACCGGCCTACGCCAGAGCCACAGCAACACCAGATCTGAGCCGCATCTGCAACCTACACCACAGCTCACGGCAACGCTGGATCGTTAACCCACTGAGCAAGGGCAGGGACCGAACCCGCAACCTCATGGTTCCTAGTCGGATTCGTTAACCACTGCACCATGATGGGAACTCCTATTTTAATTTTTATTAGGCAATGAGATTTCTTTTTCTACATTTTTTTCCCCATTGTTGACTTCCCTGAGGCATGTGGAGCTCTCAGGCCAGGGATCAGCTCTGCAGCTGTGGCACCGGGGACTTTTAACCCACTGTGCGGGGCTGGGGATTGAACCCTCATCCCAGCATTCCCAAGATGCCGCTGATCCCACTGGACCACAGCTGGAGCTCTTTATTTTAATTTTTTTAAAGTAAACTTACCTAAAGTGCTGAAACCCTACGTGCAGAGCTTGATAAAGTTTTACAAATGCACACACCCAGATGAACACAGGGTTTCCACCACCGCAGGAGCTCCCTGTGCCCCCTTCTCAATCACTGTCTCCCTCCAAGAGAAGCACTCTTCGGGTACACTGATGAGTCGTCTGCTTTTGAATTTCATATAAACGGACTGACGCGATGTGTACCCTTGCGTCAGCGACTCCCACCCAACATGGTGTGTGTGGGACTCACCCACGTGGTGGGTGTGCCTCTGCCACGCGGTTATCGCGCAGACGTAGATGACGGCGGCCCATCCACTGGCCCAGCTCGGCTGACAGACACTGGGTTGCCTGGGTTCTGACTGTGACACACAGGGGCACTGAGGACATGTGTGCACACATCCCTCTGCCTCTCGGTGAGACAGACGCCTGGGAGTGGCGCTGCTGGCTCCCAGGCCACCCGTGTTTTAGCTCCCGCACGCACGTGGTCTCAGCAGAAACCGGGAACCATGCTCCAACAGGGTTGTAACCAGTTTACACTGAGTTGCCCACTTCCTCAACGACGCCTGGATTTTCAGTCCTTTTGATTTTCGCCACTCTGTTGCGAGTGTGAAGATAGGACTGTGCTTTTATTTTGTATTTTCCCTGAAAAGGGATGACACCGAGCACCTTTTCATATGACTATTGGCCATTTCAATGTTATCTTTTGTAAAAAAAAAAAAAATATATATATATATATATATATATATATATACATGTGTGTGACTGAGTCGCTTTGCTGTACACTAGAAATTGACAGGACACTGTAAATCAACTATAATGGAAAAAATAAAAATCTTAAAATAGATTAAAAAATGAATGTTACCTTTTGTGAAGTGTCTGTTCAAGTCTTTTGCTCATTTAAAAAACTGGGTGTTTTTTTTGGTGCTTTTTAGGGCTGCACCCTTGGCATATGGAGGTTCCCAGGCTAGGGGGTCAATCGGAGCTGTGGCTGCCGGCCTACACCACAGCCACAACAACGCAGGATCCTTAACCCACTGAGCGAGGCCAGGGATCGAATCTGCGACCTCATGGATACGAGTTGGGTTTGTTACCTCTGAGCTACGATGGGAACTCCCCCCTCCCCCCCCTTTAATAGAACATTCCTAATTTTTTTTTGTCTTTTTTTTGTCTTTTCTAGGGCCACACCCATGGCATATGGAGGTTCCCAGGCTAGGGGTCAAATCGGAGCTGTGGCTGCCGGCCTACACCACAGCCACAGCAACGTGGGATCCGAGCCACGTCTGAAACCTATACCACGGCTCACGGCAACACTGGATCCTTAACCCAGAAGGAGGCCAGGGATCAAACCCATATCCTCATGGATACTAGTCAGGTTTGTTAACTGCTGAGCCATGAAGGGAACTCCTGGGTTGTCTTTTTCTAGCTGATTTGTTCTGCATATTTAAAATTTTTGTAGGCAGTGTAAAATTGTACTCCAAAAAGCTTAGATCAATTTATAATCTTACTGAAATTTATAAAGATGATAGTTTTGCCACACATTCTCCAATGTTGGATATTAAACTTTTTAATGGCAAGGGGCAAATGGTATTTCACTATTACTACATTTTTTTTGGCTTTATCATTGTTTGTTTTCATTTTTGGCCACCCCGTGGCAAATGGAGTTCTCAGGCCAGTCACAGTTGCAACCTACACCACAGGTGTGGCAATGCCAGATCCTTTAACCCACTGTGCCAGGCTGGGGATCGAACCTCTGTCCTTGGCACTGCAGAGATGCTGCTGATCCCATTGCGCCACAGCGGGAACTCCTACAACTTTGCTTTTATAAACTAGTGAGATTGCACGACTTTACATTTTGTTAGAGAAATTGGGGTATTTCCATCTCTGATTTTTGTGGAATCATCGTCATTGTATCTTTTCTCCCCACAATGTACATGGAAGTCACTTGTTATTTTTCCAGGAAAACTACTTTCATCAAGTGTTAGCAAACACATACTTCACCATTTAAAAAAACCCTTTACGGCCACACCCACAGCATGTGGAAGTTCCCCGGCCAGGGAATGAGGCCGAGCCTCGGCTGTGACCTACGCTATGGCTGTGGCCACCCCAGATCCTTTAACCCAAAGGGCCAGGCTGGGAATCAAACCTGGGCTGCTGCTGCAACTTGAGCCGCTGCAGTTGGGTTCTCAACCCACTGCACCATGCTGGGAACTCCATATTTCACCATTATTAATTCTGCTAATCTTTTTTTGCCTTGATAGATTCAAGCACTTTATTTTTTTTTAATGAGCTCAGCTTTTTATTATTGAATGTGTTATAGAAGTTTAGTCAAAAAGACCAAAGCCCGTATCATCATCAGACTCCTCAGATTCTTCTTTCTTCGCTTCTACTTTCTTCTCCTCCGCCGGGGCAGCGGTGGAGAATGAGGCTCCACACTGCAGATGAGGCTCCCCACGTTGACACTGGCCAGAGCTTTGCAGACAAGCCTGGCCAGAATGGCTCAGCATTTACACCTGCTGCTTTCATGAGAGCCTTGATCTCATCCTCCGTGACTGTCACCTCATCATCCTGCAGGATGAGGGCAGAGTAGACGCAGGCGAGCTCCGGGGACAGAGGCCGAGGTGTGGATGAATGCTAGGTGGGGGATGCTGGGCACGGTGCCCGTGGCCGGATGAAGTGAGGGCCTCACCCCAACGCGGCCTTAGCTTCCTCAGAAGGACCGAGCACCTTAGCAGCCGCCGAGGAAGGGTCTTTCACTTTTTCAAATAAATTTTATTGGCGTATAGCGGACTTAGAAAGGTGTGTGTGCCGTACTTTGTGTACAGCAAAGTAAATCAGCTATACTCCAGCCAGTCCTTTTCCGATTCTTTTCCCATACAGGTCATCACTCAGGATTGGGCAGAGGTCCCTGGGCGGTACCCTTAGCATCCCGGTGTGTGCAATTTGTTTAAAACAGTGAGATGACTCATAGATACATATCAAAGTGTGTGTGTGTATTTGATACCAGGTTAAGAAATAGAATATTCCTGAATCTCAGGAGCTCCCGACGTGCTTCTTCCGAGGCAGCGCACATCCTGCCTTTTGTGCTATCACGGTGTTTGAGTCGGGGGATGGAGAAAGTGCACGAAGAAATAAGGCAGCTTTCTTCCTGCTGTGGAGCCCTGACAACTACGTCTAGTTGCTCATGACGGAGCAGGATACTGGGAGAAAAAAGAATATACACATGTATGTGTAACTGGGTCACCTTGCTGCACAGCAAAAAACAACAAAAAAAAATTGTATTGGGGAAATAACAATCAAAGAATTTTAAAAAAGAAAGAAGGAAGGACATTTTCTGTCTCACTTGCCAGGCCGCTCTTGTTTGGAGAGGCTGTTCAGGGAACCCGACCCCTGACGTCTTTGTTTTGTGCTGTCACTACAGCATTTCACCACCTGGGTGGCTGAAGCTGTGTCGCTGGCACCTCTAGGGACAAAGTCTTAAGCCTTAGACCCAGACCCAGAAGCAGCCCGTCACTTCTCGCAGGCTTCAGAGGCAAGACCTCAGACACACACACGGAACCTCAGAAACGCAGGCCACCCGGACACCACATGCCCAGTTACAACTCGGTTCCCCAGGGGAGGGTGGGCTTTGGCTGACAGGACCCTTTGTGGTCTGACCACTTTGCTGTGTACCCTGCAGCCAAAGAAAGTGGAAACGAGATGGAGAGAACACGCCTCTCGGTGTAAGGAGAAGCAGTGTCATCACGGTCCAGGCCAGGGTTTCCAGGAAAATGTAAACTAAACAGAGCTTCCAGGTCACAGCCTGGCTTCCGCTTTCCTGGCGTTTCCAGGAGCCCTTTCTGGGTAAGGTTTGTGGGAAATCATTTAGAAAAGAGCTCACAGAGCAGGCCTGAGACGGCGCTCCTCGGAAAGCGCTGCTGGCAAGGCTGGCCCCGGGCTGGCCTCGGGAACCCGCACTTCAGGAGGGTGTGCGTAAACCATTTGTGCAAACAGTCTGGCTTGTGCTGAACACCAGCTTTCCTTCCGGGGCTCTGGAAGTTCGTATGTGCCAGGACAGAGGGTGTGCAAAGAAGCAGCCTGGGTCCTAAGCCTCTAATGAGTGGCCCTGGTTGACACACACTGCGCATGTGCTGTCGCGATCGGCTGCTGGGGGATGTCCTGTGGCACTCCCCCTGGAGGGCACTCGGCTCACCGCTGGTTTCCCTGGGCTGTGCCCGCCGCTTTTTTCTTTTGCTGATTCTGCTTGGTGTCCCTCTGCGGCGGCGGACAGAGCCTTGAGTACGACTCTGTGCTGAGTCCTCCGAGGGAATCACCAAACCTGGGGGTGGTCTTGGGGAGCCTCATGCAGCAAGGTCGTGGAAACACGTGGGGAAATACAGGGGTCGCCACGGCTGGAGCACCTGGCTGGTCTACAGGCTGGGTCAGGCTCAGGATGTCTCAGGAATGATGTCGAGATGAGTGGGATTCGCTGTATTTCCTGCTGCTTCGTTCATCCTGGCCAACCTCCAGGATGAACGAAATACAAGAGTATTTCTATGGAGTGAAGTGGGGGCTCTCAGTTCATTCGGGGGGCGGGGATGGGAGGGCGGGCAGGTGGGAGCTTCCTGAGCACAGTCCAGGCGAGCTGAGCATGGATAAGAATCTGGGTTACGGTACCCAGTGCCCGTCACACCTGATGCAGAACCAGTATCCTGGGACCTCTTTTCAGTATCTTCCTAGGGGTTCCCGTGTCTCTCATCCAGGATTAAAGCTCCCATTTCCGGCACCGTTTGCCCTTCCAGGGTTTCTCTTTTGGTGGACACGTCCTCTCACTGCTTCCTGAGAAAGGGCACGAGGAGGGTAAGTCGTTTTGAGACTTTGCATGCCCCCGAATGTCTATGTTCTGCTCTCATATTTGATTGATATTTTGCATGGCTTTAGTTACAGGCTGCAAGAAATACTTTCCTCAGAATTTTCAAAGTTTTTCTCGGCTGTTCACTTTCATTCAACAACTTTTTTTTTTGCTTTTTAGGGCCGCACCTGGGGCATGTGGAGGTTCCCAGGCTAGGGGTCTAATTAGAGCTGTAGCCACCTGCCTACACCACAGCCATAGCCACGAGGGAGCCGAGCCGAGTCTGCGACCCACACCACAGCTCACAGCAACGCCCGATCCTTAACCCAATGAACGAGGCCAGGGATCGAACCCACATCCTCATGGATACTAGTCAGGTTTGTTAACCATTGAGCCACGACGAGAACTCCTTTTTCAGTTCCTTGTTTGTTGATTTTGCTTACAGTGGTTTACCAAGAGGAAATTTTTTTTTCTTTCTAACAAAACAAACACTTATTTTCCCTGCAAAGCTGGTTCAGGGACTGTATATAAAGGCAGGAGGGGCAGCTGAGCAGAGAGCTTCCAATGCAGCCTGGGCGGCTCAGCCGCAGGTGCAGGCGGGCCTGCAGGGCCTTCTGGCTTCTGTGATGTGAGTGTTGGACCGGACAGGAGAGGAGGCAAAGGAGGCCACCCCGGCCTCCACTGTGGCCTCCCTCCCCTAAGTGCCAGTTAGCAAGGCTGGGGCCCAGCCGGAGCGCCACCGCGTCTGAGAGGGGGTGCCGAAGGAGAAGCCAACTGCCTGGGCTGAGTCAAGGCAGTTCCTTATTTGTTTTTGTTGTTTTGGAGGGAGGTCCTGCAGGTCCCCTTCCCGGGCGGGGGAGGGACCAGAACGCCACAACAGCAGCAGCAGGGACTACAGTGTCCACTGCAACTGACCCTTGAAGAACACAGGTTCGAATGGCCCCAGTCCACTTAGAGGCAGGTTTTTTCCGATAAAGACACACTGTAGTAAGAAGCGATCGGGGCCGGCTGAGTCCAGGACGGAGGTCTGGGGAGCCGGGGGGCTGACTGTAGAGCAATACCGGATTTTTGCCCGTGCAGAGGGTCTGCACCCTTCACCCCGGCACTGTTTAAGCATCAACCGTATTGAGGGGAAAAAACTTTTTCTTTTCATGGCACACCCACGGCGTGTGGAAGCTCCTGCTAGGGGTCAAATCGGAGCTGCAGCTGCAGGCCTACACCACAGCCACGGGCAACGTGGAGTCCGAGCCACAGCTGTGACCTGTGCTGCAGCTTGTGGCAACACTGGGTCCTTAGCCCACCGAATGAGGCTAGGGACTGAACCCACATCCGCTCGGACACTATACTGGATTCTTAACCAGCTGAGCCACAGCAGGAACTCTGAAAAACATTTTCTGTGGCAATATTTCTTCTATGGTTTGTAAGTCTTGCATCCTGTTGAGAAGGATCTACATTCTGAGACTATGAAAAATCTCTTCCTTCTTTTCAGCTGCCCCCGGGGCACATGGAAGTTCCTGGGCCAGGGATCAAAACCTGTGCCACAGCTTCAGGAACGCTGGATCCTAAAACGCACATATTGCACCAGGGATCGAACCAGCGCCTCCGTAGAGATAAGCCAGAGCATTAACCCACGGCGCCACAGCGGGAATGCTTCTCTTTCATATTTTTCATCTTTCAGCCGTTTGGACATTTTCCTCCCAGATGGCTACCCAGTTGTCTAATCCTATTTAGCAAACACTGATCTTTTTTTTTTTGTCTTTTGTCTTTTTGTTGTTGTTGTTGTTGTTGCTATTTCTTGGGCCGCTCCCGCGGCATATGGAGGTTCCCAGGCTAGGGGTTGAATCGGAGCTGTAGCCGCCGGCCTACGCCAGAGCCACAGCAACGCGGGATCCGAGCCGCGTCTGCAACCTACACCCCAGCTCACGGCAACGCCGGATCGTTAACCCACTGAGCAAGGGCAGGGACCGAACCCGCAACCTCATGGTTCCTAGTTGGATTCGTTAACCACTGCGCCACGACGGGAACTCCTGATCTTTTACTTACAGATTTAAAATATTTTTAAAAAACATAAAGTGTTTCTACTTATTTGGGTTTATTTCTGGAATTCTTGTTCTGTTAATCTATTTATGCGCCTTACTACCTTCTTATTTATTTACTATTTTTTTACAGCCACACCTGTGGCATATGGAGGTTCCCAGGCTAGGGGTCAAATCAGAGCTGTAGCCACTGGCCTACACCACAGCCACGCCAGATCTGAGCCCCATCTGCAGCCTACACCACAGCTCACAGCAACGCAGGATCCTTAACCCACTGAGCGAGGCCAGTGGGTCCTCTTGGATGCTAGTCAGATTCGTTAATCGCTGAGCCATGACTGGAACTCCTCCCACTTTTTATGGCTTTTCTTTTTCTTTTTTTTCTTTTTTGCATTTTCCGCTTGAACTTCGAAATCATTTTTAGTTTCCAAATATAGCTTGGAATTTGATGGAGTCACATTAATTCATAGATTAATTTAGGAAAAATTAATACTTTTATGTTGACTCTTTCTATTCTAGAACATATGCCTTTTCACTTGTTTAGCTGTTCTTTGGAGACCTGTAGCATTTTAAAGTTTTTACCGTAAAGATCTTGCAATTCATGTTAAGTATATTGCTAGGTGTTTTATCCTATTCACAACTATTGTAAATAGAGTCTTTTATATATCTGCTAACTAGTGTGGCTTGTATATATGTTGATTTCTCTACAGTAATTCTGTATCTGGATACCTTACTGAAATTTCTTTTTTTTTTAAGCTTTTTAGGGCTGCACCTGAGGCAAATGGAAATCACCAGGCTAGGGGTTCAGTCAGAGCTGCACCTGCCAGCCTACGCCACGGCCACAGCAACACCAGATCTGAGCTGCATCTTTGACCTACGCTGCAGCTTGTGGCAACACTGGATCCTTAACACACTAATCGAGGCCAGGGATCAAACCTGTGTCCTCCTGGATACTAGTCGGATTCTTAACCACTGAGCCACAATGGGAACTATTCATAGGGCTTTCAAAGGGGTCTGTTTCCCCCTAAAAATTTAGGAATTAGTTTGCAATTAAAAAAAAAGGAAAAACAGATATCTGGGGGAATGGCTTGGGAAAACTGAATATAAGATATTAATAATAAAATAAAATTGATATAAATAATAAAAATGACACAAGAAAAAAGATTTCTTTGCCTATCAAAAAGATAATAAGCATTACATCATTAAATCAAGTTGAAAAATAAATACAGGTTTATTAGCTTATGAGAATGTAGGTTATGGAAGCCATCTACACTTAATGACTTTTGTTTGAATATCATGTATTTGATAGCACACTGCTGTTAACAGAAAGCTCGTATATACATTTTGTCTTCTGAGCATTTCCACGTACTTAAGAGGTACGTATGTAATCCTCCAGTTTTTTCTTTTTCTTTTTTTTTTTGTCCTTTTAGGGCCACACCTGTGGCATGTGGAGGTTCCCAGGCTAGGGGTCTAATTGGAGCTGTAGCCACCGGCCTACGCCACAGCCACAGCCATGCCAGATCCAAGCCGCGTCTGTGACCTACACCACAGCTCACGGCAACGCCGGATCCTTAACCCACTGAGCGAGGTCAGGGATTGAACCCGCAACCTCATGGTTCCTAGTCAGATTCGTTTCCGCTGCGCCACGATGGGAACTCTGTAATACTCCAGTTTTAGAAACAAGAAAACAGATTCAGAGAGGTTACTCTCTGCAGTGACCAGGTAAGCAGTACAGTCCACAAACTTGGAGCTTTAAAAAGCCCCACATGTCAGAGTTCCTGTTGTGGCTCAGCAGTAATGAGTCAAGACTGTCCATGAGGATGCAGGTTTGAGTCCTGGGCTCGCTCAGTGGGTTAAGGATCCGACGTTGCCATGAGCTGTGGTGTAGGTCACAGGTGAGGTTCAGATCCAGTGTTGCTGTGGCTGTGGTGCAGCCTGGCAGCTGTAGCTCCAATTTGACCCCTAGCCTGGGAACTTCCATATGCCGCAGGTGCAGCCCTAAAAAACCAACAAAACTCCCCTACATATATGTATATGTTTTAGCTTTTCAGAAATGACATATTATGTATAGCCCTCTGCAACTGACTAGTTTTTTGGGGGTTTTTTGCTTTTTTCTTTTGGCTTCCCCACGGCATATGGAGCTCCAGGGTCAGGAATCAGATCCCAGCCACAGCCTCGACCTAAGCTGCAGCTGCAGCATTGCCGGATCCTTAACCCACTGCGCTGGGCTGGGACAGAACCTGCATCCCAGCGCTCCCAAGACTCTGCCAATCCCATTGCACCACAGTGGGAGCTCCGTTTTTCACTTAATATATTTTGGACATCTTTTCATGTCAGTACATATGGGTTTACATATTTAACTTTTAACAGATGCAATGTATGGCATTTCCATAATTTATCTAATTCCTTATTGACAGATATTCAGGTAATTTCTAATTTTTAACAATTAAAAACAGTGCTTCAGTGAAAACCCCAATACACATAAACCTGGTATATATGTGAGCAGATTCCTTGAATTGGAGTTGCTGAGTGAAATCACGTAACTACAGTAAATACTCTGACAGTGCCCATCAAAATGCTCTCCAAATAAGAGCAAACTACATTCCTACCAAAGGTGAGTAAAAGGGCCTATTTCTTGGAGTTCCCGTGGTGGCTCAGTGGGTTAAGAACTTGACTAGTATCCATGAGGATTTGGACTTGATCCCTGGCCCCACTCTGTGGGTTAGGGACCTGGCATTGCTGTGGCTGTGGTGTAGGACAGCGGCTGCAGCTCCAATTTAACCCCTGACTTGGGAACCTCCATATGCCGTAGGGGAATCCCTACAAAGAGATGAAAAAAAAGTGCCTATTTCATTCTTTTTGTGTGTGTGTGTGTGTGTCTTTTTGCCTTTTCTAGGGCCGCTCCCTCGGCACATGGAGGTTCCCAGGCTAGGGGTCAAATCAGAGCTGTAGCCACCAGCCTATGCCAGAGCCACAGGAACACCAAATCCGAGCCGCGTCTGCAACCTACACCACAGCTCACAGCAACGCCAGATCCTTAACCCACGGAGCAAGGCCAGGGATCGAACCCGAAACCTCATGGTTCCTAGTTGGATTCATTAACCACTGAGCCACAATGGGAACTCCAAAAAAAGTGCCTATTTCTTAATGCTTTGTTAGTACAAAAATATGAGGCAACACTATTATCAACTTCCTATTGATAATTTACATTTTCCAATCTGATAGTAAAAAACTGTTTTAACTTGCATTTCTTTCATTATTAAAATTAAGCATCCTGGAGTGGGAAGTTCGTTCTAGGCATGACAGGAAACTCAGAAATCATGAACAAAGCATCTGATAAATGCAACTTTTGTGAATTGCTCATGTCCTTTGCCTGTTTTTCCTTTCTAATTGATTTAAATAAACATTTTTCTTTTTAGGGACATTATTCCTTGCCATACGTGTTACAAATGTTTTTTCCAAGTTTGTTGTCTTTTTAAATGGTGTTTTGTACCTTGCAAGATATAGAATAAAAATAGCCTAAGGCTTCGGAGTTTTGGGCTATGTTTAGAAATGCCTTCCCCATTTGAAGATTACCAACATGGTTATTGAAGGAGTTTTTTTCTTTTTATGGCCACACCTGCAGCAGATGGAAGCTCCTCGGCCAGGGATTGAATCTAAGCCACAGCTGTGGCAATGTGGAATCCTTTAACCCACTCACTGTACTGGGCTGGGGATCAAACCGGCACCTCTGCAGTGCCCCAAGCTGCTGCAGTCGGATTTGTAACCCACTCTGCCATGGCAGGAACTCATCTTTTTGGACTCTCATGATCAATTTTTATACTTAAGTCTTTGATCCACCTGGAGCTTCTTGGATTGAGGAAGGAATTAGGAATTTTTATTATAAAAGGCCAGTTGGCTGTTCCAACACCTTTATTAAAACAATCCTATCTTTATATGTCTATTTTTACTGGGTCTCATTTGGTGCTCTACTGTATTCCATAGTTTTTTTTTTTTAGGGTCTCACCCATAGCACACAGAAGTTCCCAGGCTGGGGGTTGAACTGGAGCTGTAGTTGCCGGCCTATGCCACAGTCATAGCAACTCCAGATCTGAGCCATGTCTGCAACTTACACCACAGCTCACAGCAATGCCAGATCCTTAACCCACGGGGCAAGGCCAGGGATGGAACCTCATTCCTCAGGGTTCATTACCACTGAGCCACGACAGGAATTCCTTCGATTAATGTTTTAATTAAGTTTTTGTTTTTTGTTTTTCTTGCCCATGCCTGTGGCATGCAGGAATTCCAGGGCCAGGGATTGGACTTGGGCCACAGCTGCAACCAATCCAAAGCAGTGACAATGCTGGCTCCTTAACCTGGTGAGCCCCAAAGGAGCTCCCACAGAGGTTTTATGATGCGTGTTAATATTTGGAAGCAAGTTCTTCCCCAACAGTACCCTTTCAGAATTTTCCATCGTGAATCTTTTTTTTTAGTTGATTGACACTGTCATTTATGGTGTACAGAAGTGATTCAATTTTATCTATAATAGTTATACCTATATTTGTTTTCATGTTCCTTCCTATGATGGTTTATTGTAAGATACCGAGTATAGTTACCTGGGCTACAGAGTAGGACCTTGTTGGCTTATCTATTTTATATATAGACGTTTGTATCTGCTCATCCACACCTCCTAATTTATTCCCCCTCCCTTTTTTTTTTTTTTTTTTGCTTTTCAGGGCTGCACCCGTGGCATATGGAAGTTCCCAGGCTAGGGGTTGAATTTGAGCTGCAGCTGCTGGCTTATGCCACTGCCACAGCAACACTGGATCCCTGCCCACTGAGCGAGGCCAGGGATTGAACCTGCAGCCTCACGGTTTCTAGTTGGATTCATTTCCGCTGCGCCATGACGGGAACTCCCCCACATCCTTTTCCCTTTGGTAACATAAGTTAGTTTTCTATAGGAGTCTGTTTCTGCTTTGTAAATAAGTTCATTTGCGTCATATTTTAGATTCCACCTAAGTGATGTCATATTGTATTTGCCTTTCTCTTCCTGACTTAACATTGGGGTGCGTGTGTCTTTTCAAATTATAAATTTCTCCAGATAAGTGCTCAAGAGTAGAATTGCTGGATCATAGGGCGACTCATTTTATTTTTTTTAATAATGATTTTTATTTTTTCCATCAGAGCTGGTTTACAGTGCTCTGTCAATTTTCTGCTGTCCAGAAAGGTGACCCAGCTACACATAGATGCAATACATGCTTTTTTCCTCACATTTTCATGCTCCATCATAAGTGACTAGATATAGTTCTCAGTGCTTTACAGCAGGGTCTCATTTGCTTTTTTTTTGTCTTTTGTCTTTTTGTTGTTGCTATTTCTTGGGCCGCTCCCGCGGCATATGGAGGTTCCCAGGCTAGGGGTTGAATCGGAGCCGTAGCCACCGGCCTACGCCAGAGCCACAGCAACGGGGGATCCGAGCCGCGTCTGCAACCTACACCCCAGCTCACGGCAACGCCGGATCGTTAACCCACTGAGCAAGGGCAGGGACCGAACCCGCAACCTCATGGTTCCTAGTCGGATTCGTTAACCACTGCGCCACGACGGGAACTCCTGTTTGTTTGTTTGTTTGTTTTAATGAGTTTTTTAAGGAACCTCCGTACTGTTTTCCACAGTGGCTGCACCAATTTACACGTCCACCAGCAGTGCAGGAGGTTCCCTTTTCTCCACACCCTCTCCAGCACCTTTTAATGAGGGGCATTCTGACCAATGTGAGGTGATATCTCATTGCAGTTTTGATTCGTTATTTCTCTACTAATTAGTGATGCCGAGCATCTTTTCATGTGCCTATTGGTCATCTGTATTTCTTCTTTGGAGAAACGTGTATTTAGGTCTTCTCCCTGTTTTTTTGAGTTTGTCAGTGGGTTTTTTTTGGGGGGGAGGGGCACGCCAAAAGCACACCAAGTTCCCAGGCCAGGTGTCAAACCTGCACCACCGCAGCAACTTGAGCTGCTGCAGTCACAATGCTGGAGCCTTAACCTACTGTGCTACGAGGGAACTCCTGAGGGTTTTTGTTTGTTTTTTGATATTGAGTTGTATGAACCGTTGGTATATTTTGAAAATTAAGCACTTGTCAGTCACATTGTTTGCAAATATTTTCTCCCAGTCCATAGGTCGTCCTTTGGTAATGGTTTCCTTTGCTGTGAAAAAGACTGTAAGTTTGATTAGTTCCCATTTGCTTATTTTTGCTTTTATTTCTATTGCCTTGAGAGACTGACCTAAGAAAACACTGGTAAGATTTATGTCAGAGAATGTTTTGCTTATGTTCTCTTCCAAGAATTTTATGGTGTCATGTCTTATATTTAAGTCTTTAAGCTATTTTGAGTTTATTTTTGTTTTTGGTGTGAGGGCGTGTTCTAACTTCACGGATTTACGTGCGGCTGTCCAGCTTTCCCAACATCTCTTGTTGAAGAGACTGTCTTCCCTTCATGGTATATTCTTGCCTCCTTTGACTGTAGGTGTGTGGGCTTCTTTCTGGGCTCTCTATTCTGTTTCATTGATCCTCATGCCTGGTTTGTGCCAATACCATGCTGCAGTACTGTCTGAGGTCTGGAAGGGTTATTCCTCTAGCTTCGTTCTTTTTCCCCAGGATTGCTTTGGCAATTCTGGGTCTTTTATGGTTCCACACACAATTTTAGGATTATTCGTTCTGGTCCTGTGAAAAATAACGTGGGTAATTTGATAAGCATCACATTAAATGTGTAGACTGCTTTGGGTAATACGGCCATTTTAACCATCTTAATTCTTCTAATCCAAGAGCAAAGGATATCTTTCCATTCTTTAAATCATCTTCAGTTTCCTTTATCAATGTTTTATAGTTCTCAGCATATAAGTCTTTCATTTTTTAGTCAGGTTTATTCCTAAGTATTTAAACTTTTTGATGTGGTCTTATTATTATTTTTTGCTTTATCGGGCCGCACCTGTGGCATATGGAGCTTCCCAGGCTAGGGGTCTAATCAGAGCTACAGTTCCTGGCCTACACCACAGCCACGGCAACGCAGGATCTGAGCTGTGTCTGCGATTGATACCATGGCTCGTGGCAACACCGGATCCTTAACCCACTGATCAAGGCCAGAGGTCCAACCTGCTGCCTTATGGTAACTAGTCATAATCATTTCCACTGAGCCACAACAGGAACTCCTGATGTGATTTTAAGAGGGTTTTTTTCTTTTTCCTTTTTGATATTTCATTGTTAGTGTAAAGAAATGAAACATTTCTGTATGCTAAACTTGTATCCTGCTACCTTGCAGAATTTTTTTTTTAATCAGTTCCGGTAGTTTCTTGTGTGGAGTCTTCAGAGTTGCCTATATATAGCATCATGTCATCTGCGTATAAAAATTTTACCACTTCTCTCCCAATTTGGACACCTTTTAGTTTTCTTGTCTGACTGCTATAGCCAGGACTTCCAATATTATGTTGAATAGAAGTGGTGAGAGTGGACATCCTCATCCTGCTCCAGATTTTAGTGGGAAGGCTTCCAGCTTTTCACCACTGAGTATTACGTTGGCTGAAGGTCTGTCATAAATAGCTTTTATTATGTTGAGATATGTTCCCTCTATACCCACTTTATTTATTTACTTATTTTTGTCTTTTTGCCTTTTCTAGGGCAACTCCCGCGGCATATGGAGGTTCCAAGGCTGGGGTCGAATCGGAGCTGTAGCCGCCGGCCTACGCCAGAGCCACAGCCACGCGGGATCCGAGCCGAGTCTGCAACCTACACCACAGCTCACGGCAACGCTGGATCCTTAACCCACTGAGCAAGGCCAGGGATTGAACCCGAAAACTCATGGTTCCTAGTTGGATTCATTAACCTCTGAGCCACGACAGGAACGCCCTATACCCACTTTTTTTTTTTTTGGCTTTTTGCTATTTCTTGGGCCGCTCCCGCGGCATATGGAGGTTCCCAGGCTAGGGGTCTAATCGGAGCCGTAGCCACCAGCCTACACCAGAGCCACAGCAACGCAGGATCTGAGCAACGTCTGCAACCTACACCACAGCTCACGGCAACGCCAGATCGTTAACCCACTGAGCAAGGGCAGGGACCGAACCTGCAACCTCATGGCTCCTAGTCGGATTCCTTAACCACTGCGCCATGACGGGAACTCCTATACCCACTTTAGTAAAAGTTTTTATCATGAATGCTGTTGAATTTTACCAAATGCTTTTTCCACGTCTATTGAGTTGGTCATGCGGTTTTCATCTTTTGCTCATGTGGGGTATCTCCTGCTTGTGCATGCTGAAACATCCCTGTGACGTTGGGATGAATCTCACCTGGTCGTGGCGTTTGATTTTTTCTATGTGTGGTTGGGTTTGCTAATATTTTGTTGAGAATTTTTGCATCTATATTCATCAAAGATATTGTCTTGTAATTTTCTTTGTTTGGTATCAGGGTGATAGTGGCTTCACAGAATGATTCTGGGAATATTCCTTTCCCTTCAATCTTTTGGAAGAGTTTTACAAGGACTGCTTTCTTTTTTTTCCCTTTTCACTTTTTTTTTTTTGTGTGTGTGTGGTCTTTTTTTTTTTTTGGTCTTTTCTAAGGCTGCACTCACAGCATATGGAGGTTTCCCAGGCTAGAGGTGGAATTAGATTTGTAGCCGCTGGCCTACACCACAGCCACAGCAACGCGGGATCCTTAACCCACTGAGTGAGGCCAGGGATCGAACCTGCAACCTCATGGTTCCTAGTCGGGGATTCGTTAACCACTGAGCCGTAACAGGAACTTCTCCTTTTCACAGGAGATTCCCAGGCTTGGGGTTGAATTGGAGCTACAGCTGCTGGCCTACGCCGCAGCCACCACAATGTCAGATCCAAGCTGTGTCTGCGATTCACATCACAGCTCATGGCAAAGCCAAGCTTTAACCCACTGAGCGAGGCCAGGGATCGAACTCGTGACCTCATGGTTTCTAGTTGGATTTGTTTCCACTGCACTACAACGGGAACTCCTCTACATTTGATATAATTCTCCAGTGAAGTTTTTTTTTTTTTTTAATTGCAGATTCCATTTTACTTCTGGTGATCAGTCTGTTCAGATGATCTATTTCTTTCTGGCTCAGTTTTGCTGAGATATCTATCTCTAGAACCTTGTACATCTCTTCTAGGTTGCCTAGTTTGTTGGCATATGATTGTTCACTGCACTTTTAAAAAAAATTTCTGTGGTATCATTTGTTATTTTCCCTGTTTCATTTCATATTTTGTACATTTGCGTCCTCTCTCTTTTCTTCTTGGTGAGCCTGGCCAGAGGTTTGTTGATTTTGCTTACCCTTTCAAAGAACCATCTCTTAGTTTTATTTGTTTTCCATAGTGACTCAAATATTTATTTTTCTAAACGAAATTTAGAAAAATTTAACAAATTCTAAAGAAAATTTTGCTGATTTCGATTTGGATCACATTCAATTCAGACACCGATTCAGAAAGAACTGGCAATTTTACATTCTGAGTCTTCTTACCCAAGAACAAGGTATTCTTACTGAATTATTTAATTTAGTTTTTTTCAGAGAGTTTTATAGCATTCTTCAGGTAGGTTCTGGAAACTTTCTAAATATATTCAGAGACATTGTGCAGCTCAACCCCAAGGGGGCGCCATTCAAACTGTAGTCCATGATTAAAGGTCCCCACTGCCCGAGTGAGGCGTTCATTTCTATACCTTATTTTGTTATTGTGATTATTTCCTTTTGCCAGGTTTAAATTAGATACTATTTTGACATGAGAAAGTTACTGATGTTTGACTGTTCATTTTATAACCTGCTAGACTTACTGTTTCTTCAGTTTTTCAGTTAATCCTCTTAGGTTTTCCAACATGTAATCATAGATAACTAATGGCAATCGCACTTTGAACTTTCACCTACTGCACTGGCGAACACTCCCAACACTAAATACCGGGATTATGAGTAGAACTCACGCCATGTCTTTGGACTTTAAGTCCAATGAGCTTTTTCAAGTACACGTTCAATCCACTAAACGGTCCTGGGCACCCACCACCTATATAAAGCACTGTTCCATACGAGAAAGACCTTAAAAAGAAAACATGTTCAGTGCCCCGGTTCACAATCTTTTCTTATCCTAATAAACAGATCCAGAGCCACAGTAAATACTTATGCAAATACCTGATCATCCTTATGCCATTCAAACCTCTCCATCAAATCCAACACGCTATCCTAGTAAATCAAGACGTGACCCCCAAGAGAGATTTCTCCTCATGGATGGGACAAGGTTTTGTTTTCTCTTAGTTTTGGGGAGGAGAGGGAAGAGCACTGAGCTGGGGCTGAGGCAGTGACTGAACACTAGGCATGCTAAACAGATTCTTACCTGAAAGCCAAATACATAAACAAGGGGATGAACCCACCCCCCACCCGCTTAAAATGCTAGAAAGGGAGCTGTCTGATGTGGTCCTGAAGCGGAGTTTAACCTCAGGGCTAAACTCGGAGCAAGGAAAGCATGAATGAGCATGTTTTCAAGCATGGGAGCTGCAATCGTGTGTAGCTAGCCATCTGCTGAGATGAGGCGGCCACGTAATAAATGCCAGAGCACTGCTGGGTATCAGCATAACGTGCTGAAAGTTGGAGAATGTTTCTCAAAGGAGGTGAGTCATCCACCTGGCGAATCTAGACTGAGTACCTGCTGAAGGTCAGGACCCACTCCAGACGCAAAACGCTGAACGATGAAGGCAGGACCCTGTTCTCAAAGAGCTCGCAGTCTACTGGGGAGGCGGGTGACCTGAGCAACGCAGAAGTACGTTGGGATGCACGAGGTGTGCATTATCAGAGACTGCGGCAAGGGCTACAGAGGAAACAACAATGCTGAGAAAATAATAAGGTGCCATGATTGAGATTCGGGGTGTCTGGGAAGCCTCTGAGAAAGCAGGCTCTAAACTGAAACCCGAGGAGAGTCGGTCTGGGGACTTGGTTCTTGTTCAGAAGTCAAATGTTGCCTTCCATTTTCAGAAAACTGGCCACCTCCGCGCCTGAAACCACAAGTGCTTGGTCTCCTGAGTTGTTTTCACAGAGTGTCCCCTGAACCCAATTACTCAACTTTTAAAGGTAAGTCTGTTTGGAAACTCTTACGTCCAATGGCATGGAAAACTTTCTCACCATTCTGAATACTTGAAGAGAAGCAAATAGAAAAGAGGCGGTGGTGTGTCTTTTTAAATGTGGGAAAGCCATCGTTTTTCCCAGATTACTCTGATTTCACGTAATTTGGTACTTTATCTTATATTGTTGATTGTACTTAATATTGTTAATTTTGCTTGTAAAAAGTATTTGTTAAAATCACACATACATTCGGAAATGAAGCCTTTCCAAACCAAACTTAAAATAAACAAATAAATAAACGAACCGAAACCCGAGGGATGAACCAGGATGAACAGGCAGCGTAAACGGGCACGCCAGGAAGGGTGGTTTTCCAGTTAAGGTTCAAAGGATGAGCGGCCTTCTCCCCCCAAGGAAGAGAGGAGAGAGGGGATCCAGGTTATGCAAAGGCCTGAGAGCACAGGTGTGACAGGTATGAGGAAGTAAAGGGGCCACAGCTCAGTGAGGGAGCAGGGGTTAATGGAAACAGCAGGAAAGAAAGAAAACACAAACACAAACGCGAGGAAGGTGGAAAAGGAGGGCTGGAGAAGTCCACCCAGCACGTGCTGGGCGTTCACGCTGGGCTGCACGCGGCGTGAGGGACTCTGCTCACTGTAAAGGCTGCGACGACAGCCCTCCCTCCTGGCAAACTCAGCATCTAACCGCAATGGTAACAGGAACCTCCTCGAGAGAGACGACCTTTCAGGCGTTCCCACTGTGGGGCAAGGGGTTAAAAACTCCACCGCAGGGGTTCCCATCGTGGTTCAGTGGTAACGAACCCAACCAGTATCCATGAGGATACGGGTTCAGTTCCTGGCCCCAGTTAGGGGGTTAAGGATCCAGCCTTGCCACGAGCTGTGGTGTAGGTCACAGGTGTGGCTTGGATCCTGTGTTGCTGTGGCTGTGGTGTAGGCTGGCGGCAGCAGCTTTGATTTGACCCCTAGCCTGGGAGCCTCCATATGCCACCTATGAGGCCCTAAAAAGAAAAAAGAGGAAACAATTCAACTGCAGTGGCTCCGGTCACTTCGGAGGTGTGGGTTTGATCCCCAGCTTGATGCAGTGGGTTAAAATGATTCAGCGTGTGCTGCAGCTGTGGCTTGGATTCAATCCCTGGCCCAGGAACTTCCACATGCCCCTATCGCTATTAAATAAATAAGTAAATAAGTGAATAAGTAAGATGATCTTTCAGAGAATACTCTCTACCCAGCCCTAGACCAGATCTTTTTACTTTATTATTTAGTGAGTTTTTGGCTGTGTCCATGGCACACGGCAGTGCAGGGATCCAATCCGTGTCAAGCAGCTGGGTCCGTAACCCCCTAGGCCACCAGGGAACTCCTAGACTAGACTTTTTAATATCATCAACTGCATTTTTACTTTTCCAAACAGTAACGCCTAAAATGGATTTTTAAATTAACAAGTGCATCTTACTTCCCACCCCTGGCCCAAGGCTAGAAATCATTCAGCTTTACCAGCTGCTTCTCAACAGCCCAGTGCTGCGGATGAGGCTCTTTGGGGAGTAACTGAGCAGTTCTAAGCACGTAGAAGCAGCACATTAATTGTTTCCTGACATGGAGCACACCAACTCTTTGACTATTTCCTTTTCTCACCTTCCTGCTTAAGGTTCTCAGAAAAAGTTAGACATTGTTATAGAGGCTATTAAGCTTTTTTTCGGTCTTTTTTTTGGGGGGGGGGGGCGCAAACCCATGGCATATGGAGGTTCCCAGACCAGATGCAAGCTGCATCTGCAACCTACAACACAGCTCACGGCAACACCGGATCCTTAACCCACTGAGTGAGGCCAGGGATCAGACCTGTGTCCTCACGGATGCCCGTCAGATTCGTTCCCCCGAGCCAGGATGGGCACTCCTAGAGGCTATTAAGCTTTGAAAGTCCCTGTTCTAACCTCTAAAGAGAGAAAACTCATAACGTTTATTGAGCTGCTAGAATAGGCTGTCACTGAACCTGTAACTGGAGGAGCTTAACAATGAAAAACAAAGCTAGCACAAGCTATAGCCCCCAAAAAGGATGTCCTAATTTCTGTGCAGTGCTAAGAATAAGTAGTAATTCGACGGGTTCTGTGTCTGCAAGTGACAGACAGAATATCACAGCCTGGTGACAAGTGATCTCATTTTCTTCCTATATTTTTTCCCTTCATTACTCTGGTTTGGAACCCAGAGTTCTGTTTTACCCCTAGAGTCTAAACAACTGAAACAGCACACACAGAGTTGTATTTATAGGAAGGGGTGGGCGACAGCTGTGATTATTTTGAGGTTGGGAGCAGAGAGATTGGGCTATAGGTAGAGATGTTCTGTTTTTATTTTTATTTTTTATTTGCTTTTTTGGACCGCACCCACAGCACACGGAGGTTCCCAGGCCAGGGGTCGAATCAGAGTTGCAGCTTCCAGCCTACACCACAGCCACACAGGATCCGAGCCGCATCGGCAACCTATACCACAGCTCACAGCAACGCCAGATCCACGAGTTCCCGTCGTGGTGCAGTGGTTAACGAATCCGACTAGGAGCCATGAGGTTGCGGGTTCGATCCCTGCCCTTGCTCACTGGGTTAAGGATCCAGTGTTGCTGTGAGCTGTGGTGGAGGTCGAAGACGCGGCTCGGATCCCGTGTTGCTGTGGCTCTGGTGTAGGCTGGTGGCTATGGCTCCGATTCGACCCCTAGCCTGGGACCCTCCATATGCCGCAAGAGCAGCCCTAGAAAAAGGCAAAAAGACACACACACACACACAAAATGAAGGCCTAACTTGGAAACTGAGGGAGTTCTTTTTTTTTGGCTGCACTCACAGCACGTGGAAGTTTCTGGACCAGGGACCGATCCTGTGCCACAGCAGCAACCATAATGCTTAATCCACTAGGCCACCAGGGCACTATTCTCAGTAATTCTTCCC
Source organism: Phacochoerus africanus (assembly GCF_016906955.1). Taxonomy (NCBI): domain Eukaryota; kingdom Metazoa; phylum Chordata; class Mammalia; order Artiodactyla; family Suidae; genus Phacochoerus; species Phacochoerus africanus. The sequence continues at coordinate 125,448,980 of NC_062552.1, forward strand.
ACACCCCCCAGACCAAAAAAACACCTAACAGTTCTGTTTATTAGGTAAGTCCAAACAACCTAATATGTAAATATTTAGTCCTAATAACAGTAGCTGTTTGAAAAACTGGTCCTGGGCATATCTCTGGACAAAACTTTCATTCAAAAGATACACGCACCCCTATGTTCATAGCAGCACTATTCACAATAGCCAAGACTTGGAAATAACCCAAATGTCCATCAAAAGATGAATGGATTAAAAAGACATGGTGCATGTACACGATGGAATACTACTCAGCCATAAAAAGGGACAAAATAGGGAGTTCTCGTTGTGGCTCAGGGATCCAACCAGACTAGGATCCATGAAGATGCAGATTTGATCCCTGGCCTTGCTCAGTGGGTTAAGGATTGATCCGATGTTACAGCGATCTGAGCTGTGGTACAGGTCATAGACAAAGCTGGGATCTGGTGTTGCTGTGGCTGTGGCATAGACTGGCAGCTGGAGCGCTGGTTCAACCCCTTGCCTGGGAACTTCCATATGCCACAGGTGTGGCCCTAAAAAGCAAACAACAACAACAACAACAACAACAACAAAACAAAAACCAAAACCCAAAAAAACCCAAAAAACAAAACAAAACAAAAAAACCCACACCCCCACACCAGGACAAAATAATGCCATTTGCAGCAACATGGATAAAGCTAGAGATTCTCATACTAAGCGAAGTCAGAAAGAGAAAGACAAATACCATGTGATATTACTTACAGGTGGAATCTAAAATAGAGCACAAATGATCCTACCTGCAAACCAGAAACAGATCACAGAAATGGAGGCAAGACTTGTGCTTGCCAGGGGAGAGGGCGCTTGGAGTGGGTAGATGCAAATGGTTACATTTGGGATGGATGGGTAATGGGGTCCTACTGTACAGCACAAGGCACTGTGTACAGCTTCTGGTTAGAACGATGGAAGATAGTGCGGAAAAAAAAGTGTGTCTGTGTGTGAGTGTATGTACATGGACGGCTGGGTCGTTTTGCTGTCGGCAGAAACTGAAGGAGCGCTGTAAATCAACTATAGTACAGAATTAAGAAAAACTGGGCACTGTTTAGTTTGCTCTAGTTTTTTGTTTTTTTGTTTTTGTTTTTTGCTTTTTAGGTCCAAACCTGCGGCAATATGGAGGTTCCCAGGCTAGGGATCCAATTGGAGCTAGCTGCCGGCCTACACCACAGCCACACTGGATCTGAGCCATGTCTGCAACCTACACCATAGCTCACGGCAACACCAGATCCTTAACCCACTGATCGAGGCCAGGGATCGAACCCACAACCTCATGGTTCCTAGATGGATTTGCTTCCGCTGCGCCTCAATGAAAACTCCTCTAGTTTTGATTTAATAGCCCATACAACTCACCCAATTAAAGTGTGTAAAAATCACCCAAGTTCCCCTATGGTGCAGCGGGTTAAGGATACCTACGGCATTGCCACAGCTGTGGCGCAGGTTGCAACTAAGGCTTGGGTTTGATTCCTGGCCTGGGAACTTCCACCTGCCGTGGGTGTGGACCAAAAAAAAAAAAAAAGTGTACAATGGAGTTTCTGCTGTGGCGCAGTAGGTTAAGAATCTGACTGGTGCGGCTTGGGTTGCTGTGGAGACTCAGGGTTGATCCCTGGCCCTGCTCAGTGGGTCGAAGGATCCACTGTGACCTACACAGGCCACAGCTGCAGGTATGGAGGTCACGGCTGTAGGCTGGATTCAATCCCTGGCCAGGGAACTGCCATATTCCAGGGATGCGGCCGTTTAAAAAAAAGTGTATAAAAATCAGTGGTTTGTAGCATATTCAGAATTGTGCGACTCTCACCACCATCGACTTGAGAGCGCCTGTGCCACCTTAAAAAGAAACGCGGGGCGCTCCCGTCGCGGCGCAGTGGTTCACGAATCCGACTGGGAACCATGAGGTTGCGGGTTCGATCCCTGGCCTCTATCAGTGGGTTAAGGATCCGGCGTTGCCGTGAGCTGTGGTGTAGGTTGCAGACGCGGCTCGGATCCCGCGTTGCTGTGGCTCTGGCGTAGGCCGGTGGCTACAGCTCCGATTTGACCCCTAGCCTGGGAACCTCCATATGCCACGGGAGCGGCCCAAAGAAATAGCAAAAAGACAAAAAAAAAAAAAAAAAGAAACGTGGTACCCATGAGCAGTCCCCCTCGTTCCCCCTCGCCCTATCTCTAGGCAGCCCATAACCTATTTCCTGTCTCTGTAGATTCGCCTGTGCCTGACATTTCGTATACACGGAATCAGATGACATGTGGCCGTCTGTGTCAGCCTTCTACTCGGCACGTTTTCGAGCTTCATCCGGGTGGTGGCATATGCGTCATTCCCCTCATGGCTGCTACCACCTGACTGGGGGTAAGACTACATTTGGTTTATCCATTGGTCAGTTAATGGACACCTGGTTTGTCTCTCCTTTTTGGCTACTGTGACTAATGCTGCTGTGAATACGCGTGCATACGTTTTCACTTCTCTTGGGTGTATGTCTAAGAGTGGAATTGCTAGGTCACGTGGCAACTACTTCAACATTTGAGGATCACCTGACTGTTTTCCAAGCGGCTGCCCTGTTTTACACTCCTACCAGCAGGACATGAGAGTCTGAATGTCTGCACATACTTACCGCTTGGTATTACCTGTCTTTTTTTCTTCCCCCTTGTCTTTTTTAGGGCTGCACTCAAGGCACATGGAGGTTCCCGGGCTAGGGGCCCAATTGCAACTGCAGCCGCCGCGGCTGCCAGCCTACACCACAGCAGCCGCAGCAAAACGTGGGATCCGAGCCGAATCTACGACCTACACCACAGCTCATGGCAACGCCGAACTTTAACCCACTGAGGGAGGCCAGGGATCGAACCCGAGCCCTCGTGGATGCGAATCGGCTTCGTTAACCACTGCGCCACGACGGGAACTCCCTGTCTTTCTGATTACAGCCATCCGAGAGGGCGTGAGGTGGAATCTCCGTTTGGTTTTGATCTGCGTTTCTCTGACGGCAGCGCAGGACACCTTTTCATGCACGTACTGGCCCTTCGTGTACCTTCTTGGAGAAACATCTACTCAAGGCCTTTGTCCATTTTTCAAATTTTCTTTCTTTTCTTTTTGTCTTTCTAGGGGTGCACCCGTGGCATATGGAAGTCCCCAAGCTAGGTGCTGAATTGGAGCTGCAGTTGCCAGCCTATGCCACAGCCACAGCCACGCTACATCTGAGCTGTGCCCACGACCTACACCGCACGTCAAAGCAACATGGGATCCTTAACCCACTGAGTGAGACCAAGGAACAAACCCGCATCCTCAGGGACACTGTCAAGTTCTTAACCTGCTGAGCCGCAACAGGAACTCCAAACACTTTCTATCTTATTTCTTTTTTGGCTGCCCCACAGCATATGAAGTTCCCAGGCCAGGGATCAGATCTGAGCTGCAGCTGCATAGCTGCGGCAACACCAGAACTTAACCACTGGGCTGGGGATCAAACCTCCAACCCAGGGCTCCAGAGATGCCACCGAGCTCACTGCGCCACACTGGGAACTCGACCCTTTGTCCGTTTTAAAACTAGATTGTTTTTTGCGTTGGAGGAGTTGTTTACACACTCTACACACGAGTCTTTATCAGATACCTGATTCGCAAATATTTTCCCCCATCCTGTGGGTTGTGTTTTTGTAGTTTTGAGTTAAAAAAAAAAAAGCTCAGAATTTTAAAAATTACAGGTTTGCTTCATTTGAATTGCTATTCTTCCCCTTCTAGTAATGGATAGTTTAAAAATGAGTGTATTTTGGGAGATCCCTGCTGGTGCAGTGGCTCAAGGATCTTGTATTGACGATGCTGTGGCACAGGTTGCAGCTTGGCGTGGGCTTCATCCTTGGCCTGGGAACTTCCACCTGCTGCAAACACAGACAAAACCCAAAAAACAGTATATTTCGTTACTTTACTCCAAGATGTTTCTTTTGAGACCTGAATTCAAATTTTGTTTCTGCTAATACCTAGCTCAAGGGTAGTAACTTGGACAAGTCATTTCATTACTCTTTTCTCACTTGCAGGAAGGGGTTAAGGGTGCCTGCTGTACAGGGCTGTGCGTGTGTGAAGACCAGAGGTTGTACAAGCACCAAGCATGATGCCAACATAGTGGGCACTCCCAGAATGAGCTATGGTTGAAAACCCTAAAAGACCTCTTTAAAAGACACTTTTACGGAGTTCCCGTCGTGGCGCAGTGGTTAACGAACCCAACTAGGAACCATGAGGTTGCGGGTTCGGTCCCTGCCCTTGCTCAGTGGGTTAACGATCCGGCGTTGCCGTGAGCTGTGGTGTAGGTTGCAGACGCGGCTCGGATCCCGTGTTGCTGTGGCTCTGGCGTAGGCCGGTGGCTACAGCTCCGATTCAACCCCTGGCCTGGGAACCTCCATATGCCGCGGGAGCGGCCCAAGAAATAGCAACAACAACAAAAGACCAAAAATAAATAAATAAATAAATAAAAGACACTTTTACTTGAAGACGTGTGTGCAATGTTAAGTATTGCATCTACTTAATAATAGTTATTTAAGAAAGAATAACATGGTTTATACAAGATCAATTTGTACATATCCTAATTTAGCAATCCCGACGGTGTGTCAGTTTAATCATTCTGCAAATCTGAAGCAGAAAGCTGGAGTGCTGTATTAAGGACACAGCATTATGTAATATTTTCCAAATTTGTTTTCAGGTTCTACTGTGGTCTTATGAAGAAGGACCAAGTCATAACGTAATAATAGAATAAATTCACCCAACAAGATAAACCTGAGAGCTTGGTTACTTTACATGACATCAGCACAGAATTCAAACGTGATTCCTAAAAACACCTGTCTAAGCCCATGTCTTTCCCTCTTCTTTTTTTTTTTTTTTTGTCTTTTTAGGGCCGCACCCAAGGCATGTGGAAGTTCCTAGGCTAGGAGTCTAATTGGAGCTGTAGCCTCCAGCCTATGCCAGAGCCACAGCAACGCCAGATCTGAGCTGTGTCTGTGACCTACACCATAGCTCATGGCAATGCCGGATCCTTAACCCACTGAGTGAGGCCAGGGATCGAACCCGAAACCTCATGGCTCCTAGTCGGATTCGTTAACCACTGCGCCACGATGGGAGCTCCTTCCTCTTTTTTTTTTTAATGGCTGCACCTATGGCATATGTAAGTTCCCAGGCCAGGGACTGAATCTGAGCCACAGCTGCCATCTACACCACAGCTATGGCAATGCCGGATCCCTTTTAACCCACTGTGCTGGGCCAGGAACAAACCCATGCCTCCTCAGTGATCCAGCCGAAAAACTAACTATCCTTTTCAGCATCTTAATGAATTAATCTCTGAATCAGAAAAACAGTAAGTTTGGCCTAAAGTGAATACATCATATGAATTATGTGGCAAACGGTATTTTATTTTTTTTTAGGACCCCACCCAAGGCATGTGGAAGTTCCCAGGCTAGGGGTCAAACGGCAGCTGCAGCTCCCAGCCTACACCATAGCAATGCCAGATCTGAGCCTCATCTGTGACCTATGCCGCAGCTCACGGCAACGCTGGATCCTTAACCCACTGAGCACGGCCAGGGATCAAGCCTGCTTCCTCATGGATGCTAGTTGGGCTCACCAACCACTGAGCCACGACGGGAACTCCTGGTATGCTCTTTTTCATCAACAACTCCTCCTCCTCTTCGCCCCCACCTCCCGACCGTCCGGCTATTTCCACTCCCTCCTTAGGTGGACTGCCAAATGCCTGTCAGGCCAGATTCTCTCCAGGCCTGAGTACTCAACTGCCTCCTGGGCACTTCCTGTAAATGCCTAATAGACACCTCACACCCAACATGCTCCAAACTGAACTGGTCTTCCCTTCACACCCCGCTCTTCTCCAGCCTTTTTAAAGTTTAAAGTTCATGGCACTTTCCCTCCTACGGCTGCTCATGCTTACTTTGGGGTCATTCTCTCTCTCTCTCTTTTTTTTGGCTGCACCCGAAGCATGTGGACATTCCCGGGATAGGGATTGAACCCACACCACAGCAGTGACTTAAGCCAATGCAGTGACAACGAGGGATCCTCAACCCACTGAGCCTCTCGAGAATGCCACCAGTTCGCTCTTGACTCCTCCATTTCTCCCACAAGTCACCTCTGATCTGCTGCGAAAGCCTCCTGGCTTATACAACTAGGACTCAAACTTTCTTTCTTTTTTTTTTTTTTGTCTTTTTGCTATTTCTTGGGCCGCTCCCGCGGCATATGGAGGTTCCCAGGCTAGGGGTCGAATCGGAGCTGTAGCCACCGGCCTACGCCAGAGCCACAGCAACGCGGGATCCGAGCCGCGTCTGCAACCTACACCACAGCTGACGGCAACGCCGGATTGTTAACCCACTGAGCAAGGGCAGGGACCGAACCTGCAACCTCATGGTTCCCAGTCGGATTCGTTCACCACTGCGCCACGACGGGAACTCCGGACTCAAACTTTCTTAATCTCAACTGCTACCACGCCCTGTCCACTCCTCCATCACTCTCGGCCTGGATTACTACCATCAGCAGTGGAAGCAGCTTTCAAACCAGCAAGCACATGGAGTTTTTTCTTTTTTTTTCAGCGGCACCCATGGCACACAGAAGTTCCCAGGCTAGAGATGGAACCCAAGCCCAAGGAGCGACCTGGGCCACTGCCGTCGGAGCAGTGGACCCTGGACACACTGGGCCACATGGGAACTCCAAACGCGTGGATTTTTAAGCCCTGCCATGGCTTCCCCACTCACCTGCTCCAGCCACTCGGGCAACGTGTTAGCCCCTGAACATGCTAGGCACACACCTGCCTTGAGGGCTCTGCCAGTGATGGGTCCTCTGCCCAATGAGCTCTTGCATCAGACCTTCCGGCGGCTCCACTCCTTCACTTCTTTCAGGCCTTTGCTGAGATGTCACCTCTCAAGGAGACTTAACTTGACCACCGTATTTTAAATGGCAAGTCACTAGGTACCCTCCCAATCCCCCTTATCTTGCTCTTTGTCTTTTCCCTAGCCCAATTCCGGTATGATGTGCTTATTCACGTTGCTTATCTTCAGTCTTCCCCTTAACAAGGCTATAAACTCCATGAGTGAGGGATGTTTGGTTAGTGTGGTATCCCAAAGGCTACAGCAGAGTGGCCCCTGATGGCACTCAAATACGCGTTTCAGGAGACAAAGAATTTTAAAAGATCTTGGAGTGGGCAAAGGATCTTGTGCAAAAGGCAGCACATACACGCTAAAAGATAACATCAATACAAGGTAATTCGTATATGCTGATACACACCAAAGGAAGATAACATTTCAGGATAGTACACGTGACAAACAAAACCTCAGAGAAGTGCCCCAGAATTTAGGGAGGTAATTTTTAAATTTGGGGGTAAGGTGGTCACACTTCTGTGAAAATCTGATGAAACCCATAGACTCTGATGATATAATGAACATGTACACAAAACTCTGAATATAATTACAAGAGGTTCAAATACTCTGATGCCAGCCATGAATCCTGAATTGAGAGTCTTTGGTTTCAATGATTTTATCATCCAGGACTTGGGAAAGGCTTGGTGAAGATGGAACTCACACTAGCTTTTTTTTTTTTTTTTTCTTCTCTTTTCTTTTCTTTTTATGGCCATACCTCCAGCATATGGAACTTCCCAGGCTAGGTGTCAAATCAGAGCTGGAGCTCCTGGCGTATGCTGCAGCTTGCGGCAATGCTGGATCCTTAACCCACTAAGAAAGGCCAGGAATCGAACCTGAATCCTCATGGATACCAGTGGGGTTTTTAACCTGCTGAGCCACACAGGAACTCTTCAAACTAGTTCTTAAAGAACCAGCAGTGGGGGAGTTCCCATTGTGGCACAGTGGTTAACGAATTTGACTAGGAATCATGAAGTTGCAGGTTCGATCCCCGGCCTTAGCTCAGTGGGTTAACGATCCGGTGTTGCCATGAGCTGTGGTGTAGGTTGCAGACATGGCCTGGGTCCTGGGTTGCTGTGCCCCTGGCATAGGCTGGTGGCTATAGCTCTGATTCGACCCCTAGCCTGGGAACCTCCATATGCTGCGAGAGTGGCTCTAGAAAATGTAAAAGGACAAAAAAAAAAAAAAAAAAAAGGAACCAGCAGTGGGAATTCTTCCCTGGTGGCCTAGCAGTAAAGGATTCAGAGTTGTCACTGCTGTGGCTTGGGTTCACTGTCTGGCCCTGGGAAGGTCTACTGCTGAGCGCGTGGCCAAAGCAGGAAAAAAAAAAAAAAAAGTATGAGCTGTGAAGAGGCAAGGAGAGGAAGTTCTCTTCAATCAAGAGAAAGAGCTAACGGTGACGGCAGAACAGTTTGGCATGGAGGATTACGAAATACCTAAGAATGGGCTAGGAAGTGCTTGGATATTTAAAGTTATTGAGAGTTTTGGGGCAAAAGAATATAATGTCTAAAGCACTATTTTAAGGAGATTAATTTGGCACTTGCTTATAGGAGGAAAGTTGAGAGGAAAAAGTGAAATTAAGGAAATATTTATGAAGCCATTATACCATTCAACTTTGAAGATATGGAAGGGAAGTGATAAGCTTCAGAGACTGATGAATTTGAGGCACAAATCCATTTAGAAATGCCTGGTTTGAAACTAAATATTAGAAATGAACTTTAGGTCATGGCCGGCTGTATAAATCTGGGTAGTGAATACTGACTCCTTGAGTATGTGTTGGGGAGGAAAGACAAGAGAAAAATGTGTTAAGAATGGAGATTATCCAAAGGCTTTGGATGGGACAAAGAGAGCAGCTTATTATTGTGTTCACAAGAAAATGTTAAATTTACATAGAATAAGCCACAGGAGTTCTCTTATGGCTCAGCCAGTTAAGGACCTGGTTTTGTCACTGCTGTGGCTCTGGCTTTAACTACGGATTGGGTTTGATCTCTGGCCTGGGAACTTTGACATACTGTGGGCATGGCCAAAAAACCCTATCAAAACCAAAAAACAAAACCTGAGTAGAAGCCTAAGGTATACAGGTATTATGGGTAGTTGAAAGTTGTGGTTAATTGAAGGCTGATGTAATTTTTATGTTTTCATTTTTGCTTGCTGAGTTTTTTTTTCTTCCTTCAAAAAGTATTATTGCACGTTTCCCCCCTTGATAACTAGGGAACACAGCTGAATTGTTTTTAGGTGTTTCCGAATGTGACTACCCCTCAAGGAAGGTAATACACACTTTCAATGTAAAACAACACAGTTATAAAAAATGCGGATAAATCTATGGTGACCTCAGAATACATTCTGGCATTTTATAAGACTGCTGATACCTGTTTGACTTTTAGCAGAAGCCAGACAACATGAAAACAACTGTAACAAAACATCTGAGGCATTTTAGGTCTCATTAAGGGGAGGTGACTCTAGTGTTCTGACAACATGGACAGAGGACAGAGGGCGTTGGTGTCAAATGCATTATTACATCACCGGTACAGCTGCCACTGGCACCTGCTTGCTTTGCAATACACAGGATGTTTACGACTTAGACGCCTCTTACCTGCGAACTTACCCCCCCTCCACTTCTGTGATCCTCCAGGTGTGATGTGAACACAAAGGGATGGCTCACTCTTCGCGTAACAAACGCTGGCTCCCCCACCCACACCCCCACATTCTATCAATAATGTTTCTGTCACTTTAGAAACTTTCTCATTCCAGGGCAACATGCCAAGAAGCCTGGGTACAAAAGGGTGATTGTTTAATCTGCAACACGTGTGCCTGTCCTTACATGTCTAGACCGAGTACAGTACAGCCACACAACTACGCCTGGCAAACAATTTCGCAGATTCCGCTTAAGCCTTTAAAAAAAAAAAAAAAATCAACAGCCTCCAATTTTTTTAAGAGCTCCTGATAAACTATTGAGCAAGAGAAGTTGAATTCTGCTTAATTTAGATCCTAGTTCCCAAAGCCATTTCCTGACCCTCCCTCCTTTCTCTAAACACCTGGTGGAGACAAACTTAAAACAGACGTGCCATCACTACCTGCTTTCCTTAAATTAGCCAAGGCTCACCCCAGAGAGGTATTCAGATATTTGACTTGCTAACAACACAGGTGCTGGGCAGGTACACTCCCTTCCCCGCCGCCTCGCCTTTAAAAACGGATGAAGCGGAAAACCGGGTCTTCGGTACCTTCTCGGAAACGAACTCAGGATGCGCAGGTGCAGAGGGGCTTCCTGACCCAGGCGTCCGGACGGTCCAGCCGGGGGGCCGAGGGGAGGCCCCAGAAGAAGGGGGCTCTCCCGCACCCTCGCGTGGGTAGAACATGGGGGCTTCCGAGCTCTGTTCACGGTACCCCATGTGCCGACCCCGACTTGGGCGGCGGCCGAGGCGGCTCTCTCCTCCGCCCCTGGGGGTCCCGGGACTGCAAGTCAGGACCGGGGCAGCTGAGTAAGCCCACCCGAGTTCACGTCAGCGCCTCCCGCAGGCCAGCTCGGGGGCGGCGGGGGCGGTGGAACGGCCGGCCCGCCCCCAGACCCCCCAACCGCAGCCCCGCCCCGAGGCCGCGCCCGGGGGAGGAGCCTGCGCACGCCCAGCCGCGTGGAGCGCGCCAGGTGAGCACGCCTGCGCAGTCGGGCGGTAAACAAGCCCGTCCCCTTCTCCTCGCCGGCCTCCGCGGGGCCGGCTCGCAGGTGGGAGGGGCCAGAAGAAAGGGGCGGGGGGAGCGCGGGAGCCCGAGACGGCGCCTGCGCGGTGGGCGTGATCCGGGCACTTAGGGCAGGATGAACGCTGCTTTCCAAGATGGCGACGGAGGGAGGAGGGAAGGAGATGAACGAGATTAAGACCCAATTCACCACCCGGGAAGGTCTGTACAAGCTGCTGCCGCACTCGGAGTACAGCCGGCCCAACCGGGTGCCCTTCAGCTCGCAGGGATCCAACCCTGTCCGCGTCTCCTTCGTAAACCTCAACGACCAGTCTGGCAACGGCGACCGCCTCTGCTTCAATGTGGGCCGGGAGCTCTACTTCTATATCTACAAGGGGGTCCGCAAGGTACCGACCCGGGCGTCACCGGGGCTCACCAGCGGCGTGGGCCGAGGCCGGGAGCAGGGCGGTGACAGCGGGGCCAGGGTGACCGAGGGGGTGGCCGTCGCTCTTACTTTTGAGTGGGCCGGTAACTCCACTGGAGTGCGCCTGAGGAAGGGGATTCGGGAGTGAGGAGGGCGGCGGCGGGGTGTCGGACGGGTGGGGGCGGTGGAAAGGGACCGCGGGGCGCGGGGTTCCGGCCGGGAGGCCCCAAAAGGCTCCGGCTGCCTCCCCTCCGGCAGGGTCTGTCCGTCTCTGACACGGCCAGGGAGCGGGCCTGCGGGTCCCCGGAAGAGGTGGGGTGGCCGTCTAGTCTGTTGAGACCGCCTCGCCTCCTGGGAGGGCTGAGAGTCTCGCTCCGGGTTAGGGAACCGGGGCGCGGGGCGGCCTGGGAAGACCCGTAAGGCGGAACCGGGGCTGGGAAGCGGAGCACTTGAGATAGGTCAGAAAGGACCTGCTCGGCACGAAGGGCTACTCCACCTGCTGCCGCACTGACACTTCCTGGGAGTCCCTCCTTCTGATGGTAACACTGTGTCCAGAAACATCCGTGGGAAGACAGCTGTCACTGCTTCCGCGGAGGGAACCTTCTCCTGAGAGGGTGTCACAGGGTCGTGTCCCTTAGAGCATGGGACAGGCTGAGTGCTAGAGTTAGGTGGCAACGACGCTTGCGGTGAACTAAGCTGGTTCGCAGGGGTTCTGTGCGAGCGTGCCCAGATCAGTCTTGTCCAACAAGTCAGGCTGTGTCCCAAACAGGGAGGGCTCTGCCTTAAAAGCTGCTTTACTAGAACCATTCTTCTTGGCGGGCGTTTTAACAGTAATTCTGTCAAGCATGTAATCATCCTTTAAACATGTCTCTTCAAAAGGGGCAACTTATTAGAGCTTTTTCTTTCCCTGGCTACATAACTTCGTTCTCATTGACAGCTGCTTCCTTTTGAGATGTGCGGTCTTTGAGTTGACTCTTAGAAGAGTGAGGAAATTAGTGTACCTCACAGCACCTGGGCGTGGGAAACAGTGAGAATCGATTGACTGATACATGTTCGATTAGTGTGAGAGTAAATTGTGTATATTGAAGGGTGAACTTTTTGGGGATTTAGTTTTTGCTGGATTCCAAGAGCTAGGGCTGTGACCGTGGTATCTAGATGTATGTAACACGTTGTCTCATTTGTTCTGGGTGAATCTTTTTGGTAGTGTTTCTGGTAAGTGTACTGCTGCGTTTGAGGTATCTTGTTGTTGCAGATTACTGAAAGTAAATTGCGGCTTTATTTTTTCTCCTTCGGAATTGGAGAAATGAAGTAGTTAGTAGTCAAGGAGCTGAAGTTTTAGTCCTACTCTCAACTCTGTCACTGACTTGTTGGGTGACCTTGGACGAGTTATTTAACCTCTATCTGCAGCTCTTTCAAAAGTGAATATTGCAGTACACACCTTGTGATTTATGGTGTAATGATTGTGATGAACTTTAAAGCCCCGCAACACTCAGTGGTTGTAAATATGGTTAAAATAAGCATGAAAAGCAACTGTCAGACAGGAGCTCCTGTCTTGACATTGCTACAAGAACTGAAAAGATCAGCTTTTTCTCTGGAAATAAGTTTAAAATTTTAAGTTACTAAAATTGAATTACATAAAATTTAAAAGTACATAAAACCTAAATATGTAAACAGTTAATTAGTGGCAGCAGTTACCTTTTTAAATAAAAGTTTTCTTGGAGTTCCTGTTGTGGCACAGTGGTAAACGAATCTGACTAGGAACCATGAGGTGGCGGGTTCGATCCCTGGCCTCGCTCAGTGGGTTAAGGATCCGGCGTTGCTATGAGCTGTGGTGTGGGTCGCAGACACGGCTCGGATCCCGAGTTGCTGTGGCTGTGGCTACAGCTCTGATTCAGCCACTAGCATGGGAACCTCCCTATGCCGAGGGTGCGGCCCTATAAAGAGAAAAACTGTTTTTTCATTTTCCATGAATGCGTTTGCGTTTATTTTTTGTTATTTCTGACTGTATGTGATTGTTTTTGTGATTCTATTTTCTGATTTTTTTTTTTTTGGTCTTTTTGCCTTTTCTAGGGCCGCTCCCGCTGCATATGGAGGTTCCCAGGCTAGGGATCGAATCAGAGCTATAGCTGCCGGCCTACACCACAGCCACAGCAATGTGGGATCCGAGCCACATCTGCAACCTACACCACAGCTCACGGCAACACCAGATCCTTAACCCACTGAGCAAGGCCAGGGATCGAACCCACAACCTTGTGGTTCCTAGTTGGATTCGTTAACCACTGTGCCACGATGGGAACAACTATTTTCTGATTGTAAAATAGAGCAGATAATTTTCATTAGTCAAAACCCCAAATTTGGGAATCCTGCTGTGCAGCAGAAACAAATCCCACCGGTATCCATGAGGATGTGGTTTCGATCCCTGGCCTTGCTCAGTGGGTCAGGGATCCAGCATTGCTGTCAGCTGTGGTGTAGGTTGCAGATGCAGCTCAGATCTGGTGTTGCTGAGGCTGTGGCGTAGGCCAGCAGCTATAGCTCTGATTCAACCCCTACCTTGGGAACTTCATATGCCATGGGTGTGGCCCTTAAAAAGCAGTCCCCTCCCTAGTCCCCCCCATTTTACCTTTTGGGGTTAGGAGTTACAAATCTGTTTTTGACATTTGGTCGTTGTGTTTCTTTTAAAAAATTTTTTCTTCATTACAACAATTAATTGGATCGTTCAGAATATTCAGAAACTTTAATTTGGATGAATACATTCAACTCAAATCTGCATGTGAAATGAGTGGAAACTAGGTTTTTAAATTTTTTTTGTCTTTTGTCTTTTGTTGTTGTTGTTATTATTGTTGTTGTTGTTGTTGTTGTTGCTGTTTCTTGGGCCGCTCCCGCAGCATATGGAGGTTCCCAGGCTAGGGGTTGAATCGGAGCTGGAGCCACCGGCCTACGCCAGAGCCACAGCAACGCGGGATCCGAGCCGCGTCTGCAACCTACCCCACAGCTCACAGCAACGCCGGATCCTTAACCCACTGAGCAAGGGCAGGGACCGAACCCGCAACCTCATGGTTCCTAGTCGGATTCGTTAACCACTGCGCCACGACGGGAACTCCCTAAATTTTTTTTATTGCAGTATAGTTGATTTACAGTATGTTTAGTTTCAAGTATACAGCCTAGTGATTTAGTATTTTTAGATGATCTTGATGAAAAGTGTGAGGTAATGGGTATAATTCCCTGTGCTATACAATATATCCTTGTTGCTTATCTATTTTATATGTAGTAGTTTGTTTCGCTTAATCCCATACCCCTAATTTGCACTCCCCTCTTGGTAACCACTGGTTTGTTTTCTGTATCTGTGGGTCTGTTTCTGTTTTGCATATACATTCATTTGTATTATTTTTTATTCCTCAAGTGATATCATATAGTATTTGTCTTTCTCTGTCTGACTTATTTTACCAAGCTTAATATTCCCTAGGTCCATCCACACTGCTGTAAATGGAAACTGGGTCTTTTAAAAAACTTCAGTCATGAACTATGTGCTGTCACTCCTGAAAGCAGGTGTGCAGGCATGGGGGAATGGAGTGGACGAGGAGGTAGGCTAAGGTCCAAGCTAAGGAGAGTAATCTTGACCCCTGTGAGACACAGGTCAATCTTTAGAGCTAGAGGCACCTTAGGGGTCATGGAGCCTCAGCCCCTCAGAGAAGGCCAAGGTGTACAATCCTGTGATACAGTTTTTTCTTCACGTAGAGAATTCATGGTAAAGAAATGCAACTGAATCTAAAGAACTGTCTTCTTTTTCTTTCTTTTTTTTTTTAATGGCTGCACCCATGGCATATGGAAGTTTCTGGGCCAGGGATTGAATCCGAACCTATGCCGCAGCTGTAGCAATGCTGGATCCTTTAATCCCCTGAGTTAGGCCAGGAATTGAATCTGTGCCTCTGCAGCAACCTGGGCGGCTGCAGTCAGATTCTTAACCCACTGTGCCACAGTGGGAACTCCTAAAGAATTGTCTTAGTGAAGGGAGACTGATCCAGCTTTTTTGTTACACAGATACCATGTACTCCAGGCACTTCAGAATTTACCCCAGCATTTTGCCCTGTGTAATTTCATTGAATCTTGGCAGCAATCCTTTGAGGTAGATGAAAGCATCTTCTTTGTAACCAAAGGTTAGAGTAGGGTTTCTTCTTCTTTTATTTTCTTGAGAGTAGGTTTTCTTGGGTGATGACATCTAGTTTGGTGAATTTATTTTGCTTAACTAAAAATAATAGGAACATTGGCTTAATACTGAGGGTAGGCCAATTGTTTCAATGGAGATTTGAGCGACTACTCTGATAATACACTGGGCGCGGTTATGTGGGGTGGTCCAGAGATGAGCAAGACCCTGTCCCTCCCCCCAGAGAACTTTCTCGCCTGCTAACTTTCAGATCTCTTTCTAGCTTACTTTGCTTTCCTCTTTTTTTTTGTCTTTTTGCCATTTTCTTGGGCCACTTCCCACGGCATATGGAGGTTCCCAGGCTAGGGGTCTAAACAGAGCTATAGCCACTAGCCTACGCCAGAGCCACAGCAACGTGGGATCCGAGCCGCGTCTGCAACCTACACCACAGCTCACGGCACCACTGGATCCTTAACCCACTGAGCAAGGCCAGGGATCGAACGTGCAACCTCATGGTTCCTAGTTGGATTCGTTAACCACTGAGCCATGATGGGAACTCCAGCTTTCCTCTTTTTAAAGGAGAGGTTGTTTTAGCATATAGATGCCGAAGGTACTGGGTTTACTGTACTAACCCTTTCATTTTATGGAGATCTGTTTTTGCATGAATGTGAATGGCCACCACTCAGATCTCAGCTTAAACGTCAGTTCCTCACCATACCCTTCTTTGAGTTTCCAGGCTAGATCAGTTTTCACTCTTACATGTTTTTATAGCATCCTGTACGCTGCCTTTCTAGCACTTTCAATTTGTAATTCTCAATTCTTCTTCTATGAACAAAGGTGCTTTAGAATAGAACATGTTCTCTGCTTTCTGACTTCTCCGTGCCCACCCAGCGCAGCAGCCAGCAGATAGTAGGCCCTGCTATTAATTTGTTGACTGAATGACTGGATAATGTGTCCATGTCCGTGTATGTCCTACTTTTTTGGGGGTGGGGGGCGACCCTGGGCAGATGGAGCTCCCTGGCTAGGGGTCATATCTGAGCCACAGCCTCAAACTAAGCTGCAGCTGTGGCAACCCTGGATCCTTAATGCACTGTGTTGGGCTGTGGATTGAATCCCCATCCCAGCACTCCCAAGATGCTGCTGGTCCCCTTGCATCCCAGGGGAGCTCTTATGTCTTACTTTTAAAGTAAGGGAGCGCCTATGTTTCTTACTTGTGGTGCAGTGGGTTAAGGATCGGCATTGTCATTGCAACAGCCCAGGTCACTATTGTGGTACGAGTTCCGTCTCTGGCCCGGGAACTTCCACATGCTGCCTGTGGGCCCCCCCCCCCAAAAAAAGAAGCCTTTGGGAGATGAAAAATCTGTTCAATTTTGAGCCCAAAAGTAACTGCTCACATCTTTTAAAAGACACTTTAAGTAATTGTTAGTTGGTAACAAATTTTTCTTCTTGTAACTGGGAAATTAAGTAGCAGGAGACAGTGAGGTGTTGGAAAGTCGCCAAATGATGCAGATTACTTTTGATCTACTTCTTTTTTTTTTAATCATCTTCTGTGTTATTCTATTTTATTTTGGTTGCAGTGCGAAGTGACTTGATGTGGGATCTCAGTTCTCAGGCCAGGGATTGAACCAGGGCTGTAGCAGTGAAAGTGCAGAGCTCTAACCCTAACTATTAGGCCGCCAGGGAACTCCCTTGATCTACTTTTATAAGCTGTATTACTTGCCACAACTTTTAAAATTATTTTTATTGAAGCATAGTTGATTTACAATGTTGTGTTAGTTTCAGATGTATGGCAAAGTGATTCAGTTATACATACATATACATATTCTTTTCTGTATTTTTTCCGTTGTGGTTTATCACAGGATATTAGTTTGTTTGTTTGTTTTTTTTTTTGGCCATGCCCATGGCATGTGGAAATTCTGGGGCCAGGGATCGAACTTTTGCCACAGCAGTGACCAAAGCCATTGCAGTGACAATGGGGGGTACCTAACCTGACACAGTACAGGAGAACTCCTTACTGCAGGGTGTTGAGTATGGTTCCCTGTACTATGAAGTAGGACCCTGTTGTTTATTGGTTTTGTATATGGTAGATTGTATCTGCTAATCCCAAACTCCTCCTCATTTATTCCTCTCTCACCGCCTCTCCCCTTTTTTGGGGCAGTGTTTGTTTGTTTGTTTTTTGCTTTTTACAGCCGTACCAGCAGCATGTGGACGTCCCCAGCCTCATCTGTGACCTACACCACAGCTCACAGGTTTGTAACCTGCTGAGCCACAACGGGAACTCCCCACCCTCCCCTTTTTTAAAATTGAATCAAACAGCTTTTAAAAACTATACCCAGAATTACTTAACGTGAAGTCAAAGATCTTTACTTTTCTCCCCTCATCTTAAGATCCTGTCTAGGGGCATTTTAAAAAATTTATTTTTAATTTAAAGTATAGTTGATTTACAGTGTTCTGTCAATTTCTGCTGTACAGCAAAGTGATCCAGTCATACATACATGTACATTCTTTTTTATACTGCCTTCCTGTCCAGGGATATTATTGAAACAATTCCTACAATAAATGAGAAGTAGAATTAGATGGCGTCCAAGACCTTTTAAACTCTTAAGGTTGTATGATTCTGTGCTCAATAATGGTTTTTTTTTTTCCTCTCTCTCTCTCTCTTTTTTTTGTCTTTTGTCTTTTGAGGGCCACACCCATGGCATATGGAGGTCCCCAGGCTAGGGGTCTAATCGGAGCTGCAGCTGCCAGTCTACGCCATAGCCACAGCAACACCAGATCTGAGCTGAGTCTGCGACCTACACCACAGCTCATGGACACACCGGATCCTTAACCCACTGAGCAAAGCCAGGGATTGAACCCACAACCTCATGGTTCCTAGTTGGATTTGTTTCCGCTGTGCCATGACGGGAACTCCTCTGCCTTTTTTTTTTTAGGGCCCAACTTGTGGCATATGGAGGTTCCCAGGGGAAGGGTCAAAACAGCTGCAGCTGCTGGCCTGCACCACATCCACAGCAACCCTGGATCTGAGCCCTGTCTGTGACCTGTGCTACAGCTCACAGCAGTGCTGGATCCTTAACCAACTGAGTGGGGACAGGGATTGAACCTGAGTCCTCTTGGATACTAGTTGGGTTCATTACTGCTGAGCCGTGGTGGGAACTCCCTGTGCTCAATAAATTTTTGTGTGTGTGTGTTTTTAGGACCGTACCCTCGGCAAATGGAGGTTCCCAGGCTAGGGGGTCAAATTGGAGCTGTAGCCACTTGCCTACGCCACAGCCACAGCAACACCAGATCCCAGCCAAGTCTGTGACCTGCACCACGGCTCACGGCAACGCCGGATCCTTAACCCACTGAGCGAGGCCAGGACTGAACCTGCGTCCTCATGGATACGATTCAGATTTGTTTGTGCTGAGCCACGATGAGAACTCCAATAATTTTTTAATGAAAATAGGTTCATCCTTATATTAGGGAGATGTCTTGGTGTCTTGGATTCTTTGCCTGCTTCTTGAATGGGAATTGGGAAGAGTGGGTGTTTGTGAAAGAAGGTTGAACATATAGTGACTCTAGGTCTGTATGTTATAAAATCTTGGTATTCACCATGCTGAGATGAAACTGGGACCAGAAGGTCAGTTAATAATAACAGCTAAAATATTGTTAGAGCTGGAGTTATCCAGGAGGGTAATGGGGTGACTTGGGAGAGAATGAACATTCTGTGTAGGAAATGGTCCGTCTCTTTGTCCAAGACTGCAGGACCACCTGTTGCTGACTGAGGAATTCATGCTTTGTGTGGGAGGATGAAGTAGATGCCGTTTTAAGGCTTTTTCCGCAGGCTAGTTTTAGACACTGGACTGCTCCAGGGAAGGTCACGTTCACACCCTTCTCCCCATTTGTTATTTTCACACCACTCTGCTCCCCATTTGTAATTTAGAAGTTTAGAAGTCTAGAATTTTTTATATGTATTTTTTTTTTCGTGGCTGGACCAGAGACATAGAGAAGTTCCTGGGCCAGGTGTCACATCAAAGCCTCACCTGAGTTCTATGCTATAGCCGCAGCCACACCGAATCTCAGCCGCATCTGCTGCAGCTTGTGGCAATGCTGGATCCTTAACCTGCTGAGTGAGACCAGGGATCGAACCCAAATCTTCATGGACACTGTGTCGGATTCTTAACCCACTGAGCCACAATGGGAACTTCTGTACCAAATTTATTTTCAGAAATTTTGCGCTTAATTTAGTAGGGCACATGTGGAATTGGGTAGAAATCTGTGTTTTGTTTTTTTCCCTACGAAGGGCCACTTAATGACTTCTGAAGTACTGAAACAAAGATTTAGTTAGTTGGTGATAGGACCTTATATTCTAAGGGGAAGGCATGTTAATTTATCTCTTAAAGCAGGCTTGAGAAACTTTCGTATGATGCCCTGGTTCTCCTGCCCTCAAAGAAGAGGATGGTGATGAGACTTGGAAAGTCTCCGTGAATGGCTGTGATCCACGTTAAGAAGCTCCCAGAATGTGTCAGTGAGATCCACGAGCTAGTCACGAACGCCGTTCTTTCAGCAAATACTTATGGGCACGCCTACCAGATATGAGGTACTAGATATGTTTTATGCTGAGTATAGACAAAATCGCTGTCCCCAAGAAAGTTGTCACCTGTATTTATTATCACTGAGTCAGTCATCTAGTGACTTTAGTGTTTATTGTGCTCTGGTAGGAAGCTTGAGCAAGAATCAAAACATAGTTAGTGGATTTTGCCACTGACTAGTTTGGCTATGTGCCTAAAGAGCCTTATTTTGAAAATAAATGTGAAGATGTTTGTAGTCTGTTATTTGGTGTCTTAGAAAGCAATTTTATTTATAATTCAGGTAGGTTAGTTTGTGCAGAAATATGAAATGCCCTGTTTGGTTATTTCGGAGTAGACATTAAAAATAGAAATTAATTGGTAGACATTCTCAGTTTTAATTTTCAGGACATTTAGAATTGTCTGAGAATGTAAATGACAAGCCAAGTTATCTTCTGAACATTTGGCATCTCTTTTTCATAAGCGAGTACAAGGTATATCTCGCTTGAAAAAAAATCCTCATTCCTCAAGTGTTTCTTGTGGAACTGGCAAATACAAGGCGCTGCTATCTATTATGGCTGATGTGAGGGTAAATTAAGACACTTCCTGTCCGTGAGGAGCTTGTGTTTTTGTCTTGGTAGATGTGACAGAAAGTAGAAGGCCTGTGCCCCGCCCTGCCGGAAGCAGCCCCGGCCTGGGTGGAATATGAGGGAGTAGAGGTGAGGTGAGGGGACTCCGCCTCACAGGAGGTGGGTCTGTGTCGGTTTCAGACGGAGGATTCCTCCCGCCCTGTTGTGTACGGATCACGTTTTTGTAATTTTCAAAACGGGTAGCTTTGTCTTTCTAATTTCAGAAATGCTTTAGCTTCCATTTCTGACTGAACCTTAGTTGGCAGTTGCTCCTTGCCTTTTAGCATTTTTCTCAACTTCACAGCTTCTCTGCCAATTGGTAATTTGTAAACTGAGTAGTGTTTTGCATTGTCAATTCTATTTTCTAATGTGGAATTTTAGAAAGTAGGGTATATTGTACTAAAAACATGCCATATCAGTCTGCTCCACTGTATCATTATTATTATTTTTATTTTTGGCCACCCATGAGGCATGTGGAAGGCATATGGAAGTTCCCAGCCCAGGAATTGAATCCACTCCACTGCAGTGACCTAAGCTGCTGCAGTGACAACACTGGGTCCTTAACCCACTACGCCACAAGGGAACTCCATGTGCTACATTTTGTTTGTTTTGTAGCAGTAGGAAAATGTACTTGAAACTATAGATTTTTATGAGAAAGAAGCAAGAACCATTCATGAGGAGTTTTTAAGATTTTTATATTTAAAGTAAGAATACCAACCGCACTGTTTTAACATATTTTCAAGTAACCACGTTGTAGGGGGTCCCTGCGACCTGATGCTGTTTTTTCCTTTACTTGGTTCACAACCATCTCACTCTTGGGCTTTGTTTTTTTGGTTTTTGTTTTCTGCTGCAGCAGACCTGGTAGAGGTGCTCGTTCTCTGCTTACTTTGATCTTCGTCCGTGTCTCTGTCTCGTCTTAATGTTTCATTTGTAAATATTTGAGTGGTTTTGTGTGAAAAGCAGTATGCTGGGACTATGGGAAATTGAAGAAGTATGAGACATGACCCTGGGACTTTAAGAGGATTATCCTTTTATCAAGGAGACAAAATACCAACATACTCATTTATTCTATCAAAATATTCTTGGTGGGAGTTCCCGTCGTGGCGCAGTGGTTCACGAATCCGACTAGGAACCATGAGGTTGCGGGTTTGACCCCTGCCCTTGCTCAGTGGGTTAAGGATCTGGCGTTGCCATGAGCTGTGGTATAGGTCGCAGACACAGCTCAGATCCTGCGTTGCTGTGGCTCTGGCGTAGGCCGGCTTCTACAGCTCCGATTCGACCCCTAGCCTGGGAACCTCCATATGCTGTGAGTGCGGCCCTAGAAAGGACAAAAATAAAACAAAATATTGTTGAGAGAGAACCTCTGCCATCGAGGAGATCATAATCCAGTAGAATAAGAAATGGCCTGTTCATTCACCTAACATTTCTTGGACCTGTAGGCCCAAGTAAGACATAGCCCCTGGCCTTAAGTAACT
This sequence comes from Phacochoerus africanus, assembly GCF_016906955.1. Classification (NCBI taxonomy): domain Eukaryota; kingdom Metazoa; phylum Chordata; class Mammalia; order Artiodactyla; family Suidae; genus Phacochoerus; species Phacochoerus africanus. Next base: position 125,470,774 of record NC_062552.1, read on the forward strand.
ACAGTCTAATGGTAGGATGGACGAGTGAATAGCGGTGCAGTGTACAGATGATGTCTGCCGTCTTAGACAGTATTAACTTACAGGACTTGTTAGTCTGAAGAGAATTTCGGAGGTATGTCAACCCAGGTTGGGAGAAACATTTTACATCTATTTTTACAACTTCTAACTGCATTTTAACATGTTCTTCAATTATGAATATAGGCAACAAATCATGGTACTAACAGACCTGTGATTTTATCACCAGTGAAAATCATAGATGTTTGCATATCATGTCATGGTTGTTGCAGATATATCAAATATCATTTACACTCATCATTACTTCCAAATTACAGTAGTTAATCTGCTGTAGATCTGCTACTAGAGCCTCTTATTCTATGTGAAGTAAACTTAAAAATTCTAAAATTGGGAGTTCCTGTCGTGGTGCAGCGGAAACGAATCTGATTAGGAACGATGAGGTTGCGGGTTAGATCCCTGGCCTTGCTCAGTGGGTTAAGGATCCAGCGTTGCCATGAGCTGTGGTGTAGGTCGCAGACGTTGCTTGGATCTGGCATGGCTGTGGTGTAAGCTGGTGGCCACAGCTCCAATTTGACCCCTAGCCTGGGAACTTCCATATGCCATGGGTGCGGCCCTAAAAGGACAGAAGACAAAAATAAATAAATAAATAAAAATAAAAATCTAACTTTGTTTAATGTAGTATATAACTGTATTTTAATATAATTGATCTCCTTTGTAATCTTTTATAATCTTTTAAAAGACATTATTGTGGGAGTTCCACAGTGGCTAGCAGGTTAATGCTAGCGGGTTATTGCCTAGACATAGTATGCAGGAGGATGCGGGTTTGACCCCTTGTGTCAGTTTCGCTTATGCTGGATGAATAGATTCTAGAGATCTGCTTAGAGCATAGTGCCTGTAGTTAACGGTACGATATGGTATACATCAAAATTTGTTACGATGGTAGATCTCATGTATTCATCACAAAATAAATAAGTAAAGGAGCCCGAGGAAACTTTGGGAGGGTTAGACATGTCTGTTCCCTTGGTTGTGGTGATGGTATTGTGGGGGTTTGCATATGGCCAGGTTCATCAGATTGTACACATTTAACATGTGAAGTTCTTTGTGTATCAGTTATATCTTTATAAAGCTGTCAAAAATAAATTTTCGTGTTGTAATTATGTAAGAACCATTTACGTGGTTCTAACATCAGAACTATAAAACAAGGTTATATTCAGAGACATCTAGCTTCCATTTCTGTCTGACCCCTCGCTCAGTTCCTTTCCTCTCTCTGTAATCATTTTATTTGTTCCTGACTCATCCTTCTGTTGTTATAAGAATAAGGTGACGTTTGAGCAGAGATTTGAAGGAACTGAGGGAGCATACTGTGTGTGGTGTTTTGCTGCTTTTTTTCTGCTTAATGATGTGTATTGGAGATCTGTCCATAGGAGTAAATAGAGAGCTTCTTCAGTCTTTCTCATAATTGCATTATACTCCATGCTGTGGATGTTCCATCATTTTTTTTTTTTTTTAATTTTATGGCCGCACCTGTGGCATATGGAAATTCCTAGGCCAGGGATTGAATCTGAGCCCCTGTGCTGGGTGGGGGATCAAACCCACATCTCCACAGCAACCTGAGCCGCTGCAGTTGTATTCTTAATCCACTGTGCCAAATAAACCTTCCCACAGAAAAGAAACTCATGGACTTGGAGAACAGACTTGTGGTTGCTGAGGGGGAGGGAGTGGGATGGACTGGGAACCTGGGGTTAATAGATGCAAACTATTGCCTTTGGAATGGATAAGCAATGAGATCCAGCTGTATAGCACTGGGAACTATTATCTAGTCACTTATGGAGCAGGATGGAGGATAATGTGAGAAAATAATGTATATATGCATGTGTGACGGGGTCACTTTGCTGTACAGCAGAAAATTGACAGAACACTGTAAACCAACGATAATGGAAAAAATAAAAATCATTTAAATCCAAAAAAATAAAATAATCTACTGTGCCATTGTGGGAAGTCCACCATCATTTATTTAACCAGACTCTCGACTGTTAGTGTTTTTAAAATGACAAATGATGTTGCAGTGAATAACTTTGCATGTATGTTATTGTGCATAGAGCCAGGTATATCTATAGTATGTATTTCCAGAGGCGGTACTGCCGGGTCAGAGGGTCAGCGTTTGTGGTAGATAGCATCAAACTGCCCTCTGTAGGGAGGGGTTGTGTTAATTTGTGCTCCCGCACCAGAGCGCCTGCTGCACCACAGCCTCGCCAACAGTGTGTTGTCAGACTTTTGCATTAGATCTGATAGGTGAGAAGTTAGTGTAATTTTGTTTTCTCTTTGTAACAAGTGAGGTTGAGCATCTTTGTATATATTAAGAGTGAAACATTTCTTTTCCTGTTTTGTATCCGTTGCCCATTTTTCTGTTGGGTTTTTGGATGTCTTTATTTTCTATTTTTTTGGCCATGCCAAATTTCACACATGCAAAAGTTCGCAGGCCAAGGATTGAACCTATGCCATAGCGGTGACCCAAGCCGCAGCAGTGACAGTTCTGGTTCCTTCACTTGCTGAGCCACAGGGAACTCCTTGGTTTTCTAAAAAAGGTGATCTTTATACATAAGAGAGATTTGCACTTTGACTGTGATAATGAATTAACATAATTCTTTTCTTTCCAGTTTATTTGTCTTGTAATTTTGCTCAGGGGTGTTTGTGTATGTATGTTTGTGCTTGTTCATTTTTGTTTTTGCCATAAAGGATTTTCATATTTTTATAGTTGATAAATTTGTAAATTTTCTTTTATAATTTTTTATAATTTTGAGCCACAGTTAGGCTATTCTTCAAGCTTTAAATAAGAGGGAAAATATTTATATTTTAACATTTGAGAATTGGGTTTAACAAAGACTTTCTGGAAGCAAGAGATGAACATTAGAATGTACTGTGCAAGGAGCTGGCGAAGGGTGGTTTTTAGAATTTAGCATACCTTGAATATATAATGTTAGGAATGTTTTGGTTTGCAAGTAACAGGAAACTTAACTCAGACAAGTTTAAACTTTAAACAGCATGATACTGATATTGAAAATTGCAGGAGTTCACATTGTGGTGCAGCAGAAATTAATCTGACTAGGAACCGTGACTATGCAGTTCGATCCGTGGCCTTTCCCAGTGGGTTAAGTTTCCTCACGGATCTAGCATTGCCGTGAGCTGTGGTGTAGGTCGCAGATGTGGTTCGGATCTGGCATCGCTGTGGCTGTGGTATAGACCGGCAGCTGTAGCTCCAATTCAACCCCTAGCCTGGAAACCTCCATGTGCCACGAGTGCGGCCCTAAAAAGACAAAAGACAAAAAAAAAAAGACAAAAAAAGAAAATTCCGGAAGTAAGATAGGCTTCAGATGTGGATTGATTGGGGCATCACGTCCATCTGGCTGAGATTCTCCGGGTTTTGCTTTCTCCTGTGTATCAACCTGGCTTAGATGGCAAGAGTCGGAGTAGGGGCTCTAGGCTTCACATTTCTGTACCACATGGACCACCATGAGAGCCAGTACCCAGGATGAGAATGAATGGTTTTTGTAGTTCTCTGAAGAATAGGGAATGTTATTTGACAGAAGATCCAGCAAACCTCCTTCGACTTACTGCCCTAAGTTGGATTACCAGCTCATTCTAGTAGCCAAGGAAATATGCAGTGGTTGACTAGAGTCTTGACTGATCCAAACTTTTAGCAAGGTGATTGGGTTATCCGATAGCCTGATTCCTCTGGAACCTGTTCTGGACTGCAGTGTGAATAGATTCAGGAGAATTCATCTATAGATAGATACTGGGTGGGCAACCACAAGATGCAAATGACGCTGCAGGTCGTAACACTGGGTTAGGTATTGGGGACCCGACGCAGTGGAGACAGCTCTTGCCTCAAGAGAAGCGCTGACAGCAAGATGAAGCAGTAAAGCAAGGAATGCAACATGCTGCAGTTGCACTTTGAGCCCAGCGTGGGCTGTGTTGTACTCCTCCTGCGTGTTGAGAAACCTCTTTCCCTTGCTTTTGCTGTTTGGCTGCTATAAACGTCCCGCGACCTCTTCACAGCAGTGGGATTTTTTGACTCTGAATCTGAATCTCGAGGGCAGAAACAGATTGGATTCATCTGTATCATCAAAGCGCCTGTACATAGTAGGCACATTGTGTTCGATTTTGAATGAAGCACTGGTTGAAATTACAGTCTCCTAAAGACTTACTTGAGTAAATTCAGTAATCTCTCAAAATCCCTGTCACAAGACAAATCTGGTTAGTGTTCGTCACCAAAGCTCACAGAGGTAGGCCTGCCAGCCCCCGTTGCATTGGTTGAGAGACTTAGAAATTAGTCACAGCCTGGAATCTTGTGCTGTTGAGAGTTCTTCTGGGCTAACCCAGGAGGCAGCTGTGTCTGGTGTCTCGATTGCCTGGAGCCAGCTGTGTTTGAAAGTGACATCTTCCTTATCCTGGTGTCTCGGAAAAAAGTACTCATACTCTCCCTTCCAACTCCTTCTTACTTTCTATTTAATTCTAGGAATTGCACAACTCCTTATATTACCCCCCCCCACCTGGATTTTGGAATAGGTGTACATGGAGCCAGCAATCTCTGCTAGTTAAAAAGTGGTGGGTGTTATGCTCAGGGCTTTCCTTGGTGTGGCCGCCGTTTGCAGTTCCCTGGGAGCTCAGAGAGTGGGGTGCAAGTTGGCCTGGAAAGTCTTGGCGGCCATGACTGCTGTGCTGCAGGGTGAGCCCTGGGCTAGGTGGAGGCCCCTTTGCCCCTCCTCCTGAGAGGAGCCTGGTACCTGCTGCACAGCCTTCCTTTCCAGCCATGCTCCCGGGTGGTGTCCTGTCCACTGCATGACCCATTGAGCACCTTAGCTCCTCAGTCTCTTGGCTTCCATGTCCACCCCGATGACTTTGCGTAGTCCGCCTCTGGCACTCTCTCCCATAGTGACACTCTGGGTCTTGTCGTCAGCTGAAACGGCTTCAGCTCCAGAATTACTGATTCAGATGGAAACGGTTGTCCTTCCCGCTCCAGTGTGACCTTGGCTCCAGGAGACACGTTACTCAGCGTCATGCTGCCAGTTGCGTTAGACACTGTGCAGCCCACAACTTCTTGACTTCTCAGCAGGTTTGACACGGTTGACCATCTTCTCTTTATTGAAACCCCCTCGTGATGACACTTGAACCTCGGTCTTCTTTTTGCTTTTCTGGCCTCATCTTTCTGACCACTTTCTATTTCACTTTTGTCCAGCTCGAGCTTCACCCCTCATTCATATTTTAATTTTTTCTTGAACAGACAAGAGTTTGTCAATTAAAATTTTGTTTTGCAGAATCAGCTGTTTTTGTTTTGTACTTTGTGTTATCTTTAGTTATCTTCTTTTATTCTCTTTAGATTGAGTCTTTTGTATTTCTTTTTTTTTTTGTCTTTTTGCTATTTCTTTGGGCCACTCCCGTGGCATATGGAGGTTCCCAGGCTAGGGGTCGAATCGGAGCTGTAGCCGCCAGCCTACGCTAGAGCCACAGCAACGCAGGATCCGAGCCGGGATCCGAGCTGGGATCCGAGCCAAGCCGCGTCTGCAACCTACACCACAGCTCACGGCAACGCCGGATCGTTAACCCACTGAGCAAGGGTAGGGACCGAACCTGCAACCTCATGGTTCCTAGTTGGGTTCGTTAACCACTGCGCCACGACGGGAACTCCTGTTGTATTTCTTTTCCAGGAAGAATGTAAGAGTGAGCCATAGTAAAGTGAAAGCAAGTTTATTTAGAGAGACACACATTTCTTAGGCAGAGTGCAGTCCGTTTCAGAAGGCGAGAGCAGCCAACTCTGTTCTTTTTCTAGCTTTCTGAATTGGAAACATGGGTTTCCAGCCTTTTTTGCCCTTTAATGATGTGCTCAGGGCTGTAGGAGTCCCTCTTAAGTACTGCTGTAACAGTCCTCCACGTGTGGTAACATCATTGTCATTAAGATCTAGATATTTTGTTATTTCCATTTAAATTTCCTCTTTAACCCTGAATTTTTTTTTTCTTCCTGGCCACTCCTGTGGCATGTGGATGTTCCCAGGCCAGGGATCAAACCTGAGCTGCTCTAGTGACGATGCTGGATCCTTGACCTGCCGCAAGCGAACTCCTAACCCTGAATTTCTAAACAGGCGTATTTTAGTTCTGTTCATGGTGTTTAGTTTTGTTATTGATTGACTTATTCATATGGTATAGACATAGAATGTTTTCTTTATCAATTATTTGGAATGTGATGATTTTTTTTTTCTTTGTGATCTAGTTAAAATGTTCCATGTTTTTTGTTTGGTTGGTTGGTTTTTGTTTTTCAGGGCCACACCTGTAGCATATGGAAGCTCCCAGGTGAGGGGTCAAATTGAAGCTACAGCTTCGATGCACAAGCTACAGCAGTGCAGGATCTGAGCCAAGCAGCTCACAGCAACACTGGATCCCTGAGCGAGGCCAGGGATTGAACCCACGTCCTCATGGATAGTAGTCGGATTTGTTTCTGCTGTGCTACAATGGGAACTTCTGTTCCGTGCATTTTTTTTTTTTTTTTTTAATCTTTTCGTCTTTCTAGGGCCCCACCTCGCGGCACATGGAGGTTCCCAGGCTAGGGGTCAAATCTTGCTGCTGGCCTGCACCACAGCAACGCGGGATCTGAGCCGTGTCTGCAACCTACACCACAGCTCATGGCAACGCCGGATCCTTAACCCGCTGATCGAGGCCAGGGATCGAACCACAACCTCATGGTTCCTAGTTGAGTTCATTAATCCCTGAGCCATGACAGGAACTCCTCCTTGTATTTTTAAAAGAATGTCTATCCCCTGTGAGGCTCAGGGTGACAGATCTGTGTGTGTGTTTGATCAGGCTTTCGATGCCATTCACATTGTCCATATCTTTACCGTCTTATGACTGCTTTATTCATTTCTGCGGGGGTGTTAAATATCTCACTGTGATGTTCTGTTCTGAGAACTGGAAATTCTCTTTTGGGAATTGAAAAATCAGCTTATTTCTGTTGGTATTTGCACGGAATGTCTTTCTCCCGTATCTTCAACGTACGTTTTGGATGTTTTGGTCCTTTTCAGTGTCTTCTATTTCGTTGTTTTCCGTGACTCTTCTCTACCTCTCTTCCTCCTGCCGCCTGCTTTCATGCTGCCAGGAATTCTGATGATTTTATCTCCAGAGGAGATCTTGAGGGCATCTCCTTTTGCTTTCCAGGCCTTCTCTCATCTCACCTGGGCACCACACAGCCTTCTGACTGGTCTTTTGCTGTGCTCTTGCGCTCCTCGCATTTATTCTCTAGACAGCAGCCAGAGATCTTTAAACATGTGAATCTGATTCTCGCTCCAAGGCTGGCTGTTGTTCAGTGGTTCTTGCTGCTTTCCGAGTTCAGAGTGAAGTCATCACCACGCCTACAAGGCCCTTTAGGAGCTGGCGCTTGTGTTACTTGTCATCCCCGCTCCCCTTCACTCTGTCTTTCTGACCCACTAACTTGCTTGTAACTCTTCTGACAAGCCTTCCCCTTCTTGCCACAGATTCTTCTTCATGTTCCCTTCTTTTGCACAGAATATACTTCCACTCTCTGCCCCTTCCCCTGGCTAAGTCCTACTTCTTCAAAACCTAACTCATGTGGGGTTTTTTTTCCAAGCCACTTACTGGTGACGTCTCCTGTTATCTTCTACCAGGAGAGAACCTGGTAGAAGCACAGAACATGTCCTGGTAGAACCCCAGCACATGTCACAGTCATAAAAAAAGAATTTGAAATTTCATGTCTTTTTCCCCACCGCCTAGACTAGGTTGTGAACTCAGGAGGGCTGATTTTATCTCATTCATTCCTGAACCCTCTATGTCTAGCTCAGTGCCTTTGATGCATTATAGGCACTCAGTAAATGTTTGAATGAATGGATAAATGGGTAAGTGATTTTGTCCGTCGTTTTCGATGGTGGGTAGATCTCGGAAAGCATATTGTTTATATGCAGTTAGTATTTGGTTAAGTACTCTGGTCTTTCTCATTTATGTTTTGTGAGATAATGTATGTAAAGAATAGGAAGCTGTTAACCCATTTTTCTCCAGCTTACTCATCTCTTCCTCTCTTTGTCCACACTTACATCCTACCTCAGCACTGGTAACAGGTAGAGGCATGAAAGAAAACTGAGAAATCCCTTCAGTAAAATGTTTTCTTTTCTTGTCAAATCACTTTAAAAACTTTTTTCATTAAAGTGTAGCTCATTTACAATGTTGTGCCAGTTTCTGTACAGCGAAGTGATTCGGTCATAAACACACACCCACCCACCGCCTTTTAAAACACTGTCTTCTGTTATGGTGTGTCCCAGGAGACTGGGTAGAGTTCCCTGTGCTGTACCATAGGACCTTATTGTTGATTCATTCTAAATGTAATAGTTTGCAGCTATTAAACCCACACTCCCCGTCCATATCACTCTCTCCCCCTCCCTAAAATGTTTTCTTAGAAGGAAAATCTTCTAATCATTCAAATTACTACTAAGTTGGCCCTGTAGGAATTTTTCCTTCATTGGCAGTAGTAAAAAGGAAAAATATTTCCCTCTTAAAGTTAAAAGTAAGGTGTGTTTATGGTAGAAAATTTGGAAAATTCAAGGGAAAAAAATTTCCACATATCCCACAGCTGTTAATATTTTGGAGTTTTTCCTACCAGTTCTTTTCTGGGGCTCAGTTATATATTTTTAATTAAAAAAAAATTTTTTTTTTTGTCTTTTGTCTTTTTAGGCTGCACCCAAGGCATATGGAGGTTCCCAGGCTAGGGGTATAATCGGAGCTGTGGCTGCTGGCCTACGCCGCAGCCACAGCAGCACCAGCTGCGCCAGATCCGAGCCGCATCTGCGACCTGCAGCACAGCTCATGGCAATGCCAGATCCTTAACCTACTGAGTGAGGCCAGGGATCGAACCTGCCAGATCATGGTTCCTATTCTGATTTGTTTCCACTGCCTCATGACGGGAACTCCATCAGTTATATCTTTTAAGCTCAGTTTAGGCCCCTAGTACCTAATAATGTACCCAAACAGTGGAAGTGCTCATTAAGTAGGGAATGGACCCAGGTGTGGGTCTATTTGTTACGTTAGATAAGCATTGCTTTTTGTTGATGCTGTTTATAACCCATTTTAGAGTTTGAGCTTTGTATGAAGGTATGACTTTTTTCTCTCTCCCATTTTTGGCTGCGTCGTGGTGTGTGGCGTTCCCAGGCCAGGGATTAGATCCGAGGGGAAGTGGAGACCGTTACCAAGGCACTCGGGATCCTTTAATCCATTGTGCTGGGCCGGGGATCGAACCTGCGTCCTGGCACTGTGGAGATGTCTCTCGTCCTTTTGTGCCACAGTGGAAACTCGTGACTTTTTTTTAAGGAACCTATTAATTAGATCCCCGTAAAAAAGCTGCTTGGGCTAAATACTTTGGAGTCACCGCTGACTTCTTTCTTTTTCTCAGTCCACTTCCAGTGCCTCGGTAGAGTCTCTTGGCTCTGCCTTAAATTATGTGCAGCACCTGATCACTCCCCTGCTCCACCTCCAGCTCCCTGGTTCAAGGCGGCCTCTCTCACTCGCTTTATTACGGTGGGCTCTCGGCTGCTCCCCTGCCTCTTAGAGTCTCTTCTCTGGATGGCGGCCAGGGTGATCTTTAAATAATATGGGTCAGGACACATTCTCCACTGTTTAAACATTTCTTATTCTTAGAATAAGACCTAAATTCCTTATTGTGATCTGGTCCCTCCCGCCTCAGCCACCCGGGAGATTTTCTCGCACTCTCTCTCCCTCCCACCGTCCCAGTCCTTGAAGAGGAGCGCGCTGCGTCCTCGGAGCCCTGGCGCCCTTGTGCCGGTTGTTCCTTCCGACTGGCATCCTCTCCCGGGGCGGCAGCCGCAGCGCTGGCGCCCTCGCTTCTTCCCATCTCTGACCAAAGGTGTTGCTGTCAAAGCGGCGTTCCGTGAGCCCCGTCCCACCTCGGGCCCACAGCTCCACTTGGCTGAGTTTTCTTCATCCTCCCGTCCGCTCTCTGATGCTGATTTGATTTTTTCTGGCCGTGTCCCTCCTAAAGTCCACGAGAGGAGAGATTTATCCGTTTCCACTGCTGGGACGCAGTGCCTAACGCGGTGCTTGGTGCATGTAGAGCTCAGTAGATAGATTGTGAAAGGAATCTATTATCTCAAGTAACTTAGTGAGAAAATCCTCATTTAGAACATAGTATTATGACTTCTTCTTATAGGTGTGTTTTATTTTTTAAATGGGCAATATATTCACATGGGTCAAAGTTCAGATGACCTGCCATGAAAAATCTCCCATACTCTGTCCCCTAGTACCCCATCTATCCTTAGAAGTAACCAGTGTTGAGTTCCTGTGTGTGTTTCAGAGACAGCCTATGGTTCTGCATATAAAATCACATTTATTTTCCCTCTCTTAAAAAAAAAAATGTAAGTTTTAGCATCTGTACTGTTTTGCACCTTGTTTCTGTTTTGTTTTATAAAATATATTTTGGAGATTATTCTTTGTCATTGTGTAAAGAGCTCTTTATTTTGTTAATAGCTTCACAGTGTCCTATTGTGTGGCTGTATCATCGTTCCTTCTTTGATGGACACTGAAATTGTTTCCAGTCTTTAGCTATCACAAACTGTGCTGCAGGAAATAACCTTGGACATAGATCATTTTGCCATGCTGCTGGTATGTCTGAGGAATAAATTCTTCTGAATGGAATTGCTGGATCAAAGGATATGTATATTTGTGATTTTGATAGGCACAGATTATCTCCCACAGGTCGTACCAATTTATACTTCTGGCCCAGTGCGCTATTATTTGATCTTTGCCAATTTGACAGATGAAGAGTGGTATAAGCATCGTTTCATATATTTAAGAGCCATTTGTATTTTCTAAGGGGGTTGTCCATGTCCTGTACTCATTTTTCTACTAGGATTTGGTCTTTTTTTTTTTTTTAATTGTAGAGCTCTCTTTTATGCAAATTAGCCCCCCCCTTTTGGCTTTTTAGGGCCACACCCACGGCATATGGAGGTTCCCAGGCTAGGGGTCCAATCAGGCCTACACCACAGCCATAGCAACACCACATCTGGCTGCATCTGCGACCTTACACGACAGCTCACAGCAACGCCGGATCCTTAACCCACTGAATGAGACCAGGGATCAAACCCGCAACCTCATGGTTCCTCGTCTGATTTGTTTCTGCTGAGCTGCGGCGGGAACTCCAGATCTTAATTTGTGACCTGAGTTGAAGACGGTTCCATTTGTCAGTTGTTTTCGGATTTTCGCTCGGGGTGTTTTCCCTGGGTAGAAATTTTATTTTATAGACAGACTTACTACTCTTTTCTCATATGCTGTGGGCTTGGGGCCGTACTTAGCTCTTCTACTTTCAATCTTCATGGTTTCTTCTTGTTCTCCTGAGGTTGCCTTGTTCGTGTTTGATATCTCGCTGATACTGCCGAGACTTATTCTGGAATGAGATGTGAGGTGCAGTTTCAGTCCTTCCCCCCTTTTTAAGAGCAGTCTTAGGAATTCTTGATTTCTTAGGTCTTTTTTGGGGAAAAACCTGTCAGCAGTTTTCTGCTGAACTCTGAGTGGTGCAGGCAGTGGATGGTGGTATCCTGTGTATTTTTTCAGTGTGAGTTGTAGTTATCTGACCAGTGTTGACCTAAAAGTAAGGAGTGAGGTACAGTCTGTTGGTGAGCATTTTTAGTTATTGAAGTATAGTTGATTTACATGGTTGTGGTGATTTCTGCTGTAGTGACCATTGTTTTGAAATAAATTTTGTAGAATTTTCAGTTGGTAAATAAAGACTAAGATCAGTAATATAGGTGCAGCGGTAGCTAAATACTATTCTGTAGTGCACTTAAGGAACGTGTTTAGTGAATGATGTAAAACCAAAGTGAGAAAAGATTTTACCCTCTGACTTCAGTGAGTCGTGTTTGAGGTCTCTTAGCTCCCTCGATGAATGGCTGATTGTGCCAAGTTAGTACGTAGGGCTTAACGGGCTTGATTCTCCCATCCGGTAGCCTCCCTTTCTGGGCGCTCGCCTGGCGGAAGGAGGTCGGGAGGTCCTGCCTGCAGAGGTGGAGGATGCTTTGGGATCACCCGCCTCAGGCTCTACGGAGGGCTCTCACTGCTTCGGCGCCTTTCTTCCCGTTTCCCTGTTGGCGCCTCTCTGCTTGTTTCACCGCGTGCTTAACCTTCTCAAGGATCGTCATGAGTCACTGTACGAACCCATCAGAAAATCCAAGCTGAGCCCGGAAGAAAGTTAGCCTGACAGCGGCCTCTTCCGAACCCGAACCCGTCGGCTCTCGTGGCGAGGCTCTTCCACACAGACACTTAAGGGGCCAAGGCGGCGCCTCGCGGCCCTGCACGCTTGTTGTGTCTGTCTGTCTTGGTCTTTGCTCAGGTGCCACCCGGCACCTTTCTGCTCAGCCCTGCTGTCGTCTGTTTGACTTCTCACATTTCCAGGAACCGTCGGGTTCCTTTTCCTTCCCTCTCCTTACAGCAGAGGGTCTCTTCCATGTGGTTCTCAGCAGCAGCAGCAGCAGCAGCACCTCAGACCCGGTGAAAATGCAGATCTCGCGGCCCCCTTCTCGAGCGTGGAGTCAGAAACTCCGAGGTGCGGCCCAGCCCTCTGTCCTACCAGCCAGTGGTGCTGAAGTTTGAGAACCACTGCCTTATGGGGTCTCATGGCCTCGTGGTGAACGCTCAGAGTGTTGGCCATTTAATTTGTGGATTGTGTTGATAGCCATGGACTGAATGCCTACTTAGTGCTGGGCGCTCAACCAGGTGTCTTCACACATGTTGTCTGATCCTTACAGACACTTTGTGGAATAGGGAGTGGGGTGTCCCACCTTCTGTAGAGACTGAGGAAGGGGAGCCTCTGAGCAGTGAAGTAATTTGCCAGGGGCTCACGGCAGGTAAGTGGCCTCGGGAGAGTCCAGTGGGTTTCTCAGACTCCTGAGCCTGTGTGCTCTCTGCTGCACCACCCTGCCTTTCCTGTACGACCTTGTTCCCAAAGCGTTCATGTGAGTATGTGGCCGTCACGTGCTCATGTCACAAATGGTTGTAATACCCCTGTTTCTGGACTTATCCCCTTGTATTCTTAGCCCAGTCTACTAAGCAACAACCTTTCAGCACTTTTTTCTTTCTTTTCTTTTCTTCTTGTTTTTTGGGCCGCACCCGGGGCATATGGAGGTTCCTAGGCTAGGGGTCAAATCGGAGCTGTAGCTGCCGGCCTACACCACAGCCACAGCAGATCCAAGCAACGGCTGCGACCTACACCACAGCCACAACAACGCCGCTTCACCGACCCACTGAACAAGGCCAGGAATCGAACCTGCATCCTCATGGATACTAGTTGGATTCATTCCACTGTGCCACAAAAGGAACTCTTTTTTTTTTTAATATAGACAAAAGCCATTTTATTTCCTTTTCTGAATAGTCATTTACTTAAGTATATCAGAGAATCGGGAGGTAAAAGAGACTTTGAGATCATAGTCCAACCTCTGCATTTTCACACGTGTCTAGTCATCACATTGTATGTGCTACTCAATATATTTGACCCAGAAATCAATGTGTACTTTTGGTGAGGTATACATTGGGATATGACATAGCTCTGGCCCTTGCACTTGTAGTATTCTTAAAACTTAAAAAAATTATGTTACATTGAATTTGGAAGTTTTTTTTTTTTTTTTTGCCTTTTTGCCATTTCTTGGGCCGCTCCCTCGGCATATGGAGGTTCCCAGGCTAGGGGTCAAATCGGAGCTGTAGCCACCAGCCCACACCAGAGCCACAGAAACGAGGGATCCGAGCCGCGTCTGCAACCTACACCACAGCTTATGGCAACGCCGGATCCTTAACCCACTGAGCGAGGCCAGGGATCAAACCTGCAACCTCATGGTTCCTAGTCGGATTTGTTAACCACTGAGCCGCAACGGGAACTCCGGAAAAGTTTTTAATTGATGAGAAAAAGTAATTTTGCTGGCTTTGCTTTAGTCCAGCCGTGTTATGAAAGTCAGCAAGTGCTAGCAGACTGAGCCCTTCTTTGAGCAGGGGGACAGCTGCCTCTGTGCAGCTCAGCAGTTAGGTGGTCGGCTCCTCTTACCAGGCCCTCCCTCCTCCTCGCCTTCTAACCTTCACCTCCCCCCACGCATTTTTGGACAGGCAACTAAATCGGAAAATATATTCATTTTTCAAATTCCTACCGGAAGTTAAATGCTTGTTTCTAAGCTTACTCATTGTACTTCTTGGTTTGAGTGCATTTAACAAATGCAAATGGCTGTTATTTACTTAATAATGCTAATAGCACAATGCTAATAGCCCTTTGTGTTCCAGTCACAGTACTTTAACTCCTCCGTCCTCAAACACTGTGTGTAGTAGGAACTGTTTTGGTATTTCCCTTTCCCCATTTTGTGGAAGGGGTCGTGTAGAAAGAGAAATAATTTAATCCAAGCTCACAGGGCGGGAGCGGTGGAACCCACATCCAACGCAGGCATCTGAGCTTCACGGTCTGTGCCCCTGATCACTCCTCAGAGGGATTCTCTACAATGTGTCACTTTAGTGTTTTGAAATGGTACCCTATTCGGTGTTTTTGTTTTCCTGGGTTAGGGCCCGTGTAGATTGTTATGTGGGTTTGAATAGAGAAATAACTTAAGCCCCACCACCTTTTTCCTTTTTTTTGGCTGCACCCTGAAGCATATGGATGTTACTGGATCAGGGATTAAATCTGAGCTGCAGCTGCAACCTATGCCACAACTGCAGCAACATTAGATCCTTAACCCAATGCACCAGGCCAGGGATTGAACCCGTGCCACCGCAGAGACAGTGCTGAGTCCTTAAACTGCTGCACCACAGTGGGTACTCCTTAAGCTGTTTAAAAATGTCAAGTGATTGAGTCATTTGCTAGGGACTCAGGCAGAAGAGCTGTGATGAAGGCAGGTGGCCGTCTAGATTGGGACATCTCAGGTTTGAAAGCAGCCTCCTGGAGCCTTTCTCTGCCTTGACCTGCACTGGGACAGGCCCTGGCTGGGTCTCTGCTTTGCCATGCTCTTCCTCCTCTGGGTCCTTGAGTGTGCCATGGTTTCTTGCTGCCCAGCTGCACATATGTGACTTGAGGTCTGAAAACTTTCTGAGAACAGCACAAGTACTTGGACTGGCTGTGGACAACAAGATGTGGAGCTGCCATGATATTGTGTGTCTCTTCTCATTTAAAGACAGATGTAGTGGCTGTAATCTACGAGAGAGAAATGGAGGCAAGAGGGCAGCTTTCCATAAAGACTGTCTTTCTGTATATGACCCCTTACAAACTTCAGATGCTGCTTACGGGACCTGCTGGTATTTGGAACCTCAGCCTTTGTCATAACCATACGTACCACCTAGCTGAGCTACTGGCCTGCATTTCTTAGCTTTCAGTGTCTATGCAGCTTAGCTTAAACTTGCTACCTATTGATGCTTCCTTCTTGTATTTGCATACATCCCTACTGGCCAAAATTTTATTAGTGGGCATTTGGCTTGGCTGCAGAGGAAAGATTTTCTGGAAGGCAGTCAGGAGCTTTGGAAAGAGCTGTGGGAGTACGCGCTGGCCTTAGCTGCTGAGGACACAGCCAGATCCAGAACTTCGGGTTATCAAGAGGTGGGCAGCTTGTTCCTCCCCGTGCAGTTCTCCTTCCTCCCTTTTCAGCCTGAAGAAGGCTGGCAGCAGTTGGCATTTGGCACCAACTAAATGTGTGTCATTTCATTTAGGCCAAGCTTGATGAGTTTTTCAAAGTCTTCTGTATTTCCTTACTCTCTGTTATAAAGTAATCTCAGGTTCTGACAACTCGTTGTTATTGTCTGATGTAAAAGCAAGAAGCCCACAGGTGAAAGGAAAAGAGACAGAAGTGAGGCCTTTGGGTTAGGCTGCTTGACTGCTTTTCCTGGGTAGAGCGCACCTTGTGGGGAAGGAGTTAGAGCTCCAGGTTTAGTTGTATGAATTGATTTGTTATTTTAGTTTGGTTTTAAGCTGCAGCATCTTGAGAGCAAATGTAACTTTTTATTTTATTTTATTTTATTTTATTTTATTTTTTTGGTCATTTCTTGGGCCACTCTCGTGGCATATGGAGGTTCCCAGGCTAGGGGTTGAATCGGAGCTGTAGCCGCCGGCCTACACCACAGCCACAGCAACTTGGGATCCAAGCCACATCTGCAACCCACACCACAGCTCATGGCAACTCCGATCCTTAACCCATTGAGCAAGGCCTGGCATCAAATCTGCAGCCTCATGGTTCCTAGTCAGATTCGTTAACCACTGAGCCACAACGGGAACTCTGTAAATGTGACTTTTTAAAAACTCCAGATCTGTCTTCTGCTTTCATGAACATGAGAGTTAGGTTACCTGTATTCGTATAAGACCATTGTATATAGAGAAAATCTGTTACAGAATTATTCATACTGAGAAAGGAGTTGCTTCTTCAGTCCAATTCTTTGTGAATAGCTTTATATTTAACTTTTTAAGCTGATAGTTGCAAGTTTTGAATTACGCGTGTTTTATTATATGAGATAATGAATGATAAATGCTTAGAGTGAAGCAAATGTGTGATTGTTGCCAAGTGCTAACTTTTGGATTATGGTTGATCTCAGCCTTCGGCTGGGAACTGCTTGTTCAGCTAGTTGGCCTGCTAACCTACATTTAAAATACAGTCCTGTCCCCATTGAGACTACGGATACAATACTGTCCCTCTTGAGCCCAGTATTTTTATTTCAGGCCTCATGATTTTAAATGTTAAAATATTACTGAATGCCAAAGAACGAATTCCTCCGTGTAACCTTTTTAGCTACTTCTTCTGGATTGAGGGTAATTTAGGGCATGGAAGCGTGGGATTGATGATAAATTTGGAGTTCAGTTCTTGTGAGAATTTTAGATCTACATTTGAGGGAAAATTGGGAGGTAAACTTGGAACAGATGAAATGTCCCAGCTAGGACGCTGGGAAATGTTCTCTCTCTCTGCCGCTGTAGCAAATTAGGAGACACGGTGCTTGCTTCCCACGCCGCAGTCCTGTGTGCAGAGGGAAACCAGGGAACCAGCCATGGCCTCCTTCTCTGTCCCCAGATGGTTGGCTTCTTTAAAGAATTTTCCTTCCTTTCTCATCTCATTGAGTGACATCACTAGTGCCACAGAAACATTAATAACAGACTCCAGCAGCCCTGATTGGTGTGAAATCTAGGATTTGGCCAGGTCGGAATATGGTGTCGTGTGTGGTGGTGTGTGCGTCATTCCTGCTCCTGCGTTCACGTGGTCTGGCCTGACTTTCCTTTCGTGGTGAACTTCACTGTTTGTCCACAAGGCATGTATTTTTCTGTGACCCTGTGCTAGGCCATGGCGTGCCTTTAAACTACCGGAATAATTTTCAAATAGTTTCAGTCTTTTTTTTTTTTTTTTTGGCCTACATTTTCTTTTTCATTTAAGAAGTATGTAATTGGAGTTCCTGTTGTGGCCCAGTGGAAATGAACCTGACTAGCATCCATGAGGACGCAGGTTCAATCTCTGGTCCTGCTCAGTGGGTTAAGGATCCTGTGTCGCCGTGAGCTGTGGTGTTAGGTCGCAGACACGGCCCGGATCTTGTGTTGCTGTGGCTGTGGTGTAGGCCAGCAGCTGCTGCTCCTATTTGACCCCTAGCCTGGGAACCTCCATATGCTGCGGGTGTGGCCCTAAAAAGACAATAAGTAAATGAATAAATAGTATATAATTATTGAGGAAAAGTAGAAGATTAGGATAGGCAAGACATTGTCACTTAAATGTTAACCTCCATTTAATAACCACTTTTAATATTTTTGTGGCTCTCCCCTCTGATTGTTCTCTTATACCCATTTATCTGCATAAACCTGTTTCTTTTCCCAAGAACAAGATTTTCTCTTACGTAACCACCACACATTTATCACAAGCAAAAGTATCACATTGATCTCATCCGCAGTTCACATTAAAATGTCACCATTTACCTTGCTGTCCTTTAATGGCCGTTTCCCCCTGGTTAGGAGCCCGTCCAGGCTCATACGTTACAATTAGTTGTGGGCTCTTTAGTCTCATTCAGTCTGGACCTGTTCTTTAGTCTCTTCTTTCATGACCTTGGCATCTTAAAGAGTTCAGACCAGTTGTTTTGCAAAACATCTCTCAGTTTGGATTTGTTTGATATTTTTGTGATTAGATTCATAGCCTGCCGTCGAGGGGCTACTGCAGAGCCGTCTTGAGTGGCGGCAGGGGAAGCTGCTCTGCCCCAGGTCATGTGGGCGATGTTAGTTTAGCATTGATTAACGGGTTTGCTAAATTAATCCATGTAAAATTCCACTTTCTCTTTGTAATCAGTACGTAGTTTGTGGAGGGATGCTTTGAGACTACGTAGATATCTTGTTTCTCATCAGACCGTCATCTACTCTTTGTAGCATCCATGGATGATTTTCGGCTGAATCACTTATTACCGTATTACTCTGATGATTGTAAAATGGTGGTTTTCAAACTCCATTAATTTTTCCTTCTATATTTATTAGGTGTTAGTCTACTACAGAGGAAAGCTTTCTTTCCCTCCCCATTTATTGATACTAGTATGCACTCAGATTCTTATTTAGTCGATGACAATTCTATAGTATTGTTTTTATGTTTAAATTGCTTCGTGTTTGACCAGTGGTCGTCCCTCTGCTTTGCCCCCTGAGTCTTTTGGACCCAACTTCAGTAATCTTTGATAGCTTTCTTACTCAGAGGTATTAAAAAGTATTCTAGATTCATTCGTCTTGTCCATTTCCTGCCCCATACCTGATAACAAGTATATAGGAGCCTTGATGACTTTAAGCAGCAAATACTCTGGGCACTAGGGGTTCCTATTGCCATTGAGTCATTGCTTTCATACCTTTTTACTGGACAGAGCTAGAAAGAAAGAAAAAAAATACCCCGCATGAGTCCACATTGATCTTTCCTAATCAGATTTAAGGTTAATGATTTTGCACTCATACCTCTTATGTGGAAAATTTGGATTCCTAATGACAGTCACATAAATTTCGCTTTATTTTAAGAGACGTATTCAGAAGAACAATACACTTACAACAATATGATTATGAATGTGTATGGATTCAACTTTCAGATTTCTTTGTAATCCTTTTTATCTTTAGAATTGTTTTTATTGTTGCATTTTTCACTTAATGATACAGCGTGTAGCTTCCTTCTTTGCTGGTAAGTGTCTCTGTTTTACAAGGCGACATGACAGATTTATCCCTTTCATTTCTAGAACACATATAAGAGGTTAACTTTTGTGAGACACAAAGCTGCGTTGACTGTCTTTGTATATGTATTTGATCTAAAATTATTTTAAATTTTAAGGATAGCATCCAAACAGAAATGAATCAGCCCCAGGCCACCTAGGGGCCACGAGCTTTCCCAGCCACCTGGAGCACCCCCCCACGACTCCTTCCCGATGCTCCTCGAAGCTAAACACTGCCCTCACTTCCAACTTCACAGATGCGGCTTTTTAATTTTCGAGTTTTATGTAAGTAGAATTATTTCGCGTATGCTATACTTCTTTTGTATTTGGCTTCTTTCACTCAAGCGTATTTTGTGAGATTTGTCAGGGTTTTTTCTCAGTGCGTGATTTCCGCAGGTGGTCATCCGGGTACAGCCTGCTGTTTACCTAGCCTCCTGTGCGTGGACATTTGTGTTGGGCCCGCTTTGGGCTATTACACATAGTTTACACGCTTGAAAAATGTTTTTTACAGATGAATCCCTAGGAGCTGAGTTTGTGTTTAAAGGAGAGGAAGCCTTTGCTCTGAGTCGTGGGACCGCTGGGTACTGAGGTGGGGCAGGTTTACACTCCCGTTGCGGGCAGGCCCTGCCCCCCGCCGCCTCCCGCACGCGCCCGCACTGGCCCACGTGTCGAAGCTGGCTGCGCCTGCGTTCCCGCTGCTGTTCCAGTGCTCAGGTCTTTCCAGGTGCTACGAAGGCGTTTTCAGTCTGGTGGGGGAAGAAACAGCAAACACGTCTTCTTCTTTTTTTTTGTCTTTTGTCTTTTTAGGGCCGTACCTTCGGCACATGGAGGTTCCCAGGGTAGGGGTCCAATCGGAGCCACAGCTGCCGGCCGCAGCCACAGCCACAGCCACAGCCACAGCCACAGCCACAGCAATGTGGGGTCCGAGCCGCGTCTTCGACCTACACCACTGGTCACGGCAACGCCGGATCCTTAACCCCCTGAGTGAGGCCAGGGATCAAACCTGAAACCTCACAGTTCCTTGTTGGATTCATTTCTGCTGCACCACAGTGGGAACTCCCAAAAATGTCTTGAGTGGCTGTTTGTTTATTGTGTTAAAGTCTAGTCTGTATTTTATTTACAGATACAATATTGCAGACAGTGCAGTACAGATCATGAAGCTAACACAATAATTCTCTCACTCTCGCTCCATTTCCCCCACTATCACGTATAATACACAGGTGCGTGCACACAGACGTGCACATGTAACACTGACCGCTAGAGCTCCTCGTGCGGGAGCTCCACAGGATGTCATCATCTCACTGCTCGAAACCCTCTGTTTAACTTGCGTTGGAGAGCGGTGAAGCTCTCGCTGTGTGGGGTGGGATTTGTTGGAGAGCATGAACAAATCTCAAGCAAAGAACTTATTGATGTTATTTATATTAAGAGTTTATTCATTTTTGGAAAGCAGACTCACACAATTCACCTTTTTCATATTTGAGTGGCTGTTTTTGAGGTGGCCTGTAAGACAGTTATGTCCTAAAAAATTTCGGATTAGTTGGGCGTATAAAACATATATGACAAATGACTAATAGCTCCAAGTGTCAAATGAGTATTTCCAGTGACATAATAAAATTTTAGATGGGAGTTTCTACTGTGGTGCAGCGGGATCAGTGGTGTCTTTGCAGCACCAGGACACAGGTTCGATCCCTGGCCTTGCACAGTGGGTTGAAGGATCTGGTATTGCCACAGCTTTGTTGTAGGTCGCACCTGTAGCTTGGATCTGATCCCCAGCCTGGAGACGCCGTATGCTGCGAGGAGGCCAAAAATAAAATAAAACAAAACAAAACAAAAATAAAATTTTAAATGAAGGGGAGAGAGAGAGAGAGAGAGAGAGAGAGAGTGTGTGTGTGTGTGTGTGTGTGTGTGTATTTATTGTTATTCTTGGCTGTACTTGTGGCCCTCGCCACAGCAGTGATAAGGCCAGATCTTTAACCTGCCTTGGCGTGAGGGGACTCCTCGTGGTAGTGTTTAGAGCGGGCCAGCTCTCTGTTACTGTCATTGACTTTAGGCTGCTTTCTTCACCTCACTTGAGGCCTGGCTCCATCAGAGACTAACTGTTTGAATTACAGAGACCAAATCCAGTATTTTGGCCGTCTGTTTTTGTGGCTGATCTCCTTTTACTGTAAGATAAGTTTATTGTACTCCCCACCCCTACCTCTTTTAGGGGGTACTTAAAAAATATCTATTTTCTAAGAATTTGAAGTGAATATCTTTTGCGGAAATGAAAGCATCTTGCCTCTTCCTGAGATGGTGAAGATGGCTCTCTTATTTCCCCTTTGAAAACCCAGTGAGGTACTGGCCCCAGAATACTGTCATTTGATGTAAAATTGCTGGTACAGGCCAGTGTCATTTTTTGCAGTTTCTTATGTTACAGATTCAGGAGTTCATTGTGCCAAAGTTCTAAGCTCTGTGAAACCTAGGCCGATAGGTCTGCAGCCCTGTGGCCTCAGTGTCAGTGCAGGATGAGGAAGTGAGTGTCAGGGAGTGTCAGGGCCTCTGTGCAGCTGCAGGTTTTGGGCAGTTCGCATGTAGAATGGGGGCTCCTCTGCTGAGTCCTGCTTTTGTTCCTCAGCAACTTGAATTGGAAAACTGAAAAATTATCCATGTGCTGTGCCAAGCATAATAAGCTCATGGATTATATAAATGTCAGGAAAACAATAGCATAGTAGTTAAGCAGCATATAGAACTGCTCACTGCTTTGAAATGGTCCTTAATTTACCAGTGTTGTCACAACACTTTGTCTATCTGTCTGTCTGTCCGTCTGTCTTTTTAGGGCCACACCCACAGCATATGGAAGTTCCCAGGCTAGAGGTCAAGCTGGAGCTACAGCTGCCGGCCTACACCACAGCAACGCGGGATCCGAGCCATATCTGCAACCTACACCACAGCTCACAGCAACACCAGATCCTTAACCCACTGAGTGAGGCCAGGGATTGAACCTGTGTCCTCATGGATGCTAGTCAGATTTGTTTCCCCTGAGCCACGACGGGAACTCCACAACACTTTTAGAAGGTCATAGAATGCCTCCCCATCCCTACCTCTTTTAGTGGGAACTTAAAAAAATATCTATTTTCTAAGAATTTGAAGTATCTTTTGCAGAAATGAAAGCATCTTGCCTCTTCCTGAGATGGTGATATTCCCTTGGAAATAGAAATGCATATTTCTATGCATATGTAACAGAAGTATTTAATAAAAGTAGGCCATTTGAATATGTCAGCATTTTAATGTGATGAGATCTGGTGTTAGGATGTGTGCAGACTGATTTTTACCTAATGTTTATTCATAGTTTTTCTTTAATGAAGAAGTCAGTGTATCATTAGTCTAAATGCAGCGCCACGACAACCATTTGCAGCGTCTCACGCATTGTGAGAGGAGACTTGACCCGGATGCGCGTGCAGCGTGAGAAAACGCGGAGAGGGCGAAGGTGCTGGAGCTGAGCAGCTTGTTCAGCTCAGTGTAAAAACCACTCTGGGCGAAGAGGAGAGTTGGCGTAGCGCAGTTTTAAGCGACGGGCTGCTTTGGGGAAAAAGAGCGTGTGATAACAGCAGAAGCTGATCATTCCAGCAGGCACTTGACGGACAGTGCTGGGCCGGGGCGGGGAGACGCTTCTCGTGATCTCAGCCCTGCTTCTTCTGGCCTGCCGTTCCCTTCCCGCCCAAAGCACATCTGCAAAGCAGGAGCCTTCCCTGGCTCCTCTGAGAAGTCTCTCCGCAGATGGTTGCTGTGACAGTTTCACTGGATGCATCGTGTACATTTTGTGACTCTGCATCGCTCCCCGTTTTGGAATGACTTGAAGGTGGCACCCCTGGCATCTTACATCTCCTTATCTGCCTGTATTCTGATGGTGGCTGGCATCGTCCTTCCCTTCTCACCCTACTTCTCGTGGCCTCGCTGCTGTTGTGCACACGAGAGGAGTTCAGGGATGCGAGTGGCAGGCGCTCGTTCCGGGGTCAGGACCGTCGGAAGCGAGGTCGCAGGCTTGTGTTTAGAAAAGGGCGTGGGTCTGGTGTGCCGGTGCAAGTGCAGGCGTGTGCCACTGTGTCTGACAAGGAAGGAGGAGTGGAACCTAAGAAAGGGAAGGTACTGTCCTGATCTGGAAAATCATATTGGAAGGAAAACATGCCCCAAACTTGGCTTCTGTTTTCTTCCAGGAAATGTAGGGTAGAAAGCAATATCCCTGTTTTTCCTTGCTTATATTTCTTTGAAAGTATTAGTGAATGATGAGAATTTGTAAAGCTTCTACAATAAGCAGCAAGTCCTTATGTTTTCCAAAGGAGAAATCTGAGTGTCAAAGAGGGGAGCTGCTTTCTAAAGTGCCTTTTCAGTGTCAGTTGCTATGCTTGGAATTATTACTCTGTTTTAATAAGACAGCCCTGCAGGGCAAATGCATTGAGAAGGTAGGTCTGGAATCTGGGCCAGAATGAGCAGGATTGGAATATTTGATTCCCACTTCAGCGAGCATAGGATGATGGAGTCACACAGTGATAGAATTTTAACTAGGTGCTACCTCAGATGTTGTCTTGTCAACTTCCTGTGGAAGCAGTGAGATGCAGTAGGCGGAGTTCAGGGGCCAGGAATTTGGAAGCCTGGACCCCAGTACTTGCTGCTGCTTTTTTAGGGCTGCACCTTTGGCGTATGGAGGTTCCCAGGCTAGGGGTCACATCAGCTGCCAGCCTACACCACAGCCTCAGCCACACCAGATCCGAGCCACATCTGCAACCCACACCACAGCTCACAGTGACACCTGGATCCTTAACCCTCTGAACGAGGCCAGGGGTAGGACCCGTGTCCTCATGTCCTCATGGACACTAGTCGGGTTTTTTTTTAAATGATTTTTATTTTTTCCCATCATAGCTGGTTTACACTCTTCTGTCAGTTTTGTACTGTACAGCAAGGGGACCGGTCACACATACACATTCTTTTTTCTCACATCATCATGCTCCATCAACTGGTCGGGTGTTTTTTACCACCGAGCAAGGGGAACTCCACCCCTTGCTTCTCCTTGACATTAGTTCTGTTTCTCTGTTTATAAGATACAGGAGCAGCCAGAGTTCTTACAGGCACAAAGTAACGGGGTCGTGAGGGTCAGGAGAACTGATGCTCAAGGGTGCTTTGTAAGCTGTCAGCGCGTTGGTATTTTTGCTAATGGGGTTGTTTTCTCTCACGGATGGGCACCCAAGTAGGCATTATTGTTAGGATTTTGGTCAGCAAAAGGGTTATATGTTTGCTTTATAAATGCCCGGCTCTGGCTTCTTGTGGTTCCCATCACTTCACTTGTTCTCTTCCCTCCGTTTTCAGAATTGTTTCATTTCTGCAGTAGCTACTTGATGATGCCTTCTATGTGCCAGGTCCTTTAGTAGGTGTTAGAGAGAGAGAGTGGTGTATGAGGGAGAAGCGTTCCTGTCCTTTTTGAAACGCTGAAACTGTGCAGTCGATTGACATTTTGTTTCCCCTACCGAGAGAGGTTATCCCAAACCTGACTTCTTCTGCTTCTATTTTTTTTTAACTTTACATATAGTATCCCTTTATTTTTGACCATGCCCATAGTACGTGGAAGTTTCTGGGCCAGGGATCCAACCCATGCCACAGCAGGGACCTGAGCTGCTGCAGTGACAGTGCTGGATCCTTAACTCCATGAGCCACAAGGGAACTCCCTGACTTCTTTTTTTTTTGTCTTTTTTTTTAGGGCCACACTACAGCATATGGAAGTTCCCCGGCTAGGGGTTGAATCGGAGCTGCAGCTGCCAGCCTATGCCACAGCCACAGCAACGCCAGATCTGAGCCATGTCTGTGACCTACACTACAGCTCATGGCAACGCTGGATCCTTAACCCACTGAGCGAGGCCAGGGATCAAACCCTTGTCCTCATGGTTACTAATCAGGTTCATTACTGCTGAGCCACAGCAGGAACTCCCCCTGACTGACTTCTTAATATCCCTGATAATCTTTTTTTTTTTTTTTAATGTGTTAGACACTTTAAATACTGTTAATGCCAATTATGCAGATATTTTGAATGTAATTCTCAAACTGAAGAAACTGAGAAAGGTGGATTGTGTGGGTGTCTCCCAAGGTTAGTCGGGTTTTGTTTCTCCTTCAGGGGCAGGTGGGTTGGTTTATGGACTGGGCATCACTGCAGTGCCTTGCAGCTGACTGTTCCCTGCATGTTAAACTCTTCACCTACCTGTACATGAAGTGTGGCGGCGAAGACGTTTGCGAATTGCTGTTGAGTGTTTTTGTCATCAGAGCCGGGTACTTTTCCACCGCGTAGAGGAAGACTTGCCTTTGATTCAACACACTGAGCTTTGTTCACTAAACACACGTGGCTCTGAGGGTCCGAGTCTCCCGTCATTCACTGCTGTGACTGGGAAGGCGTTGGCCCGGGTTCCCCAGCGTGTGACCAGCTAGGTGGGGTCCAGCCTGGACCCCGGACGAATCCCCCACAGGGGCCAGAAACCCTGAGCCTGACGAGCTGCCAAGTCTCCCGGGAAGAACTGGGGAGAAGGACTTTACGGACGTTTATTTTGGATCCCAGATCTTTTTTTTTTTTTGTCTTTTTTGGCATTTCTTGGGCGACTCCCGTGGCATATGGAGGTTCCCAGGCTAGGGGTCGAATCAGAGCTGCGGCCACCAGCCTACACCACAGCCACAGCAACGCGGGATCCGAGCCGCGTCTGCGATCTACACCACAGCTCACGGCAATGCCGGATCGTTAACCCACTGAGCAAGGGCAGGGACCAAACCCGCAACCTCATGGTTCCTAGTCGGATTCGTTAAGCACTGCGCCACGACGGGAACTTCTGGATCCCAGATCTTAAGGGTGCCCTCGATGTCCCATGTCTTCCTAAGCAGGTGATCCTTCGTGACCCTGGGAAGTAATCCCCTGTTCCCGTTTGCCTCCTGTTCTGCTGTCTGAGATGTGGTCACAGGGAATGGCAGTCGAGAGCCCGACCGCAGCTGTCTCTGGATTTTCAAACAGCGTCATGGGCTTCGGCGCCTGCCGCTGCAGCGGCCCAGCTCTGTGATGAATCCGTTCAGGCCAGTGGTCCGGGGACTCCCTGTTACAGCTGGGGAGGGCGGCCCTTCGGCTGGCCCCGCGCGGGGGAGAGGGGGAGAGAACGCCTCCCCGAGGTGAGGTCCGGAGGAGGGGCCCTCTGTGCTGGGGTGAGAGGTTCCGTGCCAGCAGGGAGGGCGGCAGCCCCGGTGTGAGAAGGACTGGAAGGAGGGGCCTCAAGGTGGGAGGAAGCTCCCTTGAGGGGGAAGGGGCGGGAGGCCCCTTAGAGCCAGGCCTGGATGCCCAGCCCAGGAGGTCAGCCGCCCCGGGCTGTGGGTGGGAAAGGCCCCGAGTGTTGGTGTCGGTGCCCCTGGCAGGTGTGGGGTGGATTGGCCGTGTGTAGAGTGGGCGGAAGGAGCTTGGTGCCAGGCCTCTGCTGGGAGGGGCCTGGAGGAGGCCCGGCTGCGGGAGGGCTCTGAGCTGTCCTGGGGGTCCCCTGGGGGCGACTGAGGCAACAGGCAGGAGGCTTAATGCTGGAGCGGGCTTAGGAGGGAAGATTTCTGGTGTAAACGGGGTGAGTGCCTGGTCTGGGTGGGTATCTGGCAGTTTTGGGTACACCAGTAAAAGGACTCTTTTCTGGTAAGTTCTCTAAGAGACTGGCTCTCTCTGAGGTGATTCCCTGAAGGGGAGGGAGAATGAAACTTGGGGAAATGAAGGCCACCTCTCTGACTTCCTGCCTCCTGTGCACCATCGCCCAGCACGCGTCTCTTCCTGAGGTGACTCTCCGTATCACGTCGGTGCTCCTGGGCACTCGGGAGGGTTGGGTAGCAGGTGTCTGTGAAGGGGGCTCAGCGCAGGCCAGCCACTCCTTCTCCGGTCTCCCGTGAGGACTGTGGTGCCAGGAGGCCCACGGAGCTGAGGGAGCCCTCTCCCCACTGGCTCCGGCCCCTCCTCCACACTCCCGTTGGCTCAGCAGCATCCCCGGGGCCGGGCAGGGACCCGGGTGAAGGTGTGACCCGGGTGAAGGTGTGAGCTGGAACAGCTGCTGCTTCCGCAGTCCTTTGCGGCCTGGGAAGCTAAATGCTCGCTAGTGCCGGGCTAAACCCGCCCTGCTGATGTCATGTTTTGACAGTATTGGCCATGAAGAGAATTCCACGGATTTTAAGGATCAAAAGTCCAAGGAAAAAAGAAACTTGACATTTTAAAGTTGGTGCTTATTGAGTGAGGATTTCGGTTAACTAGCTCTGTCTCTGTAGTAGGGATTTTTAAACCATCACTTAAATTTTTTCTGTTAAATTGAGAATAAGAAGCTGACAAATTATTTGTCATCAGTAACTCCTTATGCAGAAACTAATGAGCATAATGATGAAATTTAATCTTATCTTTGAAACAGTTGCAGTTTCATTCATTTAACAGATATTGAGCATTTATGACCAACTGGGTACTCTCTTGGGGCTGAATAACCAAATGTGATCTAATTCTCAAAATTGGTGAGACTTTTAAATGAACTGGTTCTGCTATAAATACATGTTTAGGGATTCAGATATTTGGCAGTAAGGCTGCGACGCACTAAAACCAAAACAGAGTATCTGTAACTAATCTCTGCAGGGTTTACCAAAAAGCTGGAAAAGAAAAAGTGTAAGTTTGTGTGGTAGCACAATGGTAACTGTTTAATAGAGAGGTTCTCTGTTTTAAAGGCGTTTTTGTTGAAGTTTTTAGTTGTAATTGATGGTAACAGACATAAAGCAATACTGTAATCACATACGTGATTAAACCCTAAATTTTGTGGAGCAAATTAAGTACTTGAGAATTGAGATAAAGGAGCCAGCACAGGGAATGGTAGCTGGGGAGACAGATACTTGCTGGAGGTGATGGGACTTGAACCAAGGGTAAGACCCCTGGGGACGGGGCAGAGGACACAGTCCCAGTCAAGAGGCGGCTTCACGAAGCCAGGAAGGAGGGGCATCTGCCTGCCCCGACTCAGGATGTGTGCGGGGAGGGGGTTGGCTGGCAGGTTGGGGCGGCATGGTGGGACAAGGCCCTCCACCCCTTAAGCCTCTCAGGTTCCTCAGCTATAGAACATGGATGGTCTCAGTGCCCACTCCAAGGGGCACCTGTGTGATTCACTGAGCTGGTAAGTGTCAAGTTCCTCGTGCGTAGAAAGTGTTCATTAGACAGCGGTTGGTGTTGCCGTTAGGGAAGATGGAGGGGGCTGACCACAAAGAGCAGGGCTGCCCGGCTGTAAGCACATCCCCCTGTGTTGGGAGTTAGGAAGTCCCTGAAGCATTTGCCCCCAGGCGGGATGCGACACGGGTGAATTATAATGGCAGATACCCACCTAAGTGCTGGTGTGAGCACTCTGTGCTTTATGTCCATTATCCGTGGGCCTCACCACTGCCCTGCAGAGGCTTTGTTCTCTGAGGCTCTGGGGGAGGGGACAGGCACCTTGCCCAAGGCCAAGAGGGAAGGCAGGGTTTGAACCTAGGCCTGCCTGGTTCCAAAGTCTGAGCTCTTCCTCCTGCCAGACTGTATCTGCCCCGGGGAAGCTGGCTGCCGGGGGCTGCTGAGCCCATGGGAGGAGGAGTGGCTGGCTCCGGTGATTATAACTGCTGCTAAGAAGATGGGGGGTTCAGAGTACACGTTAGCACGCCTCCACCCCCAGAGGAAAAGGAGGAAGAAGAGGAAGGAAGACAGCAGCGTGTCAGTGGGAAGAGAGGCAGAACTCAGTGCAGACCAGACGAGGTGGACGGGATTGTGCTGGGAAAGAGGGCAGGTGCTGGAAGGCTCCAGAAGCTCAGGAAGCAGTGGGGGAGTCCGCGGGTTTCTCGGAAGGAGAATTTCTTACTGTGCACACTTAGCAACCCTTCAAGTTTCACAGCGAGTCTTGCCTGGTGTAAGTGACCTGCTGCTTGGCTCAGCTTCTGCTGTTCTAGTACCGTCAGTGCCACCGGGGTTGAGGAGGAAGGTGTGGCCTTTGCTAAGCGATGTTCTCAGGCCGAGGGCTACTCTTGCGGCTTCTAGGACAGTGGGACTCTCTCACCCGTGTCGAAAGACCAGTTTCAGAAATGTCCAGGCTTTCCTGCTGTGGCACACTGGTTTAAGGACCTGGCATTGCCGCAGCTGTGGTATAGGTTGCAGCTGCAGCTCGGATCCAGTCTCTGGCCCAGGAGCTTCCATACGCTCTGGGTGGGGTGTGAGGGTGGGAATTTCCAGTCTCTCTGGACTGATGCTTTGTAAAATAATAATTTAAAAAATATGAGAAAAAGCAACGGAAAAAGACACACAGAATACAAACTTGAATTTTTTATTATTCAAGAATATGAAAGAAATATACCAATAACTGAGGCTAATGTAGTTATTTTAAGGGGTCCCTAAGTTTAAACTGGTAGTAATACTTGGAAAAAATGGTGCTTTTAACTTCCTGTTTTTCGGAGAACCATGGTGTTTCTTTTGCTCATTTAATTTGTATTCATTTTCTCTGTTAATTTTTGGCTTGACTTGGAGTTGACTTTTCTACTTGGTGCATAATTTTATGTATATTTTTCAGGGGGTAGTTTCTTCAGCAAACTTAATAAGTCTCAAGAGTTACAGATGCTGATAATAGAGATGTAGTAATTGAATTGTTCCTATTTCACATTTGATTTTTGACTCGAGCTGCCTTGTATCTTGTAAATGTTTTGAGCTATTTTTACTCTGGCTGCCGTTTCCTGCACTGCGATGGTCGGCTATGCGGTCCCTCAGCCTGGCCCTCTCTTTCCCCACCTGCAGGGCCCAGCCCGGGCCTCCCTCAAGGCGGCCTGTCAGGGGCCCCTTTCTCCGGCTGCTGCCCCGGGGCCCCTCCCGCCTCCCCTTGTCTCCTCGCCCCAGAGTCGGGGCTTCCTTTTGGGTCACACAGTCCTTTCCACTTGTCCAGGCCCTTTCCTGTGCGTCTTCTCTTACCACTCTCCACTTAGCCCCCTGGGTGGGCGGACAGACTCCCCTCGCGGGTTTGGCGCCGTGAGCCTAGGAGAGCGTCCACACGGCCTGACTCTTCATTCCTTTCCTCTGGGGCTCCCAGAGTTACTGGTACCACTTAGACTTCTAAACGCTCAGGTTTTGAACCTGTCTTTTTTTTTTTTTTTTTTTGCCATTAAAAATAACAAACGTAAGACATCCTATGATAAACCGTAATGGAAAAGAATTTTTTTTTTTGTCTTCTAGGGCCGCACCCGGGGCACATGGAGGTTCCCAGGCTAGGGGTCGAATCGGAGCTGCAGCTGCCAGCCACAGCCACAGCCACAGCAACGCAGGATCCGAGCTGTGTCTGCGACCTACACCACAGCTCACGGCAACACCGGATCCTTAACCCACTGAGCAAGGCCAGGGATCAAACCTGCATCCTCATGGATCCTAGTTGGGTTTGTTAACCACTGAGCCATGAAGGGAACTCTGAGCCTGTCGTTTTGAGGTCCTCTTTTTCACACAGTATTTATATCTGTTTTCTGAAAAATCTAGAATACTTGGGACAATGTCCCAGCCTTTTGGGACGAAAGAAATCTTCAGAGCCCAACGCCAGGTGTGGTCCATAGAGAAGGAGTGCCGTGAGCCCCGGAACCGCACACCGGGCTGAAGTGGTTGTCTTAAAGGACGTGTTAAGTCCTCTCCAACCTGTGATTTTCACACAAGGCGGGGGGGCGGGGGTGGGTTCCTTTATTTCAACAAGAACAGCCCAGCATACTGGACTGCACAGAAGGTTTCTCATGCAGAGAAGATCCTGCTTTCAGAGGAGGAAGGCACTTTGAAAAATCACATTTTGCCCAAGTCAGAAGTCAGGGTGTGGAGTGTGTGCTTTCTCCCTGTCCTTTATGGCGGAACAGACCTGGGTTCCCAGTCCAGCCCTGCCACTTCCTAGGTAGGTATGGTGACCTCGGCTGAGTTCTTTTACCTTCTCTAGACTTGTTTTCTTGTCTGTAAAACGGGAAACATTATCTACTTTGAAGAGGCATTGTCAAGATTAAAGGTGATGCCGGTACGGGACTCTGAGCTTGGGCCTGATAAGTGAAAGTTACTTGGAAGCCAATGCAGAAGAGACACTGTGACCCAGCAAGGGAGCCACTGCCTGCTGCTCACGGGCCGTAGTAGTGGTTCTCAAACCTCAGCAGGCATCAGAATCACCGGGAAGATTTTAAACTCATTCCCTGGATCTGGGGTGGGGCTTGAGAATTTGCACTTCGGAGTTTCCGGGGCGAGGCTGCTGCAGCCACTGCTGGTCTGGAGGCCACGCGTGGAGACCCGCTGGGCTGCAGCTGCACTCGTCAGGGAGCATCTCGGTTCTGTGAAACTCCTGAGAGCCGAGCTTGCGTGTGGTTATTAACTCTGTTAGCAAATGCTTGGGGGGAGTTCCCGTCCGGGCTCCGTGGTTAATGAACCCAGTTAGCGTCCAGGGGGACACGGGTTCGATCCCTGGCCTCACTCGGTGGGTGAAGGATCCGGCATTGCCGTGGGCTGTGGTGTAGGTCGCAGACGCGGCTCGGATCCTGCGTTGCTGTGGCTGTGGCGTAGGCCAGCGGCTACAGCTCCAATTCTGGACTCCTAGCCTGGAAACCTCCATGTGCCGCCCAAGCAGCCCTAGAAAAGACCAAAAAAAAAAAAAAAAAAAAAGAAGAAATGCTTGGGATGCTTTTTACAACTAGTGAATTTAGAATCACAAGGGTTTTTCCTCCTCAAGTCCAAATGTCTTTGTTAACTGTGTTTGAAGAAGTGGCGAAAGTCATAAACATATTATGGATAGTCTGACAATACCAGATTGGCTAAGGTATGTGAAAGTACTTTATCAACTGCTAAGAACTGCAAAAATAGTTGAAATACTTTTTAAGATTGAACATCATAATGGCGTATAAAATAGTGTAACTTAGATTTCTCATCTCAATGTGCTGTTTACCGTGTGTATTTTTCTCTTTCTCCTCCAGGCTGCTGACTTGAGTAAACCAATAGATAAAAGGATATACAAAGGAACACAGCCTACTTGTCATGACTTCAACCACCTCACAGCCACAGCAGAAAGTGTCTCTCTCCTAGTGGGCTTTTCCGCAGGCCAAGTCCAGCTTATAGACCCAATCAAAAAAGAAACTAGCAAACTATTTAATGAGGAAGTAAGTAGCACCCTGTCTTAGCTGTTAAGAATCCCTTTAAGAATTTCTACGTTCTTACCAAGGGTAGTGGGCCTTACTTTCCGCTTTGAGCTGAGCCCACTTTTCACTCCTCCCCTGTGTACCTAGTATTACCCAAGTTTCAATGTGGTAAATGAACTTGCTGACTTTCGCCTGTTCTTCCATGGGGTAACTGTTTTGTGTGTTTTTTATGGAGCATGCTCAGGTGTCTGTAGGGCCTTGAAATTCTTTTATAAAGAGGTAGGGATGAGGCTTATAGCTTGATGCTTATAATTTAAGTAAAGTAAAGAATTCTAGACCTTATTCACCTCATCAGAAGATTTCACACAGATCAGCTCTTTCCTTAGTTGCTTCAGTTGTAGTTAAAGTTTTGGTGCAGGTGTTCGACAGGTGTTTGAGAATTCAGTCCTTCTCTGGCTCTTGAAAAGGGCTGCTGTGACATCACCTTTGACACCATTAGAAATCCTGGCACTTACGGGTGGATCACATGGCGTAGCTTTTGCCAGTGTTGTGGTATGTACTGGGGTTTTTGGTGTCTTCAGTTCCATTCTGGAGGGAGCCTAGGTGTCTGGGCTGTCCGTGGCAGGACGACCTGGCAGATGAAAGTGGCCAGTTTTTCTTATTATTTTTTTAAGAGCTTTGGAGTGGCTTTTCTTTCGGCCCTAAGTGTTGCTGCTACGCATTTGATGTACTTCGTCCTCAGTTTCAGTGTGACTTTCCTGGTAAATGGAAAAGATGGGGTAGGCTTGTGGAGTGGGAAGGCCTGGGTTCCAGTCTGCTCGTGACTTCAGCCCTGATGTGACAAAGGTCAGGTCACGTGGGACCCCCTCACAAAGGACAAGGAGTTTGCATTGTTGCCTGCTTTTAAAGTCAAGGAACCAGAAGTGCATTATCGATTCTGTTGTTTAAGAAATAATTTTGTTTGGGGAAGAACATTCGCAGGGAAAATTCTGATTCTTTTTGCAGTCGTTATGGCTTACGCTGGGCACACATATCCAGTACCCATCCGAGGTGCTCCTGTTTGACTTTGCCAGTGGACTTGGTGAAATCTTTTGAACCCTGCCATCTCCTAGTTTCATCTGGGTTGACTGGAAACAAAACTTGCCATCTGGATTGACAAAATACAGAGGAAAGTATTTAATCCCATTTCTGTTAAAAAAAAACCTAAAGCAGAAAATTACTTTATTTACCTAGATATTTTATTAACATCACCCGTGGAAGTGATTTCTAAGTAGCTGGGTGATTGGGGGGTGGGGAGAGTGGGGGCACAAAATCAGACTTCCCCACATTCTTCCCATTCTTTGGAGTCAGAGTGGGGTTTGGGTTTAGGTGGGGGACGAGTTCTTGAAGGGGAGGGACTGGAGCCATGTAGAGGCTCTTGGTGAACAAGATCGGGAGGCCGCTCAGCTGAGGATGGCACAGAATGCCACGCAGAGAACAAGAAGGACTTGTGTGTCGTCTCTGGGGGAGGGCGGGAGCAGAGAGCCCGGCCCTGAGGGCATCAGCTAGACCCACTCCTTGCTCAGCACGGCTGGGAGCTGCGGGCTAGAAGCAGCCCCTTACTCGAGTGATTTAAGCCTGAGCTACCTCCTGCTCTTTTCTACATCTTATTTGGAAAATGGCTGTCCAGAGTGCTGGGATTGTATGAGGTTTAAGGCCAACCTGAGGGTTTCTGCGATGGCACAGTGGGTTAAGAATCTGCCTGCAGTGGCTCAGGTCGCTGCAGAGGCACGGGTTCGATCCCTGCAGTGGGTTAAGGCTCTGGTGTGGCCGCAGCTGTGGCTTGGATTCAGTCCTTGACCCGGGAGCGTCCATAGACCACAGGTGCGGCCATTATTAAAAAAAAAAAAAAATGCCCACTTGGCATTTACAGCTTAGGGCCGAAATCGATTGCCCTTCGCAGTAGGGACGTCTTTGGCTGTATGGACAGCACTCTCTCGGGTTCGGGTCGGGATGGCGAGGAGGAAGGGCTCTCGGGTTTGTTTCTCCGAGTGCAGCAGTGTAGCTGAAGCAGTTGTGCTGCCTCCTTAGGTGGTGCAGGACTCGGAGGTTTCAGGGCATTTTCTGCCTCCTCTGCTCGGGGGGTGGGCTGCGGTCCCCACTGTACCTGGGAGGAAGTAGTCAAAGAGGAGGTGCCAGAACCGTCCAGGTCCGGGAGCAAAGCTGAGTGGGATCTGGAAGTTAATGCCACGGACGCTCACTGGCCCTAGACTGTGAGCCCCCCGCGTGCGGTTGCCAGATGGGCCCTGTCTCTGCAGGAGCCCACAGCGGGGGGCAGCGCACAGAGAGCCTGGGTCGCGCGTCGTCCCGGTGCCGTGAGCAGAGTCCCGGGGCCGTGTGCTCCCTGTGTTCTTCAGTCTGCACACAGTATGAGATGAAAAGTTCAGCTCAGTGGGGGACGTTCGAGAAAGCTCCCGGAAGGTGACGTTTGACCTGAGTTGGAAGAATGCACAGGAGTCGGAGGAGGGTGAGAAAGGCCTTCAAAGCTGGAGAAGACATGAGGCAGGCAAGGGTCCCAGCCCGCAGCCCGTTGGCCTTGGGGTAGCAGGGGTCACAGGCGGATGGAGGAGCTGGAACTGGACTGTGAGCCCTTCGTGGCATGCAGAGAATATGGCTCTGGCGCTGGAAGCTGTGGGGGAACCTTTGGGCTTTTTTTAAAATCAGGATCAGACGTGTTTTTTAGACCTCTTGTCAGCACTTGCGGAAGGTGGAGTGGAAAGAAAGACAAAAGGAAGGTCGCAGGAGCAGTGAGGAGGCTCTAGTAACTGTCCGGGTGAGAGCTGAGGACTTGGAACTGGAGCTGTGGCCGTTTTCTCATTCGTCTGACAGACTTTGACAGCCTGCCCTGTGCCCGTGCCCGTGCCCGGGGCCGGAGCCGCAGAAACTCCTGCCCTGTGTCACCCCTCTCAGAGCGGGGAGAGGTGTGAACAGCGGCACCCCACGCGCGCACACTCACGCACACATGCACGCACGGCAGGTGGCAGTGGCTGCTTGTGATGTAAGAGGAAACAGTGGGCCTGAGAGAAGCAGACAGACAGACAGACACGAAGGCCTGCTCTGCAGGGACGTGAACGTCTCTGGGAGGAAAGGTGCTCTGAGCTGAGCCTCACGTGCCTGGAGGTGGCGCCCTCCGCGGAAGGGGGAGCCGGGGAAGCCGCCTCTGGAGGAGGCCCGGGAGAGGACAGGGGCCTGGGAGGGCGTGTGACCTGAGGGCCTGAGGCTGGAGGCCCTGCCACTCAGGGCCTGGCCAGGGCTGCTGCTTCGCTTGAGGTGGGGGGTCTCTCAGGACGGAGCCAGAGCCAGGAGGTGGTCGGTTGGCTTTTCTGAAAATCCCCCAGGCTGGCCGCCTCCCTCGCCGAGGGCCGCTCGGCCTCCACCGGCCGTGTGCACACGCGTGTACACACTGCGGCCCTGATGACTCAGGCCTTTGCCTCTTTTCTGCAGGAGTCCGGTACAGGCAAGTACAGCACATGCGTGGCTGGGTAGACTGGTGGGTATGTTTGGGAGGTTCCAGAAACCCACCTGAGACCAAAGATAGATGAAAATGTCTCTCTGGGAATAGAGAGGATCGTAAAAATTTTTAAATATTTGTTTATAGAAAAAATTGAGACCCAGAGAAGAAGATGGGGAAACATCACCCATGAATCCCAGTGCTCACTGTTAACTTTATGGTCTTTGTAATTTTTAATTGTTCTTAGAGGCAAGACTGTCCCACTCACACCTTCCGTTAGAGGTGCCAGTGCCCTGCCCGTCCCAGTCCTGCCCGTAGGCCGCTCAAGTTCGTGCCAGTGAGCGGAGAGAGGCCCCCGGCCCCCGCCCCCGGCTGCCAGGCCTGTGCAGCCAGGAGGGGGAAGGGACCTGCTCCTTGCTAGCTCCTCAGCCAGGGAGGGAGGCCTCAGGGCCCCGAGACCCTGCCTGCCCCTGCCTTCCGGGTGGCGTTTGGATTTCCACTTGTAGCCTGCTCGATGTTTTTTGCCCTTGAAAGACTCGAATGGGGCTCTGCGGAGAGTGTCTTGGCACGTCGGCCCAGCTGTCGGGCTGCGGAGCCTACCCACGCAGCCAGAGCCGCCTGCGAAGGGGCGTCGGCCCGTCGGCATTTGGCCTTGCACCCTGGAGGGGCGAGGAGTTCGCTTTTCACTGCTAATGGTTCGGATGTTCCTACTGGGGAGGAAGATCATGGGGCAGTTTCCACGTGGTCGTGACCTCAGCCTTGTCTTTGTAAAAACTCCGATGGTATCTGGGTTGAGTCCCTAGGACGGTGACTGCAGAGGATTTTCAGGTGCCTTTTGATTCCTTGGTAAGATGTCAGAGCTGAAGGGGACGTGTCAGCTGGCCTCTGTCATCGCTGGCCTGCGATGAGACCCGCTGTTCCTGACTTTCTCCTCGCTCACAGGCGGAGGCCAGGGTGGCACACTGGGTGGCCGCAGTCTCCTGTGGACTCCGGGCCCCCTGCTCCATGCGGCTATCTTCCCTTTCAGACCAGGGGCTGCGGGCTCCCTTGCACCCAGTGCCCCAGGAGTGGGCAGGAGAGGAGGCCCGGCTTTGCAACATCCTCTCTGGCGCTCTAGCAGACGTGTGGTGCTGGGCATTCTGTTA
This sequence comes from Phacochoerus africanus, assembly GCF_016906955.1. Lineage (NCBI taxonomy): Eukaryota > Metazoa > Chordata > Mammalia > Artiodactyla > Suidae > Phacochoerus > Phacochoerus africanus. The sequence goes on from NC_062552.1 coordinate 125,507,779, forward strand.
GTTTTTTTGTTGTTGTTGCTTTTTTTAATCAAAGGAAGGAAATGAGCATGTAATGATCTACTCCTTAAAGTTTTAACATCGATAAAAGGACACCTGACTCTTTCACGCGGCTTTGAAATACCCTTTCCTGGTGCTTCCTGAGGGAAGCCGGCCTTAAATGCTTTTACATAATCAAAGCCCTTCGTTGCTGTTTTTTGCTTGTGGCTACATTATAGCTTTTCCAGCAGCTGCTGTGGTTTCGAATTGTTTTAAGTTTTAGTATTTCTGTTGAAAATTTATACCTGCATTGTAAAGTGCCTGCCCACCCTCTCCCCCCAAGTAATTTTTTCCTGCTCGTCCTGTTGGTAACAGTGAAAAGAGGAAAAAATCCTCGCTTTAGAAAAGCTTCATTTTAGCGGCAGCGCTTTAGTGTGGCTACAGCTTCGTTCTGCTCCTTGCTTCCTTGTAGCTAGTTGAGCATAGTTAGGAGACCTTGTCGTTAAGGCCGGTAACGATGGAAGTAGCTTCGGGTTTGTCTGTCACCTGATTAATACTAGAAAGGGGACCATTTCCTGCATTCCGGATGGAGCGTGTGGGGCCGAGGAGATTACCAGGGGGAGGAGTGGGTGTGGGAGCCCCTTCCTGGGCGGCAGCGGCGCGACCCGCAGAAAGGGCACGTCAGTGTCCAGGTTTGGGTTGTGAGAGTGATTTTATAAAAGTAGGCCTTGGGGCAACTTGGAATTTGACCATTGAATGGAAAGCCAGGCAGCCGCTGCATCTCCCCTCAGCCTCCGGGGCCGCCTCCTGCCCTTGCTCAGGGCTTGCCGGGAGCCCAGAGCTCCCGCGTCCCTTCAGCCTCCTCTCCAGCCCTGGCCCAGGGCCCTTCTTCTCCTGGGTGCCCCCCCCCCCCTGCCAGGCCTCCCCTGCCCTGCCCGCTCCCCGCTGAGGCTGAGAGCCTCGCTTCCTGGTCTGGAGCAGAGCTGCCCTTGGGGACCCTGTCCCAAGGCCGCGGGAAGTGCTGATGCAGGGAGGAGAGCTGCTGGCCTGTGGGTTCCTTCCTCCCCCGTGGGGCTCCCGGCTCCTGCTCTCGGCCTTTCCTTCTGCTCTCCCCAAAGCTTCACTCTCCTCCTCTGCCTGTGCGCCTTCTGCCTTGGAGCGCTCAGGAGGTTGGATCTGGCTCTTCCTGTCCACGGCTGATTTCCTTGTCGTTCCTGGTCGTTTTCATCAGCCGCCTCCTGGCTGAGGACCCTTGAACTTCTCCCCAGCACAGTCACCTCTCCGCTCCTGCCCGTCACCGCCTTCCAAGTCAGTCAAGTTCAAAGCCTGCTTTTCGCACTGCCCCCCGCAGCCCCATTCATTGGGGAGCGGTCCATCCTGCCGCACTGCCGCCGGTCGAGTTGAAGACCCTTTTGTCCATGGACAGTCGTCATAGCCTCCTGACTAGTCCGTCCCCACCCCACTTCGGCAGCTGCTGACAGGCGTCGCTTTATTCTGTCACTTCCCTTTCCCGACCCTTGGGTGTCCCACACTCCTCAGCGCTGCCCCCGCTGCAGTGCCAGCCGCACATTCAATCTGCAGTTTTCTCTTTTTTGTTTTCTTTTTTTTTTTTTTTGCTATTTCTTGGGCCGCTCCCGCGGCATATGGAGGTTCCCAGGCTTGGGGTCCAGTCGGAGCTGTAGCCACCGGCCTACGCCAGAGCCACAGCAACGCGGGATCCGAGCCGCGTCTGCAACCTACACCACAGCTCACGGCAATGCCGGATCGTTAACCCACTGAGCAAGGGCAGGGACCGAACCCGCAACCTCATGGTTCCTAGTCGGATTCGTTAACCACTGCGCCACGACGGGAACTCCCAATCTGCAGTTTTCTAATAGCCACATTAAATAAGTTAAAAAATAGGTGAAATTCAGGTATTTTATCTAATATATCCAAATATTTCAACATAGTTGATATCAAATTATGAGTGAAATAGTTTCCACAATTTCCTGTCTTCAGACTCCAGTGTGTATTCACCTCCCAGCACATCTCACTTCGGAGCAGCCACATTTCATGCGCTTGGGACTGAGGAACTGGGCAGCTCTGGGCTTCAGGGTCGCAGCCCGAGCCCCTTAGCCTGGGACCTCGGGTCGCGAGCCCCAGGGTACGGTTCCTGCCCAGGTCCTCCAGCCAGAATGGGTGCCATGCTCTGGTACGGCTCCCCGGCAGGGGCCCTGCCCCAGCTCCACCCAAGGGCTCCTCAGAGGGGCCTGGGGTTTTGCCTGGTGGTTTTTCAACACCCTCCAAACATGTGCTTGTTCAGATCACAGCCCCACTGATACTGGAGAACTCAAACCCAGCAGGGAAATCCCAGTACTTCACACTGAGAACTGACGGGGCTTCTTCACTTTCTTCACTAGACATTTTTTGGAACAAAAATTAACCCTTGTGGGAGTTCCCACTGTGGTGCAGCAGGTTAAAGATCCAGGTTTGATCCAGCATTGCCACAGCTGTGGCATAGGTCGCAGCTGCAGCTCAGATTTGATCCCTGGCCTGGGAGCTTCATATATTGCAGGTGCAGCTGGAAAATGGGGGGAAATTATACACACACATACCCTTCTGGTGCAGAAACTGGGCTGTTCTGGGTATTTGTTTCTTAATTCGAAAGACAGGTAAAATGCTTTCTCTTCTTTTCCTTTTTTGTTAAACCCAAACCAAGTAAGAACCTAGAGTGATTTAACTTGAGTGACTCCTGGCTGGCTCCAGGTTCCCACCCTGCCCTGGGGTCTGAGGGCCTTGGTTGATGTCTTGGTGGCACTAAAGGCGGCAGCGCCATCCTGGGGGCTGACAGGCCTGTGCTGGCGGCCTTGCCCAGTCCGTCGCCTGCACCAGCGACGGACTGGATAGAGCTTGGCTGGCTCCCCCCTCAGTTCGCACCCTTCCAGTGCTCCCCCCCCCCCCCCCCGGGAAGATGTCCTCGCCCACCTCCTCCTGCCTCTCCCCCCTGCTGTCTGCTGCCCTCTTAGGCCCACCCTGGCCCTGGCCCTGGCCCTCGCCCTCGCCCAGCAAGCCCTCTCTGCCGAGGTGGCCTCCTGGCTGAGACTGGGGTCACTCCACTCCTCCGGCCCTTCGTTGTCCTTCCGTGGTTGGGTTTTGCCCCACAGCATTCCTTGCCATCAGGTGCCATCCATGTCGCTGCCTGTCAGCCCCCTGGAACGTGGTGAATTCCGTGTGGGCAGGGCGGTGGGGGTCGGAGCTGTGTCAGTGCCTGGCACGCGGTCACGCGTTCAGTACAGAGTGGACACACGAATGAGTGGGCAGTGGAAGGGGCCTCAGGCTGGCTTTTGACCTCTCTGAGCCTGTTTCCTGGTGGGGAATCCAGCAACAGCAGCTGCCTTCCTTTGGGGAGCCGGGTGCTCTTACTCTGCTTGCTGATGGGAACAGGAATTGTTCCGTCGTCATGGAGGTAGTGTGGTGATATCTGTAAGTTATAAATGTATGTACCTTTTGGCCCAGCTGTTCCCCTGGGAATTTATCCTGCAGGTATATACACATGGAAACCACCTCATGTGCAGGTTATTCTTTGCGGCGTAAATGTCCATGGGGCGTGGGAGGGGGGGACTTTGAAAATAAACCGCAGTGTATCCATATAACTGAAGACTCTGCGGCTGTGGGAAGAATGAGGAGGCTTTCTTTGTGCCAGTACGGATGTAGGCGATGGGGGACTGACTGAGAAAACAGAGGTGCAAACAGCGAAGAGAAGGGGGTGGATGAACACGGGTTCAAACCCCTGTCTGCCTGGTCCATACAGGGCTCTCTGGAGAGAGAAACAGGCGCTGATGACGTGGTTCTGGAGAGGGACCTGGGGCGGGGGAAAGGGGCCCGAGCGAGGCTTCGTGCTGCGCGCTCTGGTCCGTGGATGAGGCGTCTGTTACCCTTTAAGAAGGTACAGGCTTACGCGGCAGAGTTATCTTGACCGAGGAGCACGTGTGCAGGGCCTCTTGCTCAGCGCCTGGCCCCAGAGTAGCTGCTCGGATCGGAAGTCAGCCCTGCTGCCCTGGTGTGCCTGCCCTGCACCCCAGCTCAGGGTGAGGCCCGGCAGCCCCCGAGCCCCCGAGGAAGCGGTGTTGTCCGGTGTGAGCGCGTGGTCTGCCGGGGACGGCGGGGGGTGTAGAAAGGCTTCGGGGCCCTTTTCTGCGTTAGAGGTGGGTCTGTGGTCCATCTATCGTTTGGCCTGTGGTTGGTTAAACGGGCGCGCCTGGCCCGCAAGTGCCTGGGGGTGCCGGGCGTCTCCCTGGGCGCCCAGTGGGGGCGCAGAACGTGGGCTCAGGCGTTGGTCTGTAGGTTATGTCCCCGTGTCTGCTCACGGCAGTCTCCCGCACCTTTTTAAAGCGGAGCAAAGTCTTCAGGTGCGTTTTGTCCTCCCAGCGACGTGCGTTTTAATTGCGGTGCTGCAGTGGTGTGTCTCCTCTCCCCACAGCTGCAGGGCGGTGCTGCCCTCCCGTACCAGTACTACAGTTTTGAGTTCCACTGGAGTTATTTTTATTGTGTCTTTTTAAGCTGAAAGCAAGATTTTCTCCTAACCATGGCGCTAGAATTTTTATGTCCATCCTTAAGTTTTCTACACATGCAAGAGTGACAGCAGAGAGACCCTGGGAGAATTGAGAGTGGATGTGGTGGTGGTGACGTGTCAGGTGCAGGAGTTGAGAGCCGCAGTGCCAGGACAGATAGGGTGGCTTTTATAGCTGCCTGACCAGGCCAGGGATGCAGATAAGTCGCCACCACCCTTGGGCACTGGGCCAGCAGGCTGGTCACGCTGAAGGGGTCAGGTGTACCTGGGCCCCGTGGGTACAGCAAGACCTGGTGGGTCGGGAGGGCTCCCCCCAAGCAAACGCCCTGATCTGGCCTCACACGGCGCCTCCAACCTCCTGTGGCAGAAGCGACGTTGGTCTCATGGAAACTGCCAGAGCAGCGCTGGGCTGTCAGGTTGCTGGCATTCGTGTAGGTCAGCTGCCTTGTACAGGCAGGAGAGGAAGGAGACGGGGTGATGCCGTGCGGGTGCCCAAGGCCGGCCCACTGCTTCTCTGTTCATTTAAGGGGGCAGCGTGCCGTCCCATGTCTGCGACACTGCAGAGCGACAGCAGTGGGCCTGCCGCCTCGTGGCCCTTACTGAGCCCCAAGCCCGGCTGCGAGCTGTGCGGGGTCAGGCCTCCGCACCCCCCGGCCCCTGGCTGCCTCCCTCAGCTGCCTCCTTCCCGGCCCAGTTTTCTGCACCAGTTCTCATGCTCATGCATCTCTTCTGTGAAAAACCCAAGTTGTAAAGTTTTCAGGGACTCGCGTGAAGGGCCGACTGGGCAGAAGGCGCTTGGTGGGCCCCACGTCTCCGTGCGCCAGTGCCCCTCCTGAGCTCGAGGTGGGGATCCAGCCAGGGAGGGAAGTGAGAGGCTCTGGCCCACGCCCTGCCTGTGGGCCCCTGAGGCGCCTCGGGGTGCAGCAGGGGTTGGGCAGCTGCCGAGGCCTCGGGAGTCTTGGGAACTCCCGGAGGGTTTCTGGTGATGTGGTCTCGGGACTGCGCGGTCCTGTGAAAGCCGCTGTGCCAGGCAGCCCCACAGCAAGCCTGCAAGCAGGGAAGCTTGCGTTGGGGGGGCGGGGGGTGGGGGGGTCCTACCTTTGGGGAGTTTCTACCTCTGCCTGTTGTTCTTTTGGTTTTAAAGGCAAGACTCGTGATCTGTGCCTGAGAAACAGTTTGGCCAGCGGATTGTACATAAATAGGAGCAGGGGCGTAGTCCTGAGCTCTGGTCACCTGTTGGTCTTTTAAACACCGCCTTGTTCCAAAGCAGACGGGGAGGAATTGCTTCTCAGGATGCACACAGGAAGCGAGTATGAATGAGGAAGTTGCAGTGAATCAGGGCCGAGGTGGGGCCCAGAAGATGTGTTACATCCCGGGGGCCTGAGGCAGCCCGAGGGGCAGTGTTGTCAGCACGGGCTGTGTGGCCACGGGGTGGCGCAGGGGCCCCCTGGGGGCCTGGCTCTCCTGGCCGTGAGGACTGCAGTTTGCCCGGGGCCTCAGAGAAGGCTGCCGTGGAGATGCAGCCAGTCACGGGCGTGGGGTGTGCAGAGGGCCCAGGGCTGTCCCTCTCACCAGTGTGTCCCGGCGCCGGGAGCAGTGTGGGTCGGGCACACAGTGGGCTGTCCGCAGTGACTCCCTCAGGGGAAGCCGGCAGCCCGACACCCAGGCGCAGCCCTGAAGGTGAGGGCACAGGGGGGTAGCGTGGGGCGCCGGGCGGCCGCGTCCCGTCTGGCGAGAAGCAGGCAGGTCTGCTGGCTGGAAGGGCAGGCCTGAGCCCGTGCTCCTTGGTGATAACGTGTTCTCCTTTGTCTTCACAGAGACTAATAGACAAGTCGCGAGTAACCTGTGTCAGATGGGTTCCTGGTTCGGAAAGCCTGTTCCTAGTAGCCCATTCGAGCGGGAACATGTACTTGTATAATGTGGAGCACGCTTGTGGCACCACAGCCCCCCACTACCAGCTTCTGAAGCAGGGAGAGAGCTTTGCCGTGCACACTTGCAAGAGCAAATCCACGAGGAACCCTCTCCTTAAGTGGACGGTGGGCGAGGGGGCCCTCAACGAGTTTGCTTTCTCCCCAGATGGCAAGTTCTTGGCGTGTGTGAGCCAGGACGGCTTCCTGCGGGTGTTCAACTTTGACTCGGTGGAGCTGCACGGCACCATGAAAAGCTACTTTGGAGGCTTGCTGTGCGTGTGCTGGAGCCCCGACGGCAAGTACATTGTGACGGGCGGCGAGGACGACCTGGTGACGGTCTGGTCTTTTGGAGACCGCCGGGTGATAGCGCGGGGCCACGGGCACAAGTCCTGGGTCAGCGTGGTGGCCTTCGACCCCTACACCACGAGCGTGGAGGAGAGCGACCCTCTGGAGCTGAGTGGCAGCGACGAGGACTTCCAAGACCTCCTGCACTTCGGCCGAGACCGCGCCAACAGTACCCAGTCCCGGCCGTCCAAGCGGAACTCGACCGAGAGCCGCCCCGTCAGCGTCACCTACCGCTTCGGCTCCGTGGGCCAGGACACGCAGCTCTGCCTCTGGGACCTCACGGAGGACATCCTTTTCCCCCACCAGCCCCTCTCGAGAGCGAGGACACACACCAACGTCATGAACGCCACGAGCCCCCCCGTCGGCAGCGCCGGGAACAGCGTCTCGACGCCGGGCAGCGCGGCGCCGCCGCCCCTGCCGCGGTCCAACAGCCTCCCGCACTCGGCCGTGTCCGGCGCGGGCAGCAAGAGCAGCGTCGCCGACGGGGCCGTGGCGTCCGGGGTCAGCAAGTTCGCCACGCTCTCGCTGCACGAGCGCAAGGACAGGCACCACGAGAAAGACCACAAGCGAAACCACAGCATGGGACACATCTCCAGCAAGAGCAGCGACAAACTGAACCTCGTCACGAAAGCCAGAACGGACCCAGCCAAAACTCTGGGCACGGCCCTGTGCCCGCGGATGGAAGACGTTCCCTTGTTAGAGCCGCTCGTCTGTAAAAAGATAGCCCACGAAAGACTGACGGTATTGATTTTTCTTGAAGACTGTATAGTCACTGCTTGTCAGGAGGGATTTATTTGCACATGGGGAAGGCCTGGTAAAGTGGTAAGTTTTAACCCTTAATGCTGCACCAGATCTAGAACTTGAATAGGTAGTGATTTTTTTCTTGCGGGAGGGGCGGGGTGTACAATGACTGTGAATGACACTTCTTCTTAATGTAAATCTCAATGCATCAGAGCCATAATTTTGGATACTGCATGCCATGTAATTCCGAATCATTTGATAATTCACCTTAGAACGTTTAAAAAATATAATCAAACTAATTGCCAGCCAAGTCAGTCACCCTCCTGGGAGTATATAGCGTCCCCAGGCTAGCGCTCCTGTATTAGACGATTTCGATTTTAGGAAAATCATGACAGTGTGGGGAAACAGTGACTTTAAAAATGCTAAAATTAAAATTTCCGCTTCAACTGGAATATTTTTGCTCAAGCACTCAATTAGAATATTGTACACCTGATCAGAGCGTGTGTTCACTACGGGCGGCCATTAATTGTCATTTATAAGAAGTCCCCTTTTTTATCTTAATCATAAAATGTGTAGGGATCTACGAAATTTAACTTTAGGAACAAAGCGTTCAGCAGGGTTGATTGATATTATTTTTACATTGTCTGGCAATCCACAGAAAGAGAAGAGCCTTAATTTTTAAAACCCATTTTAGTCATTTTATGACAATTAAAATTGTTTAATAAACATCTTTTTTCAAAGAAGCAGTTTGTAGCACTTTGATTGAGATTCTGTGCACTAAATAAAATATCCACGAGCCTGGCCAGTTACCATGAACTGCGGGCTGAGGGCGCCAGCAGCGTTGGCAGAAGTGCCTCTTGACACATAAGCCAAGATCTTTTATGTCGAATGCGATTTGCTTATGTTTTTTTCCAGCAAGGGGAAGGAGGTTCTGTTTTCTTTGGGGTTCGGGAGTTCGGGGGGAGGGACTCTTGTGAGTTTTTGTGGTTTTTTGGTCAAAAGGCGCAGGACCGGAGGCCCTTCAGACTCCTCGGCCCCCAGGGTTCAGAGAACTTGCAGCTTTTCCCTGGTTTGGGTTTTGTGTTCCCGCCGGAGGGGAAGGCCAGGTGCAGGTTGCTCCTTTTCCTGTGGTCAGGTTAGTGGTGGTTCAGGAGCTGTGATCATTCCCGGGAGGCCCCGGGCCTCTGGGTCGGGGGCTCCCACCCCAAGCGCCTCCCCTGCCTGGGGTCTGTGGCTGCTGGTGTCGGGGCCTCCCTCTGCTCAGACTGGCTGCTTCCGGAGGCTTCCGCCTCCAGGGGAAACTGCTGTGTTTGACTGAGTCCTTAAGATCCTTCCTAGCTGTGGGCGGAGTTTTCTTTCCCATTCCAGTTGAGACGATGGATGAGATGGCGCTTCGAGCTGTGTATTTTATGTCAGGATGATGCGGATCTTATTATTTTGGTCACTTCGGTTTGTTTTTCTGTTGCACCCGCCTTGGCAATTAAGCATAGCCAGCCTGATCACTTACCTTGGTGTGAGTCGTAAACGCAGTTCAGCCGAGTGCCGGCCTGGAGACCTTGGCTTCTCTGCAGGGTGAGGGTGGCTGATGGAGCAGAAGCGCTGTGCTCCTCCAGCAGCCAGAGCGTGCCCACCCACCGCCCCCCCCCCCTCCCCGGGGAAGGCCGGGCCAGCTCCCCCCCCCGCCATGCCCCGCTGCACACGTGTCCACCTGCCCGTGACGCAGGTGGCCTCTGTTACCTGTGGCAGCAGTGGCAGTGTCCTTCCAGCTGCATGTCCCCCTGGGTACGCGTCACGGTCCGTGGGACTGTTGGCGTCCTGTAACCTGGAAGGTGTGGTCCTTTGTTCCTAAACGTTAACCGCCCTAGGGTGGCAAAGCCAGCCATCCGTGTGGGCTCTTTGAACTGCGGAGGCTACTAAATTGGCTGTCAGATGCAGAGGTTAGGGACCGACACGCCACGTGCAGCCGTATGTACCCACATAGTTTCAGAAATTCCGTTTCAAATGCTTCTGAGGCATTGAGTATGCAGTTTCAAAATTCAGGACTTTGTATTTGGCCTAAGCGGAAGTGGCGGATCCCAGGTAAGTAGCCTTTGGAGCAGAGCTTGTCAAGCATGACCTTTCTCAGCTCATCACACTGCTGGCAGAAGAGCCTTGGGTGTGGCCCGCGGAACTGGCGCTTGGGCGACTGCGCTCTTTCTGGTTCCTTCTGGCCGTCAGTGTCTGCTGGGGAGACTAACCCAGGGGGGTCTGGGGGTGGGAGCAGGGTAGGAGAGGCGAGAGGGGGATGGTATCGTGTCCTTAAGAAAGAAGCTCGAGGAGTTGCCCTTGTGGCTCAGCAGAAGTGAATCTGACTAGGATCCATGAGGACGCAGGTTCAATCCCTGGCCTCGCTCAGTGGGTTAAGGATCCGGCGTTGCTGTGAGCTGTGGTCACAGTGTGGCTCGAATCCTGCGTTGCTGTGGCTGTGGTGTAGGCCGGCAGCTACAGCTCCGATTCGATCCCTAGCCTGGGACTCTTCATATGCCATGGATGCGGCCCTAAAAAGACAAAAAGACAAAAAAAAAAAAAAAGGCAGCTCTGAAACGTGTTGACCAAAGCCGGTGTCCATCGCCGCCGCCGCCCCCACCCTCAGCTTTCCAATCCGTGGTCCCCGCACAGTTTGGGATTTGGGCCTTGGTCGCAGTCTCGCTCTTCCGGTTTCCACTGGGGCGTGTATCCTTGGCATCTGTCTGGGGCCCCCGTGCCGGGCGTCGGGTGCTGGGGTGGGGCTGGCTCGGCCCAGGCTGCTCGGCCCCCCTCTCCTGGCAGACAGCGCAGCCTCCAGCGGTCGTCAGGAGGGCCGGCGGAGGGCTGGGCGTCCTCCCAGACCAGGCCCGAAGGGCCCTGGGGAGGCAGGGGCCCTCGATGGCTTCTGCGTGGCGGCGCCCGCAGACGAGGGGCCGGCGGCCTCCCCTCCAGGCCGGCAGGCGCCGTGGCTGCTGCGGGTCGTCTGGGGGCGATGGGGAGTTTCGCAAAAAACTTCGAGCTTCCTCTTTGAAATGTTTCCGTTTTTCAGCTTAAACATTATTTCGAGCAAGAACATCTTTTCTAACCTAACCTCCGGAATAAAACGCCTTTGGGCAAGAAGAGGCTGTTCCTGCCGGGGGCAGCGCGACTCTGCGGCGCCCCGGACGCAGCGCTGGCGGCGGCGCAGGTGACAGCCGCGGCCGGCGCGGCCCTGCCCTGCTCGGGCTCCTCGCCGGCCTCCAGGGCGTGCCAGGCGCCCGGCCCGGCCCGGCCCGGCCCGGCCCGTGCCCCGGCCGAGCGTCTCCCCCGGGAGGCTGGAGAAGGAACCTTCGGGAACAGCGCGCCCGCGGCAGGGGGTAGGCAGCCGCTAAAAACAACCCCGAGCTCTGGGTTCTACACGGACCGGACCGGGGCGGGGGGGGTGGGTGTCTAAATTTCGCCTTTTGCGCTGAGCGACCCTTCTGGCGTTTTGGGCGAGTTCTCGGTGAGCCGAGACTGGGACGAAGCGTAAAGCAGCCTCAGGACAGACGGGACGGGCCGCGGGAAGGAGCCCGAGCTCTGGCGGCGTCGGCAGAGGCGGGGGCCCTGGGGATCGAGGCGCTGGGCGGGTCCCCTCCGCTGCCGCCCGCGCCCCGCCGGCCCGCGGCGCGGGTTCTCGGCGCCTCTGGCTTGGGAGGGGGTCGCGGACGGCTCTGCTGAGGGGGCTCCACGTGGGGGGGGGGCGCTCAGGGGGCCGGCAGCGCGGGGACGGAGCCCCTGAACCCCCGGAGGCCGCGGGTCTGGCTGTCCGAGGAAGGGCTAAGTGGAAGCAGAGCTCCCTGTGGATTTCGGGGGAAGGACCCGAGCGGGGGCCGTAGCCAGGCTGGGAGGCGTGACCCCACGCACAGGCGGCTGAGGGGCAGCGGTGGCTGCCTGTGCCCACTGTCCCGCAGCTCCCGGCGTGCCCACGCCTGGGGCTTCCTTGCTGTGTTTGTGTGTTGGCCTGATGAGTGACCAGAGCCGGCTGCCTAGGGACCTCAGCAGGGACAATTGGCCAGGCCCCCTCCTTGTCCAGAGCACACCTGTTGCGCTGGGCTGCTTGGGACTGTCACTTGTCCAGGTCGGCTCCAGGACCCCTGTGCTGGCTGCTGAGAGAGACGGTGGGGAGAGAGGAGTCCAGGGCTGACCTGGAAGAGCACCTGTACCTGTTGTTCCCTTTGAAACTCAGAGCCAAGTTCACGCCTCTGTGTAACAGCCCCTCCGGGAGAGGGACGCTGCCCCACTGGTACTGACTTTTTAGTCCTTGCTGCATCTGTTCCATGAATCTTGTCACGGTTCCATCGCTGTCTCTCAGTTTTAAAATGTAAAAGCGAATTTTTTTCTGCATTTTTAATTTCTGTACACCTAAGTTTATTAAAGGTTACTCTGTTAGGTGCCACTGTATAAAACTGTGTGAGTATCTCCCTTTAGTGAAAACCAAAATTCATGTATATTTTCTTTTCTACATTTTCATCTAATTTCTTGAAAACTTGAATAAATTTCGTTAAGAGCCTTCCTCACAGGAAATGTTGGTAAATTAAGTTTGTAACTGTTGCAATAATTAATGAAGCTTTAATATCAGTATTGTTGCTTTATAATTTTAAGAAAATCATGTTTGTTTCACTGCCTTGGTTTTTAGCTGTTCCCTTGTCACTGTCACAGCTAGAGACTCCGTACTTGATACGTACTTGATATTCTGAAGAACCGAGAGGTTGTCCTCTGTATAATGACATTAAATAAACGTCTGAATGAACTGTAAACGTAGATAATTTCCATAGTCATTTTCACACCTAAGCTTTAAAAAAACTCAGTGAGCCAAAAAGGAAAAGCTTTTAAATGCTGTAAAGTGAAGGGCTTTGTTAATGTTTATAGACCAAAGAGCCCTGGGCCTTGCTGGCTCTTAGGGGCGTCTCTTCATCAGGAACTTGCTAAATGCAGTGCGTGTTCGGAGCAGGACCGCAGGCACTGTTTTGTGCGACCTTCGTCTGAGCCGGGTCCAGGGTGGGGAAGGCAGGCCTGGGCTCTGCAGCCGAGCTGCTGAAGGTTTCGTTGCGTCCTGCCTCCCACCCCAGGCTCTCAGGCTCCAGTAAGCAGGGCAGTGGGAGGCCGTCCCCTAGAGATGGGCTCTGTCCCCCTGCGGACTGTGCTGAAGGCAGGGATCCCAGGCCTAGGCCTGCGCCTCCCCCTCCCCGAGCCGCGGGGAGCTGCCCCAGGCCCCGCCCCAGTAACTCCCTCCCGATGCTGCTCGAGCAGGGACACGGGGCCTGCTGGCTGCCCTCCCCTCCGTGACGGTGCTGTCCCTGCACCCCAGCGCCGTGGCGCTCTCCCCGACTCAGCTGCCGAAGCAGAAAGATTGCCTGACTTGCACCCTCTGAGTGGCCGGCTCGGACCTCACGGCTACTATGGAAGCTGTGACTTGTCCTTAGCGCTTGAGCAGACACTGAGCCCCCGACACTGGGCTGACAGCACGTTGAGACAGACAGACACAGACACAGACACACACCACTTTGATCTTTTAAAAATACCTCGTTCGTAACCTTGACATTAAGTTCCTTCTTCCACGTGAGGCTGCCTGCCGAGGTGATTCTGGACGAGCGGGTCTCTGGGTGCTCTAGGGCAGCAGATCTAGAGGTACGCGGCCCACCCCCAGGCCTCTGGCCCAGCCTTCACGGGAGCTGGCATGGCTGAGAGCCTCCTTGAAGGGACCCCCCACCCCCACCCCCGCCCCATGGAGCAGAGAGGGTTTCAGGGCCACAGTGGGTCACCTAGGAGTGGGGCTGGGTGGGGGCTGAAGGCAACACGAGGGACTCTCTTCCCAGTTAAGGGCTTGGTTCTTTTTGTCCTTCTGTCACTTTTTTAGAGCCGCACGCACCACGTATGGAGGTTCCCTGGCTGGGGGTCCAATTGGAGCTACAGCTGCCGGCCTACACCACAGTCACCATAATGCTGGATCCTTAACCCAGTGAGCAAGGCCAGGGATCGAACCTGCATCCTCATGGATGCTAGTCGGGGTCATTAACCACTGAGCCACGATGGGAACTCCAAGGACTCGGCTCTCACAGGAACCCCAAACCCCTTAACTGGTTGTGCGTTAAGAAACCCTTTTTCCCAGGATCGCTTTCTCTGGTTGAGTGGCCTCTCTGGGGAAATGTCCCATTAGTGTGCCCTGTCGTTGGGGAGGTCAAGGCTGGCAAAGGGGCAGCTGCCCAGTGGTGCCAAGTCCCAGGCCACTGTGAACAGTGGGCCCAGGGCAGGGCGGGGTCTGGATGCTCAGGGAGTGGCACAGAGGATGCGCCAGGGGAGCGGGCACCCTCCCCCTGCAGCCCTGCAGCCCTGCACCCCTAACCCAGGGATTCTGGCCTCCCGTGCCTTAGAATCTGTCCGGCTTCTCTCGCTTCTCTTCTGCATCAGCCTGGGTGGCATGTGGATGGGTTAGGAAAATGTACCCACAGCTAGAAACGGCCCTGGAGCAAGCGAGCCTGGCGCCATCCCCATCCTTCTCTTTACAAAGACTCACCCCGCAGTCTCGGAGCGAGGGGAGGTAGTTCGGGGAGCTCCTGGCAGGCTGCCCAGAACCAGAGCCTCAAGGGTTAAGTGCTCTGCGGGGTGCGAGCCCCCCCCACCAGGCAAGGCCGAGCCCTGACCTCCTGAGCTCCAATTCTCAGCCGAGCCTGCCCCGGGGTGGGGGGGGGTGCTTTGAGCGGTGCCCAGGGGACCCGGTGATTCACAGGCAGCCCATCCCACAGCGGCCCGCCCGAGGTTCGGTTCTGCGGTCTCGGCCATTCCGGGAGAGGCCCGCCGTGGCCCAGTGGGACTCCAGGATGCGGCCTTTCTCGGGCATGGGCTGCTCTGACTCTCAGGGTCGTTTCTCGCTGTCGGGTCCACGATCTGGGCAGCGCCTGTGAACAAAGATGTATCCCTTTGTTGTAAATTGTTTTTCAACTAAATATTTTTTCTATACATTCTTCGGGAACAAAGATCTAACTCTGTTAGCTTAGTCTTAAAAATCACAATCAGACCCACGCTAAGAGCCGGAGTGTTTTCTCAGTTTTCCTGTGAAATCTTTAGCGGGAATACAGGGGCAGCTCTGCTGAGAACAGAACCGCTCATTCATGTCAGAGTCAAGGGCTGCGACTAGTCCTCTAAGAGGGGTCCTTCCTGGGGTGCTAACAGGCCACTGTGCCATCCTGGCTGGAGTGACATTTCTAAAGCCCCTACCTGCCAGCTGTCCGTGTCGGGTGGGCCGACCAGCTGCTGCCACGCTGCCCAGACAGCTGGAGAGCAGCGAGGTCGCCCGGGGCCAGGAGAGGCTCCAGGAGGCCAGGAGGCAGCAGCCGCTCAGGGACCCCCGCCCCGCGCTGAAAGACGCCCGAGCTGTGTTCTCAGGTGAACGTGCCTGCCTTCCCCTTCAGTGTGTCTGGAGCCTTCGATGGAGGCCTGTGTGTTTTCATCTTTTTCCTCATCACCCAGTTGCCTTTAAACTAAAGCACAGACTTATAGAAATAAAAGTTATTTTTCACATTTAATTTTTCGGTTTTTTGTTTGTTTTTTTCCCACACCTGTGGCATGTGGAAGTTTCCAGGCCAGGGAGCAAAACCACCACGGCAGCGACCCGAGCCGCTGCAGTGACAACGCCGAAGCCCTAACCTGCTGAGCCACCAGGGACCTCCACATATAATTTTTCCTTTTTTTTTTTTTTTTTTTTTTGCTTTTTAGGGCTGCACCAACAGCATATGGAGGTTCCCAGGCTAGGGGTCTAATTGGAGCTGTAGCCACCGGCCTACACCATAGCCACAGCCACGCCAGATCCGAGCCACATGTGCAACCTACACCACAGCTGACGGCAACGCCAGATCCTTAACCCACTGAGCCAGGCCAGGGATCAAACCTGCGCCCTCATGGATCCTAGCTGGGTTCATTAACTGACAAGCCACGACGGGAATGCCTAACTTTCTTCTAACTTTCTTCTGACCGGCGCTGTTTCCCCCGAGGCCTCCACTGTCCCTTCTGTCCAGCAGGACAGTTCCACCTCTAGGAAGTGGATACAGGGCAGGCCTCCCTCCCCAACCGAGCACGGCCGGAGGGACTCCTGGCCTGAGGCCCATTCCCTGCCCCGCCGGGAGCCTGGTCCGGGGCTGCCCTCTCCTCGCCGGGGCGGACCCTCAGAGGCCTCACCGAGTCCACGTGGCTTGGACGCCTTAGACCCTGGCGAGGTTACCTGATGTGAAGGCGGCTCCCGAGTTAAAGAGAGGCTTCCTCCCTCCACGATGTCCGGCTGGACAGGAGCCAGGCCGCGGCCTCCCTGCAGCTCTGCGGGCGCGGGGGCGGGGGTCTGGGCAGTGCTCCCCACCTGGCTGAGGTCGTAAATCCGTCGTCCTCCCTCTCCGGGCGGGGCCGAGGTAGGCACAGTGTCCAAAAGCGCTCCCCGTCCCCAGGCTGAGCCGCCGGAGCTCGGCTTCCTCCGCTCGCCGCCCCCCCCCCCGCCCCCTGCTGTGGGGTTGGAGTGAGAAGCGGCCTCTCCTGCTTCCATCACCCGGGGCTGGGCTCCTTCCCGGGTCGCTCTGAGAGGTTCCCTTGTTCTTTGCCTCCGAGATCTTGCCTAGAGTGACAGACAGATTTCAGGTTCACGGAGAGAAACTGAGAGGAAATGACTGGGAGCAGGACCGCGTGCTTCCCAGCTTCCCTCCAGCAAGGCGCGGGCAGAGCTGAAGGTCACGTTCAGACTGTCCCCTCATCGGTGCGCGCCCAGATCCAGGATGTGAAAACACAGCCATGTTTGCTTAAAGGCTTGTCCTGTGTGAGGCGTGGCGTGTTTCAGGATCACGTGAGGACATCTGGGTTCACAGAACTGGAAACCTGGGGCTTCGGTGCTGCAGTACTGTAACCTGAAAATTCTTCTTAATAAATGAATGCCAAACTGCGGGGACCACATGCATCACAGGAAATGCAGAGAAATCTAAGTGCCCCTTGCTGTGTCAGACGGGCAGCTCTTCAGGTGTATCCAAGCCCGAAGCTCACGCCTGTACTGCGAGAAATCCAGCAGAGCTCCCGCCCCTGGCGGGAGCCACCCCAAAGGGGCAGATGCCGGCTCTTCCTGCGGCAGAGTGCCCGCAGCCGAGTGGCAGGGCTGGGCTCTGCCCTGAGCCCACTGCCCCCACGAGCTGGATCCTCCTTTTGCTCCCTGCTGGGCCCTGGATGCTGGCACTAAAGCCAGGGGGCCTTCACCACACCACCCCTCAGAGAAAGCAAAGGAAATGCCTTGGACTCTGTCCTTGGGGACCCACCCCGGCTCTGGGGGGGTGGGGTGAGCTGGCCTGTGGGGACCCCTCTGTGCCCTGAGTGCCGCCCTTGGGGAGGACAGCCAACAGCCCCCGGGCGGTGCCCCCTGCCCCTGGGTCAGGGGTGTTCCAAAACCCCTGGCCCTGGCTGGCCCCGCGGCCGAGCTCAGTGGATGCCGATGAGTCAGGAGGGAATGGATGGAGGGGGAGGGTTTCTTAAAACCCCGGCTTCCAAACCGACAGGAACCTAAGTGTGACCGTGCGACCCTGCCGGAACAGGATGAGTGGCTGGGACTCTCCTCGTTGCCCCGTGTTTTGCTGGATTAATGTAAACTGCTTTGTTTGCAGGGTTTGTTGTCATCCCAAAACCAGGCCAGTTCTCCAGGCGGAACTGCAGTGTAGCGACCCTCCTGCTGCTCGGAAATTCTCACCCGGACGGGGTCTCGAGGGAGCGACGATGGCGGAGCCAAGAGCGGCACTTGGGCGCAGGACGGACGTCGGGCGCTGGCAGAGCCGACGTCGCCGGAGCAGCAAGAGGCGGGTGGGGCAGGGCCCTCCAGGCGCGCAGCCGGACACCGCTCACCCAAAGACGTTGTTTCCATTTCCAAACCACTTTTTTTGGGCTGCAGTAAAAAATAAGAAATGAGATTTTCTTGCTTTTTACTCTAAAATTCCATGTAATTAAAATCTCACATCTAATATATATAATACATACACATACACACATAGCGTAAAAGAGAATGTTTCTTGGACCAGACGTCCCCTTGGCTGCGGCTGTTAGTCTCTTGCTGCACTGATGTTACGACCTTAGGTGGTCAGCGGGCACCTGGAATGCACTCATGAAGGAAGTTGTTAACTTTCTGGCATAAATACGTGATTCAGGAAGACAGATGCTGCAATCATAGATTTTTTTAAAAAAATTATTTGCACTTAAAATAATTTAATGCTGTTAAAAATTATTTTGAATATGGGTGTGGTGGACCTCCAAGGTGTGGTGTGGAGATGCCCTTTTTAATCTGTTAACATTTATTTTAATACTAGTTTGTTCCAATGCAATCAACTGTATTATATGTATAAATGCTGTGATCCTGCAGTTGGGGAAATGGTCACTTCAGTAGTAATTTTCATAATCTAAGAGTGGTATTTCTAATTCCCGAAAATATATTAATATTAAAACTATCTTGAATATACTGTTTGTTCATCTTCCGTTAAATTGGCTCAATTTTTTTTTTTTCTGCTTTTTAGGGCCGCACCCGGTGCACATGGAAGTTCCCAGGCTAGGGGTCGAATCAGAGATAGAGCTGCCAGCCTACACCACAGCCACAGCAACTCGGGGTCCGAGCTGCGTCTGTGACCTACACCACACATCATGGCAACACTAGATTCTTAACTCACTGAGTGAGGTCAAGGATCGAACCTGCAACCTCATGGTTCCTAGTCAGATTTGTTTCCACTGAGCCACAAAGTTTAACATACTTTTTTTTTTTTTGGTCTTTTCAGGGCCTCGCCCATGGTATATGGAGGTTCCCAGGCTAGGGGTTTAATCAGAGCTATAGCCGCCAGCCTACACCAAAGCCACAGCAATGCCAGATCCAAGCCACGCCTGCAACCTACACCACAGCTCATGGCAACGCTGGATCTTTAACCCACTGAGCGATGCCAGGGATCGAACCCACAACTTCATGGTTCCTAGTCGGATACGTTAACTACTGAGCCACTACAGGAACTCCATAATGTACTTTTTTGTTGAAATAAATATGCCCACCTTGCACAGGCCCAGCAGTCACGGTCTGATGTAAGACAGGCTGCTCAAGAACACGGCTCATCTGGAGAGTTCTCGGGTTTTCTTGCCCCTTCTCGCAGACGCCCCGTCTCTGGCCTGGTGGGCAGAGGCACACGTACACCAGCCGCAGTTCCGGCGCGCCAGGTTTTCGAAGCTTGCAGCCCGCCGGTCCATGTCTGTCATTGCGAGCCTAGGAGTGCACATTACTCTGTATGGTGAGTATCGAACACCGTGCAGAGTGACGTTAACGACACGGGGAAAAGCTGAGGATGTTACGTGGGAGTTTACTCGGTTGAAACCAGCTGCTGAGCGAGCTGAGCTCAGATCAGGCCCCTCCTACTGGTAGATGCTACAGGTTACTAGAACCCTGGCGACGTGTAGCCGCCCAACAGAGGAACTTCTCTCCGTTCAAAAAAGTCATACAAAGGAGTTCCCTGGTGGCCTAGCGGTTAAGTTCCTGGCCCAGGAACTTCTGCAGTGCCACTGGGGCAGCCAAAAAATAACCCCCCCAAAGTAATATACAGTCAAACCCTTTGAAGGCCTTTTTATCAGTGAGACTCTAAACCTTAAAGCATCACCTAAAACACATTTCTGAGTGATCCCATTCAACTGCGGGCATGGCCAAGTGAGTTTAGGCTAGAAAAGATTACACGCCCATTTTCATCATCTATGTGAACGCAGCGCAGCAACGGGATAATGTTACCGTTTCAAAAAAGCTCTTGTGGCCCTGGTCTTGGCTTCCTTCTCAGAGCCCAGGGGCATCCCTGCCCCACGCCCAGCCCCGACCGCTGGCCCAGGCTGCTCCAGCAGGAGCTCCCGCCACCAGCCTGGCCTCCATCAGAGCACGTGGGAGCCTGCAGGGGAGGTGAAGACCGCCCCTCACCAAGATACCCCCCCATTTTAAGTGAAAGAATCGGAACTTAGGTATCATACACGTGCAGAATAGCCTTGCTACTAAAACATCGGCACATTTTTGGGAGTTCCTGTCGTGGCGCAGCAGAAACGAATCTGACTAGTAACCATGGGGACGCAGGTTCGATCCCTGGTCTTGCACAGTTGGTTAAGGATCTGCCATGGCTGTGGCTGTGGTGTCGGCCGGCAGCTACAGCTCCGATTCGACCCCTCGCCTGGGAAGCTCCATGTGCTGCGGGTGTGGCCGAGGAAGAAAAAGCATTGCATTTGAGATAGTTAGCATTTGGTGTTTGTTCTCTTGGTCACAGCGCTGGTCTCTAAGTGCTTCCAAGACGACTTACAGGGGAGCCATGCGTGTTTCTGGAGATCAGAAGGGGCCGCCTCAGAAACTCGAGTCCAGGATTCTGGCTCACGTGACCCTCCCGTGGACTAGTAGGAAGTGACAGTGGGGACCTGGCTGGCACCAGGACAGCAGTGTGGAGGTCCATGGGCCCCGAGACGGTCGCTGCGCGGGGTGGCCAGTCCTGCCCTGCCCACTGTGTGTCGCCCCGCATCCAGCTCTGCTGTGCCGTCTGCTGTCGCCGCCTCCGTGTGAGGAATGGCTCTTTATTTGGGGGGCTCGGTTCCTAACTGGCCCCTGGCCGCGTGGTCCAAGATGACGTCCCAAATCAGCCAGCCTGAAACTGTCCCCACGCAGCAGGTGGCACTGGGCCCAGGGCGGCCCCCACCTCCAGAAGCCGCGGAAGGAGGCGGGCTCTGCTCCCCGCACCCTTTGTGCCCGAGCTCCCTCCCTGTCTCACGCTTCCCCACGCAGGCTTCCCGCGTGGGGCACGGGGTGGGCCCGAGGGAAGCCAAGAGGAGGCGGCCACCCCGCGTGGACTGGCTCAGCCTGGACCCTGCAGCCAGCTTGCTGGCCGACCCTCCCCGCCGGGGCCGTCGGCTTTTCCTCCCCTGTGGGCAGGCCGAGCAGCACCGCAGCTGCCAGTTGGGATCCCCTCTGCCCAAGCCCCCTCCCGCCTCGTCTCAGCGTGGGAGCTGTCCGTGCTGGATGTCCCCTCTCTGGCACAAGCTGGGCCCTGGGCTAGGAGGACACGCTGGGGTGGTGGAGGAGGAGCTGGGAGACCGCGCGCGGCCCGCTTCCTCCTGAGGCTCTGTGGGGGCGCGTCCAGGGCCGCGGGGGCCATCCAACAGCTCAACCCGGAGCCTGGCTCACAATCCTCCGGCTTGTGCTGGGCGGAGACCCCGCCAGGGCTCCAGGCAGCAGGGCCCGGCAGCCTCCTGTGCTTCAGCCCCTGCCTGCCCGTTGCTGTCGGGCTGCACGGCATCAGCTCCCCGCCAGGAGCAGGCAGTGTGGACACAGGACGCCCCCAGGTGCCAATGGGACCTTGGACTTGACCTGCCGAAGCTGAGGTGCCAGCCCCCTCCTGGGGCAGGAGGACCTGCCAAGGGCCGCCCCAGAGAGCACCCGGCCCGCACCGGCTGTGGGGAGGGACGAGTTTGCTCTCTCAAAATGGAACACGGAGAATCTTCGAAGCCGTTGATATATTTAAAGGAGGGACCATCTCCCCAACCCTCCCTAGGTGGCCTGCACTTGGAGCCTGCCCTCGAGGACGGCCGGCCGCCACGCACGCCCTGCCCCCGCCCCAGCCCCCTCTGTGCGGGGGACGCTCTCAGTGTACCCCGCTGGGGGCTCCTGGGCGCCCTTCCTGCCCTGATGCCTCGTCCTCACACGGCTGCGATGGCTCTAAAAGGAAGTGCTTCCCCACCCTCCCTGTCAGTCTGGCCTTCAGACGGCTCCGGGGCCCCAGGCGGTCCCACCCACGGGTCCCCCGCCCCTGCCACTGGAACCGCTGGCTGCACCCGAGGCCACGCCCACCTCCCCAGCCCCGCTTGGGACGTGGCCCCCGTTACAGCCCCCCAGAAGGGCTGGGGTCACTGGAGGGCATCACCCATCTGTCTTAAAGATGGAATAAGACTAAAGACTAACCTGGGAAATCTGTTTTTTACCGCTGGAAGTTTGAGGAGATGAGAAAAAGAAGGAACACTAACCACGAGGCGACAGACCAAGACAAAAAGGCGCTTTCACGGGGTCTCCTCTGCCCAGTGGCCTAGCCCAGCCGTGCCCGGTGCCACCGTCTCTGGGCCTCGTCCGCCCCCACGGGGAAACAGGTTCTTCCCGTGCCTTGTGCCCAACCCCCTGCTGGCCGCCCACAAACGGAGCCGGGTGCCCCAGGGCTGGCATGAGTGCCCTCTACCCACGGGACAGAGCCGGATCTCGACACCAACACGTGACCTGCCCTGGGCCAGGGGGCACCAAGTGCTGGAGGGCAGGCCCGCTTCCTCCCACGGCAGAGTTGCACCAAAGCCTTTCCAACAAAATCAGTCCCTGACGGGCTCAAACGGGAGGAACGGACAGTGGGCAAAGGGAGAAGCAGCAACGAGAGCTCATCCTTTCATGTGCGTCAGGGGCTCCAATTCCAGCCTGCGAGCCACACACGCCACGACGCTCTTGGTGACGTCGTACCACGAGGCGAAACGTGCGGAGCCCTTGGTGACACCAAGCCTAAACGATACGTAAGTGTAATTTCTCTGTTCTGATTCACATAAAAAATTACAAAACATTTGCTGCCCCAAATTCCTATGTTACAAAAATAAAAGCAAAGCCTGGGAGGCACCGGTTTACACGTGTGTCAGGCTGGCACACACAGCACAGCTGCCTTCGGAGGCTCCAGGCCGACGGGGCAGCTGTGCGGGGCCTCCCGGAGCCGTCAGGCTGCCAGGCCGGGCTGCACCCGGGCTGCGAGCATTGGGCCGCGGGGGCTGCTCAGTAGCCGCCGTCTCTCCGTCCTATCGTGGGCAGCCGGCACTGCTTCAGGTTCGGCTTGACGGCCTTCTGCGCGGCTGTCTGTTAAAGCAAGGGACGCTCAGTGTGGGCCAGGATGGGCGTGAGCCGGCGCCGGGACGGCCAGGAGACACCCACCTTCTGGCTCGCGCCCATGAACTTCGGGGGTCTCGGCACCGGGACCTTCCCGTCGGCTCCCGGGGCAAACACGGACTGCAGCGCGGGGCTGGCGTAAGACGACAGCGTGGTCCCCCCCGAAAGCTGGAGTCTGGGCAGCTCCACCAGGCAGGCGGGCCCCTGTCTCCAGGGGCGGCCCTCCTCTGGCCGCAGGGGCTGTTTCTTCAAACAAAGCACAGGTCGGTTCCCCTCCGTGGGAATCGGGAACACCCAAAGGGGCTCTTCCTATGGCGCTGCCCGTGAGGGTGACATGCAGCCCCAGACCGCACACCGTGGCCCAGCCACCCAAGGCAAGGCTGGGCCCGGGGCCTGGGCTGACCGCGGGGGAGGCTGCGCTGTGACAGGCGCCTCCAAGGGCCAGGGCCATGGCGATGCCTCCCGCTCAGACGCCCTGAGGTCGGCCAAAGCGGCTTTTGTGTGGCTAGTGAGCCACCTTTAGTAGCTGAAAACTCTGTGCAATTCATACAGGGCCACCATTTTACTGAAAGCCACCTCGCCACTCGTCAGGGCCACCACTTTGCCAAAAAAGCCACCTCGCCACTCGTCAAGGCCACTTTACTGAAAAAGCCACCTCGCCACTCGTTTACATTTGGTCCACGGCGCCACAAGCGTGGGCAGCTGTGATGGAGACTGAATGGCCTGCAAAGCCCAACGCCTTCAGTGGCCCTTGCGGACAGCATGGGCCTCGGCCCTGCCTGCAGGGGGCGCCCTTGGTAGATGCCGGCAGGAGACGGGCGGCCCATCAGGGCCCACGCCTGGGGGCAAGATGAGGGGGGCTCAGGCCAGGGGCAGGGGTGGGTCTACCCACGGTCTGGGCCCTGAGAGGAAGCTGCCTCCACCCTCCCTGGGACGGGAGGCACGGGGAGAAAGGCCGCTTTGCGGGGAGAAACTGGGGGATGGGTTGGAACAAGGCTGCCTTTTGGACGCTGATGTGTGGCTTCAAGCAGGTGGCTGGACACAGGAGTGTCCATTTCTGGAAAGCAGCCCGGCTGCAGGTGTATCTGCAGCTCCTGGCAGAGGGTGACGCGGAGCGATGCCGGCCGAGTGAGAAACGGCCGCAGGGCACAGGTACGTGGGGACTGAGCCAGCGGGGGCCGCGCCGGGGGTCTGAAAAGGAGGAGGGGCCTGGCGCCAAGACAAAGCCACGAGACAGCCTCTGTGACAGACAGCGTGCCCCCCGGGGCCTGCTGCTCCCACGGGGGCTCAGTGGCCACGTGGGGGTGATCACCTGGGCCAGTGATGGCGTCCCCGTGCCCCTGCTAAGATCGGTCTGAGGGCGCGACGGGCAGGTCTGCAGAGCGCTGTGGGTGGACGGACTCCAGCCCGGATGCCAGGAACCTCGGCCAGGGCAGTGCAAAGGATGGGGCCCATTAGCTGGCTGCCTGCACCCAGCCCCCTGGCTCACTCGGTACCTGCTTCCTGCCCGCCGTGGACATCTGCCAGGTTTGCTTGAGGAGCTCGGGGGCCACAGGACGCTCTGGAAAGCAGGCCGTGACTCTCCTCCCGTGGCTGGCCTGCTTCTCAGCTGCCCTACAGGGAAGGAAGAGAGAAGGGGGTGCCTCTCCTGAGAGCCTGCCTAGCACAGGCCTCGTCTGCCTGCCCGTCTCCAACCTGCCTGGCCCGCCTTGCCGCCACGCCCTCGCATCCTCACGCACCATCACCAGTGCTCTCCCTTTTCTGTGTCGGCCTAGCAGTCTCTGGGCGGCCAGCAGACAGGGCTCTGTGAGCCGCATGCCCCAACCCCGCCCAAAGTCACCCCCGCGTCACCCCTGTAGTGGTGCTGGCAGGGGTGGAAGCAGAAGACCTCAAGGCAGATACTTCACTGCCAGGCACCACCCATCAAGCTGACCAACTTGCGGCAAGTTCCGCCCATTGACTGGCTGTGTGCCACCCCACTCCCAGCCACGCTGCCCCAGAGCTGGCCTTCCAGCTGGCCAGGAAGCCGCTGACAGCCTCCTCTGGGGAGGGTACACCAGAGAGGAGCGGGCACGTTCCCAGAAGCCCCTGGGCCACCGTGTGCCCAGGATCCTGTGAGCCAGCCCCCAGGCCCAGGGGGATGCCAGCGTGCCTACCTCTGCTCTCGGAAGTAGGGATGCTGCAGGGCCTGGTGGGCAGTGACCCTGTCATCGGGGTCATAGGCCACCATTGCGCGCAGGAGCGAGAGGCACTGCGGGGACAGACTGGCCGTTGGCACAGGGATTCCTGACCCCTTTGTAAAAGGAAAGTCAAAACTCACAGCTCTTGACCTGCAGCAAAAGCCCAATGATGACAAAGGGTCCTGCGTCATTTAGAGCACGCGGCCGGTCCAGCCTCACAGCTCTATAGGGACTTGCACGGAAGCTAACAGCTTATGGCCTAAAACGGGGGGCATGAGATCCAGCAGTTGTCCAAACCCACAGAACACAAGTGCGGACCCCCAGGGACCCTGTGGACTTTGGGTGATGACATGTCAGCGTGATCGGGTTACGGCAGCCGAGCCACTCCAGCGCCAATGCTGATGGCGGGGGTGCTGCACGGTCATAGGAGGCCAGAAGGTGGGTAGAACCTCTCTACCTTCTGTTCAGTTTTTCTGTGAACCTAAAATTGCTCTTAAAAAATTAAAGTCTTTTTTTTTTTTTTTTTTGGCCACGCTCATGGCATGCAGAAGTTCCCAAGCTGGGGACTGAACCCATGCCACCGTGGTGACAATGCTGGATCCTTAACCACTAGGCCACCAGGGGACTCCTTTTTTTAAAAGTCTATTTTAAAAAGTGGGGGGAGTCATGAGATCTGTTATGCTATAAATGGAAGAAAACTATTTTTCCTCGAAAAGACTAATATCACATTCCCACTAAAGAAAAGTGAAATAAAGTTTAAAAAAAGAAAAAGAATCCACCCCAGTTGTCATCTGTCTTCCCAGGGTCTGGGAGCTGCTGAGGGCTGCCCACGCCCTCAGCCTGAGGGGCCCTCCTCCCCCTCTGACCAAAGCAAAACCCAGCCAGGAGTCCCAGCCCAGGCGTCCGTGTGGCCGCGTCCCAGGGGGAGGCGCCCCCGTGCCCAGCCCGGCTGGGAAACCGTTCTCACCCAAAGCCTCCACCACCCAAGTCAACATTCAGGGGCCGAGACTGCTGGGCCTGATGGCGGGGAGGGGCTGCGGATGCCCGGGGCGGGCCGGGAGCGCGCGCACTCACTGTTGGAACTTGCTGAGGGTCTTTGCAGCAGGCGTGCCCATGATGTCATGGATTTTTGAGATCTGGTCCAGCTCGTTGGCTCCAGGGAAGAGCGGCTGCAGGCTGGCGGGTGAGGGCTGCGGTCAGGGCGGCGACCTCCCGGCTGCGGGCCCTCCAGCCCCCGAGGGAGGCCTCCCTCCCTCCCTCCCTCTGCTGTCCCCACAGAGCGCGTCTTCATTCCTGAATCTGCACAGCCTGAGCTCACATTGGCTGCCAGATGAAACCTCCGAGAGCCACCTCACAGCTCAGCGGGGTTCTGCCAACCAAAATTCAGGCTGGGTCGGGTCAAGCGCTGCGGACAAATGAGTTCCAAGGGACGCTTTTGGCTTTGGAGGTTTTGTGGATTTTGGAATCATGGATAAAAGATTTTAGACCTCTCACGTTCGTATATATGCCACAGAGAAGAGCTGAGAATCGTAGCTCTGGGAGTTGTTCCCTGGTGGCTCAAAGGGCTAAGGATCCGGCTGTGTCACTGCTGTGGTACAGGTTCGATCCCTGGTGCCAGAATTTCCACTTACTGCAGGCATGGCCAAAAGGAAGAAACAAAACGACCAAACAAAAATGTAGCCCCGGGAGGTCTTGCTGTGGCGCGATGGGATCCATGGCCTCTCTGTAGCGCCAGGAGGCAGGTTAAAGGATCAGGCATTGCCCCAGCTGCGGCTCAGATCTGATCCGTGACCCTGGAACTCCACGTGCAGCCGGGAGGCCAGGAAAAAAGGGATGTAGCGTGGGCAGTGAGACCAGCTTCCAGTCAGGCGAAGAGCAGCACCTCAGGCTGCAGGGCGGAAGAGACAGCGCAGGGGTGGGAGACGCCCGAGTGGGGCAGGCCAGGTGCTAAGACAGCTCAGCCGGGTCTGGCCCAGGGTCGGCCCAGGCCACCGCGCACTCGTGCCGAAGCCCTTCTCAGCCTTCCCAACGAGTGCGAGGGTGTCAGCACCCGAGAAAGGCTGTGTTGGTGCTTTGGCATCAGTGAAACCGTCTCTCTCCTTTCCCAAATTAACAAGGTCACTTATCAATACATACGACTGATCTAGAACCAGCAGGTATGTCCTGAAGGGCCCAGCTGGGCAGGTGGGAGTGGCCGGCGCAGGCCCTGCCGGTTCTGATGCACTGACCTTAAATCCACCACCCGTCCTAGCGACCCACCGGAGCGCGAGGGCGCTGCCCCCTCCTCCTGGGGCTTCTTCCACCCGACACCCCGCACCTGTGCCTGTGAGGAGCGGACAGGCCCTCGCCCTTCCCCGGGATCGGCTCCGGCTGGGGGTGAAGCCCAGAGGCTGCGGGGGGAGGACGGGGAGGGTTGGGGCTTTCTAGATCCTGGCTCGTCCTCACACCCGCGGCCAGAGCACCTGCCTGAAGGCCTGTACCCGAGGGGGACCCGGGGCCACCCCCGGCCCTCCCCACGGCAGCCCCGACGGCAGAAATCAGGTGTACCACCCACCAGAGCCAGGACAGGCCGGGGGCAGGAGGAAGGGAGAGTGCTCCCTCCTCCGGACGGGCAGGCAGGAAAAGCGCCAGACCCAACCGCAAGATGAGCGCCCCACACACTTCCTGCTGAGCTAAAAGCAGCCGCGGCACCAGAGGGGCTGTAAACCTGCGCGCAGAGCGAGGGGCCGGCGGCTACCTGGCGATCTCGTAGAGCACGCAGCCCGCGCTCCACAGGTCCATCTTGTAGGAGTAGAAGCCGTCGGTGAGCAGACACTCCGGGGCCCGGTACCAGCGGGTGGAGACGTACTCTGTGTGCGGCTGCTTAGAACAGACGCTCCGGCAGGACCCGAAGTCCCCTAACTTCAGGACATCCTGCTGCGGGGCAGAGAGGCGGGGCTGTACCGCAGACCCCGCCCGCGTGGACGCGCCCACGCGGAGGTCGGGGCGCCTGGGTGGCTCTTGGAGCACCTGAACCGCCTCTGGAGGTGAGGGGGCGCTGTTTCTGTTCAGGGGAGCACACGCACAAATACTCTGGCTGCGTTTTACAGAGATTTCGAAAGGCCGCCCGGCCTGGGAAGTGACCCCAGGTCCGCAGCCCGGGTGCCTCAACCCCGAGCTTCTGGCAGCTCGGTTCCCGGGCGGGGGCAGTGAGGGCCCCAGCCCACACCAGCGGGGATCTTTGGAGCCAGTCGTCTGGCCAGGGAAACAGGTTTCCAGGTGTTTCTCTGTCGTCTTCACCGCTCGCATGCAAGTGACAAGTGCAGGCCGCCCACGAATGTGAGGCTCTGGCCCCTCGAGCTGCCACGGACCTTAAGCACCTCTCTTACCCAGATTATCCGGAGCCCTCCTCCAACGGCCTGGCCCTCTGCGCCCCTTCCTCAGGAAAAGGCAAGAAAACTGCCTGTCTCTGCGGAGGTGCCAGTTGCCTCCCTGACCCGGCGCAGTGGCTTAAGGATCTGGTGTTGCCGCAGCTGTGGTACAGGCTGCATCTCCAGCTGGGAGTCAACCCCTGGCCCGGAAACTTCCCCATGCCAGGGGTATGGCAGAAAAAGAAAAAGAAAAAAAAAGAAAAAAGGCCCCACAGCCTGCAGAGACAAGGCAGTCATCCAAACCAGGTGCGGGTTCAGCACAGGTGTGGAGCATGCTGGCCCTGCCAGCCGGGAAATGTGGAGTAACTACGGCTGCTGAGCTAAGGGCGCGCACGCAGAAAGCAGGTGGCGCCAAGTTCGGGCGGGAAACCTAAGCCGAGAGAAGGAGGCCCCAAGAAAGAGTGAAAAGGAAACACTAGAAATACAAAACTCGAACAAGAATGAAAACGGCTTTGACAGGCTCCTCAGCAGATCACCGCGGCCCAGGAAAGAATCGGGAGCCCGAAGATCTGCCAAGAGAACGTCCCCCAGCCGAAACGCAGAGCAGAGAGCAACAGCGACGGCAGAACCAAAGGGCAGTGTGATCAGGTGTGCCAGCCGCACACACCGCAGCGCCCACCGGTCTCAAAGCCACGCCGCCGAGCCAAGGAAGCCAGGCCAAGAGAGAGGATGTACCACATCGTTCCATTTATAGACCATTCTAGAAAATGCACACGGATTCTACGTGACAGAAAGTCAGCTAGCCTTTGCCTGGGGACCAGGGACCGAGAGGGGAGTTTCCCAAGGGGCAAGAGGAGGCTCTGGGGGGCAGTGAACTCGTCGGCCTAACTGGGACGATGGCTTTCCCGAGGGTTTCCCCGCACGCCCTGACCAGGCCACACACACTTGACTCAAGCGCAGCTCAAGGGCTGGCGAGGGAGACCGCTCTGCACTCCAGTGCTGCTTCCTACGCTTTTGCACGTGGAGTGGTTAGAATGACAATTTGAATAGAGTTTAGTTTCTACATAAGAAGGGTGCCTAAGATTATTTTTTTCCAGGTGTACGGTTATGCTGATAGTATTTATTAAATAAACCATTTTTTCCCACGCTGGAAGAAAAAATTGTAACATGGTATCCAGCCATTTGAGACCGAAAGCACAGCCAATAAGAAGTTTTCAGTCTACCTTCATCAGTTTTTCATATAAAAGTTCTTACCTTTATTAATATATTTTCCGGTTTTACATCTCTGTGAAATATTCCATTTCTGCATTCAACATAAAGGGAAGAATAGAATTAGCTGTACCTTATTCCTTCAAATTCTTTTATCCTATATTTTTAATGACTGTTAATACATTTTACGAATTTGAGGGCCACCATGTCTCCAAGCACGTACCTGTGCATGTGATCAAGGGATTTACACAACTGGTACATATAGCGCGAAATTTTCTTTTCTGATAACGGCTGTCTTCGCCCTGAGCAATCAAGGAAATAGCCAAATATCATTACCAATGGTCTGTGTCTCCCTTTCTGAAACAAAGAATAAAATGTATTCTTTATTTAATAACATCTGCAAATCTAACTTTCTCAGTGAAAAATCACGCGAAGTATATAGTTCTAGGGAAAATGAGCCTATCTTGTAGCTGGGAATGGAGCTACAAAATACACCATTTGAAATGCCACATCCTGGCATGCTGTCATTCAAAATCCCACCGAGCCAAGGCCTCTGACTGCGCCGCGTCAGCGCAGTCCTGCTGTTTGCCTGACCCCACGCTGCCTGGGCGTGGGGTGGGGGGGCCTCCAGGACACCCTCCCTCAGACCGCTGCCTAAGAGTCAGGAGCCACTTGCAAATCCTGAGGCCTCCTCGACTCCCTGTCTAGACGCAGATTTCATTCTCAAGGGGGCAGGTCGAGGCTCAACAGGAGGATGTTTTTCACACCCAAGATGCCCGCACTCTCCTTTCCCACAGAAGGAAGCACTCCTTGGCACCAGCCGATGAGCCCAGCACCGGCCCACACTCTGCCCGCCACACCTTCCTCTCTTCCTGCGCTTTCATGATGTTCCTTTTCTCTTTGTCTTTTTTTTTTTTAAGGGCCGCACCTGTGGCACATAGAAGTTCTTGGGCTAGAGGTCAAATTGGAGCTGCAGCTGCCGGCCTACACCACAGCCACAGCCACAGCCACAGCCACAGCTGATCCAAGCTGCATCTTCAACCTACGCTGCAGCTGTGGCAACACTGGATCCTTAACCCACTGAGAGAGGCCAGGGATCGAACCTGCATCCTCATGGATACCAGTCAGGTTCCTAATCCCTGAGCCGTGATGGGAGCTCCCTGATGTTCTAAAACTCTTCATACTGCACTCCAGCATCACAGCCACCCTTGTTCTGGATTTTAATTTCAAAGTATGTGCTTTTAAATTATTAAGTTGTAATCTACAAAATATCCGCTCCAACCTAACAATTCAAAAAACCACTTTCCCCTCCATGAGCCCGTACCCCACTCGACACTTTCGGCCCTACGTGTGCAATTTCTGTTGAAAAAGTAAATGTGGGAGTTCCCGTGGTGGCGCAGTGGTTAACGAATCCGACTAGGAACCATGAGGTTGCGGGTTCGGTCCCTGCCCTTGCTCAGTGGGTTAACGATCCGGCGTTGCCGTGAGCTGTGGTGTAGGTTGCAGACGCGGCTCGGATCCCGTGTTGCTGTGGCTCTGGCGTAGGCCGGTGGCTACAGCTCCGATTCGACCCCTAGCCTGGGAACCTCCATATGCTGCGGGAGCGGCCCAAGAAATAGCAACAACAACAACAAAAAAAAAAAGAAAAAGTAAATGTGTTCCTTTTCTCATAAAACAAGAATGTTTATGTTAATAATACAAAGTAATTTAAATGATAAGCTATCTAAGTGCAATGAATTAACTTCTTCCAAGTCATATTACAATATTTTTATTCTGTTCCACAGAATTTACCATCAGTTTTCCAGAATTTAAATTAAAAGAATTAAAACCAAGGCATGGTCAGCTCCCCCAGCTTAGGGAGGAATTCTGTAATTTTATTAAATTATTATCTACATGAAGGTGAAACGAAAGCAAAAGTCCCATTCTCTCTCACACACGGGGCTGGATGAAGCTTCATGAAGTTCAGGCCTTGTCTGGCGAGGGGCCTCTGCAGCCGTCAGCAGAATCCCTCCCGGGACCGGGGCGCAGGATCCAGCAGCACCAGAACCTTCCCCCACCCCCACCTCCAGGCCTCTCCAGCTCAGCAGGTCTGCCTTGGGCCCCCAAGCTGCCCTTCCAACAAGTTCTCAGAATCGGCTGCCAGGCTTGGTTCCTCGTCCTGGGAACCTCGCCCTCCCGACATCCATCCTGGTGATCGGATGCTCCAGCCACATTCACGGGGGATGAGCCCGACGTGCCCCCGAAGCTCTTGCACTTCCCAATTGTGTTCATGCTGTTCTACTTCCAGAAGCACCTTCCCAGCCATGTCCACACTGCATCTCACTTACAACACAGCTCGTCCTAGTCACCTGAGCTTGAACTCGGGAAAGGTAGACTCTCTTAGGAAAAGCCAAATCCACTCAACCCTTATCATCACCCAGGGAACTTTTAGAAAAGAGACGTCAGGGCCCAAACCTCGCCAGAGTGAATCGCAAACCCGGGCAGGTGGCAGCCTTGCCGTGTTGCCGGCTGCCTTCGGCCCCAGTGTGAAGCCCTGGCGTGCCTGCCCTTCCTGTCCTCCTGGACCCCCGGCCACCCGGCAGCCGTGGGGGCAAGGACAACACAAGGGTCCACGGCCTTGCCAAGGAGGGGACTGACCATCGCCATACAACAGTTTTTCCACAACAAGACCCTACCGTTCCAGGCCCAAGACTGCATCTGGTTCCTACCAGATTCTTGCCTACAAACATCCGCTACAATTAACAAGCCACTTCCAAGCGCCCTGTCCGACTCCCACCGACGCCAGCAGACGGCAAACAGTATTCTCCCGCTTCGGCTCTCCTGACCAAATTCACTTTTGCCAGTTAATTTTCACGAAATAAACACATTGAGAAGACGCTAAAGAATGTCACCTACGAAAGCGGCCACGTAAAACCGGAGTGACTACAACCCTGAACCGCGGGCCTGGCCGGCGGTGCTACCTGAGGGAACCTGGCTGCCAGCGTGGCAGCGCAACGGAACGCCCAGCTCGTGCCCCTGCCCACCCGAGGCCCCGGGCCCGGGCCTGGCGGTGCGCGCCGGGTCCCCGGTCACACCCCACGGCCCCAGGCGGCACACTCTGGCCCAGGGGCCTTGCCAAGGAGCGCTCGGTTCCCAGCACACTGCCCTGGGCGAGGCTGGGGGGGGGGGGCATGGGCAGAGGGGGACGCAGGCGAGAGGTGGGCCTCCGTGGGGAGCCGGCCCCCGGGGACCTCGCGACCAAGCGAATCTGACGAGGAAACGCGGGCGCCCTCACCCCTGACGGCGCTGGAGCTCCGTGCCAAGCGCAGCGCAGCCAGGCCGCATCCGCCAGCACGCGAGGCCGCTGAGCCAGGGGACAGCAGTCTGCTGGCTACACTCGCTCCTCGCTACGGACAGAGGCCGAAGGAAAAGGGTTCAGCATCTGCCGCCACACAGGTTTCTGCGGCTGTGGCATAGACCGGCAGCTGCAGCTCCGATTGGACCCCTAGCCTGGGAACCTCCATATGCCACACGCGCAGCCCTAAAAAGACCAAGAAGAAAAACAAAGGGGTACCATATCTTCCTCGATACAAGGCAAGCTCCTGTTTCCCCGAAAGATCCCAAAGCTTTACATCAACTTAACAGATGGAGGAAAACTTGTCTACTTACACTATCTATTTTACTAGTAATTTCCTACGGCGTGTACTTTAAGGGACATATAAACAGTTAACTTGACATGGTGCTTTTCTTCACTCTCCCACTTCTTAATTTTACTTGAACTCTCTGCATGTACCTTCACTACCCGTGCCTTGGTCGTCGAAGACCAGCCTCTCCATCTCGCTTTTCCACAGCACACCACCATCGGCTTGGCTACGTTGTGAGAGATAATACGGCAGGTCTTTTTAATCGTTGATTCACAATGTTCTGTCAAATTCTGCTGTGGAGCAGTGACCCAGTTACGCGCATGCACGTACGTTTTTTCTCATGGCATCATCCGTTGCATCCCAGGGACTGGATACAGCTCCCTGTGCCGCACAGCAGCCCTCACTGCTCACCCGTTCCAACAGGAATGGTTTGCATCTACGGACCCCAAACTCCCCGTCCCCCCGGCGACCACGGGTCTGCTCTCCACGTCTGGGAGTCCGTTTCTCTTCTAATAGAGCAGGTTTTAAATCATCTAGGATATGCCGGCGCTCCAGTGCCATTTCAGCTAGAGCTGCTCACACCACGGAAGGCAGCTCATTTTCCATGTGTTTGACAAGCATAACACGACCTGTAAGGCGGGTCTCTGCCCGTGCTGCCCCCTGGGGGATGGTTACAAGGCTCCTTTGTCCTGAGGAGGTCAGTCCCCTGCGGGTTTGCGAAATGTGGGCCAGCCACCGGCCTCCTCCTCTCCACTCCCCCCGGGTGACCTCTGCGAGCCTGCAGAACCAGCCAGGACGGAGGTGGGCTGGGGCAGCCGTGTTCTCCCAGCCAGGAGCACGCTGCGACCCAGGGGACGCGGGAAGGCTCCGCGCAGGAGGAGGCTCCCGCTCAGTGGGATCAGCTGTGGGGAAGCCCTGCCTTGTTCTGAAGCAGAGAACAGAACGCTGAGCCACAGCAGAGCCAGGAAAAGCCCTCGCAGGGGACAGGCCAGGGCGCAGGGCCCCGGCACGGTGACCTGGGGGAGGAAGGCCTCGCCAGCTGCTGGCTCCCACGCCATCCTCATCCACACCACCCGGCAGCCTGAACGCCCTCTGGTTCACCTCTCGCTCACCTGTGCAGACCAGACTGCCAGAAAGATACCACCCGGGGTCCTGTACACTTACAGTCCAGTACGTTGGTTCTTTGGCTTTTTTTTTTTTGAAAAGCTGTCTAATGGCATATGGAGCTCCCTGGCCAGGGATCAGATCCAAGCTGCAGTTTTGACCTACACCATAGCTGTAGCCATGCCGGATCCTTTAACCAGCTGTGCCGGGCTGGGGATTGACCTGAGTCCTGGAGCTGTAGAGACCCCGCCGGTCCCCTTGCACCACAGCGGGAACTCCCAGTACTGCATGTTTATATAATACAACGACGGCGCCATGGGGACTAATGACTTTGGGAACTAAAACCAAGAATACGGGAACTACGAGCTTTAAAAGATCTTAGATTTGGAATTCCTATGGTGACCCAGCGGTAACAAACCCGACTAGAATCCAAGAGGACATGAGTTCAACCCCTGGCCTCACTCAGTGGGTTAAGGATCTGGCGTGGCTGTGGCTGTGGCGGAGGCCGGCAGCTGCAGGTCCAATACGACCCCTAGCCTGGGAACTTCCAAATGCCGTACGTGCGGCCCTAAAAAGCAAAATAAATAAATAAATAAATAAATAAATAATCTATCTCAGATTAGCTTTCAAATTATTCTACGTACCTCGAATTAGCTCATAAATATTCATGTCCATAAGTTCACATATTAGCGCAAGAGAACCAGATTTTCTGTCACTGGAGAAGAAAGCAGGTTTTAAAATATATTTTGTCTTAATCAGAAAATACAATCAAATATTTAATTCACTTGTAAACATTGCTGATAAACATAACACACTCCCACAATCAAAGATCAAAGTGTAAAACTTAAAACAGTATAAGTTTTGATTTTTAATCAATATTTCAGGTAAAAGTAATTTAAAATAATAGTAAAATTACTTTAGGCAAAAATTCCAAAAGTCCTCCCACAATTTTTAAAGAGAAGTGTCTTGAAAATATAAAAGTTTCTATCAGCAGAAAGAAGGAATGAGGCTGAAGAATTAGATAAGCAAAACCAAAAACATTGGATTTTTTTTTTTTTTGGCTGTACCCACACCATACAAAAGTTCCTAGGCCAGGGACTGAATCTGTGCCATAGCAGTGACAACACTGGATCCTTACCCTGCTGAGCCACCAGGGAACTCCCCCCAAAATAGGATTTAATCATTCACGCTCTGGGGCATGCGACTTTCCTTTTAAGGCACTAACTTACTTCCATGTAATTGGGATACCTTATGACATTCTCTTGTGGCTCAATGGGTTAAGGATCCAGCACTGTCACTGCGGCAGCTCGGGTCACTGCTGTGGCACATGTTCGATTTCTGGCCTGGGAACAGGTATGCCACATGCCACAGACACGGCCCGAAAAAAAGAAAGAAAGAAAACTGGCATCCATTACACTGTGGGGGGAGTAACCCAAAATCCAGCCGGGGTGAACAGGAGAAAAATGAGTCACATTACACCCCCGCAGCGTCACCCTAGACTCTGCTCAGGGTGCCTCTCTGCTGCTGGGAGAGGTCCCCACGGTCCCTCAGGGCCATCAGAGGCCGCCGTCTCGGACAGGTGCACGTTGTAGGTGCACATAAAGTGCCCTCGGCACAGGCAGCGCTGTGCCATCACACGCAGACCCCGGTCTCAGGGACCCACCTGAACTCAGGGCTCAGAAGACGCAGGCCAGGTGGCCTCGCGGCCATAAGCTAGTGCATCCTGAGTTTACAGCCATTCTACCCTCTGATGAAAATCTGCCCTTTAACTGTCAGAGGTGTGGTTTCTTGGCTGGT
Organism: Phacochoerus africanus; assembly: GCF_016906955.1. Lineage (NCBI taxonomy): Eukaryota > Metazoa > Chordata > Mammalia > Artiodactyla > Suidae > Phacochoerus > Phacochoerus africanus. The sequence continues at coordinate 125,543,495 of NC_062552.1, forward strand.
TGCAGAGGCCAGGCTTCCCTGGAGGCACCTCCACAAAGCTGCTCCGGACCCCAGCCCGAGCCCCTGGTCAGAGTCTGGGGCACGGCAGAGAGCTGCCAGCACCTGCAGACAAGCTGTGCTCCGCCTTCCCGATCAACGGGTCAACCTCTGCGCTTAGAGCAGAAGTGAAAACTCCCCCGAAAGGATGTCAGTTATGGTGAGAAAGCCTATAGGAAACCACACAGGGGTGGCGACTGGCAGGGACAAGCAGGCACGGTCCCTGAAACGTGACCAGGGACTGCCCAGTAGCTCATAACTCACACGCAGACGCCCAGAGCCACCACCGTTTACACAGAAGCCCAACTGAGCTGCAGAGAGGCCGGTGAAGGCGTTTCCACCCCGGGGCTCAGACACGGTGCACGAGTCCAAACAAGCAGGTGACTGACCATAAAACGATCACCGTCTGAGCTGCAGACGGACAGGGTCTGCCGTGGTTTTCCTTCTTAAAAAGAGATTTAACGGTTACATCAAACTTAGATAATTTTTGAAGCCCCCACTATACTTACAAAAGCACTTCGTGCAGCGTGAGGATGTTTGGGTGTGGATTCAGGCGCCTCAGGGCTTGTATCTCTCGCAGACTGTTCACTTGCTCGATACTGTTGTGTAGGTAAAAACAAACACGTGAGCTTCAAGCTCAGGGTGGCTGAGTCCCTGTGTGTTATCCATGACCACCACCACCAAACCAATATTTCAGGGAGTCCCGGTGTGGCTCAGTGGAAACGAATCTGACTAGCATCCATGAGGACACAGGTTCGATCCCTGGCCTCGCTAAAGGGGCTAAGGAAGGACTGCGGTGAGCTGTGGTGTGGGTCACAGCCGGGGCTTGGATCTGGCGTGGCTGTGGCTCGGGTATAGGCCAACAGCTACGGCTTCAATTCAACCCCGAGCCTGGGAACCTCCATATGCCCCAAATGCAGCCCTAAAAAGACAAAAACAAACAAACAAAAAAAACCTTCAAACAAGTTAATCAGGTTTTATTTCTCCCATTAGCAGTTGTACTTAAGCATATCTTATTTCTACATTGTCTTATTAAAAAAAGCAAGGTTCTTATAGCTCCAGACATATAATCAAACTTTGCCCATCTATGCTCCTGACAGAATACATTGGTAGTTTCTTCCATAACTAACATATATAGAAACAGATATTAGGAATTCCCGTGGTGGCACAGAGGAAACGAATCCAACTAGTAGCCGTGAGGATGCAGGTTTGATCTCTGGCCTCGCTCGGTGGGTTAAGGAGCCAGCATTGTTGTGAGCTGCGGTGTACGTCAGAGATGAGGTGTGGACCCCCCATTGCTGTGGCTGTGGTGCAGGCCGGCAGCTGTAGCTCTGATTCAACCCCTAGCCTGGGAACCTCCATACACCTCCAGTGTGGCCCTAAAAAGATTTTAAAAAAGAAATAGTTATCAAAGTTTCCTATCAGTCAGGAGTTCCCGTTGTGGTTCAGTGGGTTATGAACCCAACTAGTAGCCGTGAGGATGCAGGTCAATCCCTGGCCTCGCTCAGTGAGTTCAGGCTCTGGCGTTGTTGTGAGCTGGGGTGTACATTGCACGTGTGGCTTGGATCTAGTGTTGCATCAGCAGGCCAGCAGCTGCTGCTCTGATTCGACCCTAACCCAGAAACTTCCATATGCCTCAGGTGTGGCCCTAAAAAGCAAAAAACAGAAATCCTATTAATGGGTTTGTGGGAACTTAGCAACTGAGCAAGTAAACAGCATCTGAAACAAGGGTCTCCAGTTCAGACCCAGTCTTCCCTCGTCTCGTCCACAAAGGCCGTACATTTCCTCAGTTTCATTCGCTGGGACAGGTGTGCTCTCGGCAGGTGTGTCTTACCACAGGCCTCCTCCAAAGACCGCTCTGCCTGCCACTACGCTCACATGCCAAATCACAACCACGTCGGCGACAGAGGCCCACAGCCTGAGGCTGGCTGTCACCACCCTCCAGACAGACTCTTCCAGGAGACAGCCCTCCCCACGGTGGGGGCACAGGGTCAGTGAGTGACTCCATCCGCCACAGGCTCTGGAAGAAAACTAACTCTGGGAATATTCTTCCACTGAAGAGGCAAAACCCTTCCACCAACTTTTTTTTTTTTTTTGTCTTTTCTAGGGCTGCACACGCGGCATATGGAGGCTCCCAGGCTAGGGGTCTAATCAGAGCTATAGCCGCCGGCCTTCGGCAGAGCCACAGCAACGCGGGATCCGAGCCGCATCTGCGACCAACACCACAGCTCATGGCAACGCCCGATCCTTAACCCACGGAGCAAGGCCAGGGATCGAACCCACAACCTCATGGTTCCTAGTCGGGTTTCCACTGCGCCACGACGGGAACTCCTATTGCTGTTTTAAATCAGCATAGCTGACTGTTTCAGGCTCTCTCAGGCTAGCCAACAAATGGGAGTCTGGCATCTAAGAACCCGAACGGTCTGAGTGTGAGGCCACTTCTGACAAGTTTTAGACCCTCGTCCACTCTCATCCCCTAGGTCCTCCCTCACGTACGAGGTAACATTCAAAATACCAGCAACTTGCACACCGTGACCAGGAGAGACAGGGCCTCCAATGCAGGATCCCACAGGGGTCTCTGTTGAGCCAGGCACGACAAGCCTTTGGTGGCTGGAGAGGGGGAGGTCTGGGGAGCGCTGGGTAAGGGGCCTCGCAGGGCGAGGGCAGGGGAGGGCGGCACTCCGCAGGCTCAGGCTAGCAGCTGGTATGGGTCTCTTCACTCAGTCACCACTGCCGGCGTGTGCAGGGACCAGATCACAACCTTGTCCTCTCGCCACCCACCCTACCTCAGGTGCCACGCCAGCACCCCGGCCTCCCCTAAATGCCTCCAGAAAGCACTCCCCAAAATTGATCCCACAGAATCTCATTTCTCTGGAAAATGCTTTGTGAATAAATTTCATGTTCAAAAGGCTGGAGATCAGCCCGATCCAGTTCCTTCTGGAGAGCGACAATTTTCATTGATATTAATAGCTTTCAAAAATCCTACAAAATAAAAGTTTACCTTTATTTAAAGCAACACTTCCCCACCTCTGGGGCCCAGGACCCTCTCCTATATGCTAGGGAGTCACGCATCTGAGAACCAGGGCTCCAGGGAAGGCGCCGCCCCATCCTTCCCGTGCCACGGGAGAAGCAGGTTTTTCTCGGGGCAGAGGGATGAACTCAGCCGCAATTAGGCGAAGAAGGAAGAAAAAACCAAGTAAAATGGTCCTTTCTTTTTCTTTTTGGGCTGCACCTACAGCATGTGGAAGTTCCTGGGCCAGGTATTGAACCTGAGCCACAGCAGCAACAGGGTGAGCCACACCCTCACCCTGGGGTCTTCGATGGAGGGGCCAGCGAGGCCTGTCTTCACACACCACAAGGAGTCCCTGACCAGGCCCTGAGGACCCCCTCGCCTGTGCCCGTCGTGCCTCTGCCCATGGCATGCTGGATCAGTGGTTCTTGACCCAAGGGACTCTGCCCCGAGGGGACACGAGACAATACTAGAGACGATTCTGGTTGTCCCTGGACGGGGAGGGGTGACACGGGCATTCCACGACAGGTACCGGAGATGATGCTCAATATCCCACAGCGCGCAGAACAGACCGACAGCAAAGAAGAACCCGGGCCCTGGTGTCGGCAGGCCCACGGCTTCATGTGGAAAGAGTGAGAAACCAGCTGGAGCTGGCAGCAGCTCTACGTTTTGAACACCCCACCTGAAAAACATTAGTCTTTAGAACTAAGAGTCCTACAGCTTTGTCACTCTTCTCATCTTTACTAGGAAAACCAGTTATCATACCCTGAAACGTATTTTGCTTCTTGTAGACAGAATTCTTTTATGTTCTACAAGCATTCACTCTGAATAAGGGCCTATCACAAACATCAGAAAAGCACACTGACCTGGGAACTGCTCACTGTAGTTCAAGTAACAGCGCAAAGGCAAATCAGCTAAAATGCAAATCACATCTACTCCCTCTTTTAAAAATCATGGGGGTGGCGGGGAATCTAAAACTCTGCAAGTAGGAGTTCTGGCTATGACGCAACAGGATCAGGAGTGTCTTGGGAGCGCTGGGACGCAGGTTCGATCCCCAGCCAGGCACAGTGGGTTAAGGTCCGGTGTTGCTACAGCTTAGGGTGCAACTGCAACTCCGATCTAATTTCTGGCTCAGGAACTCCACATGCAGCAGGGCAGCCAAAAAGAGAGAGAGAGCAAAGAAAGAAAGGGAGGGAGAGAAGGAGAGAGAGAAAGCAAGGGGGAGAGAAAGACAGATGGATTGATCTGCAGGGAACCACTTTCTTTGCCTTGCAGTTGCTTGGAATTTTGTGGTCGCTGACATTCAGCTTTGCTTTTTTTTTTACTGTCCGCTGGAAAGAGAACTGAACAGAGGAACGTAGGTAGCCCCTGCTTCAGAAAGAACCAGATGATACTGACCATAAATGGACAAGATCATAATTACTAGGACTAAGAAATTTTAAAAATTATGAAATTTCAGTATTTCATTTTATTGAAAGGAATTTATGGAAAGTAAGTTTCTCTAACCAATCCAATCTGTAGGAAGAAAGTCCTCAAGGAAAAGGGCAAAAAGAAGTGGTTACATCCTTATGAGACAAAACAGACTGCAAAGTAAGGAGTGTTACCGTTCACGGTTTCATGACAATAAAAAGGGAAGACGTGACACTCACTCACGTGTGTTGTCAACATACATGAAGCAAACACCGGCAGCTGAAGACAGAGGTGGAGGTTTCAACGCCCCTCGACCACAGCGCTGGACAGTCACTCGAAAAGTCCTTCGAGGTGCAGAAACCCTAGCAGGACAGCTAACCCCCCTGACCTGCCGTTCACACCGCAGGACGTTCAACACGCTTCTCAGGGCGAAAGGAACACTCCCCGGGGGGAGGAGGCTGGACCGAGATAAGTCCCCAAACAGTCCTAGAACGCGTTCTCTGACCACAACAGAATTCAATTAGAAACTACGAACAATGAGCAATCTAGAAAGTTCCCGAATATTTGCAAATTAAACAACACACTTGTAAATTACCCAGGGGTAAAGAAGAAATCACAAGGGAAGTTAGAAAACATTTCAAGTCAAGGTAACAGAGAAAGCACAGCATTCCCAAGTTTCTAGGGAGTGGGCGCTCCCGCTGTGGCACAGTGAGTTAGAGGATCCAGCGCTGCCGCAGCTGCCCCGGGAGGCAAGCCCTGACCTGGGAACTTCCAGAGATAAATAACAGAAGATTAACAAAGCCGAAAGGTGGTTCTTTGAAAAGATTCGTAAAACTGCTAAGACTCCTAAGACAGATGGAGGAAAAAACGACATAAAACACTAATGCCACCAACTGCTGTCAGGAAGGAAAGACCGGAGGTCATGACAGACGCTGAAGAGACAACTAAGGGAGGATCATGAACAGCTCCACGCCGGCAGACGGGACAGATTCCTTGAAGAATGAAATTACCAAATCTGACACAAAATAACGCTGAACATCACAGTAGCCCCGTGTTGGAGTTCCCGTCGTGGCGCCCTGCTTAACAAATCCGACGAGGAACCATGAGGTTGCGGGTTCGATCCCTGGCCTTGCTCAGTGGGTTAAGGATCGGGCATGGCCGTGAGCTGGGGTGTAGGTCGCAGACGCGGCTCGGATCCCGAGTTGCCGTGGCTGTGCTATAGATCAGCAGCTGTAGCTGACCCCTACCCTGGGAACCTCCATGTGCCATGGGTGTGGCCCTAAAAAGACAAAAAACAAACCAAAAAAAATATACATATATCCCTATGTTTATCAAAGAAGCTGAATTTGTTAAAATCCTCAGAGGTGATGGCTGTACAACTGCACAAACGTCCTAGAATTCAAAACTGGGTGGACTCTATGATATGCAAATTATGTCTCAATAAAGGTCCAAAAAATCCAGTGAACGTCCAAATTCTCCGGCACAGTTTGCTCTGATTGTCCGGCACTGGAGGCGTGGAGATGCGGTGATTTATCACCCACGCCACTGCACTGTTTCCAGCTTTTCACCCCGAGACTGATGTGCTAATCGACACTGGGAGGGAGGGGAGGGAGGGGAGGGGACCCTCCCAAGAAAACCTCTAGGCCCAGATGATTTCCCCAGTGAATTATCTTAATTTTTTTTTTTTTTTTTTTGTCTCTTTAGGGCCACACCCACGGCACATGGAAGTTCCCAGGCTAGGGGTCCAATCTGAACTGTTGCTGTGGGCCTACACCACAGCCACAGCAACGCTGGATCCTTAACCCAATGAGCAAGGCCAGGGATCGAACCTGCACCCTCATGGATGCGCATCAGATTCGTTAACCCCTGAGCCGTGACAAGAACTCCTATTATTGTAAATATTTAAGAGAGAAATACCTTCTACATGTCACAAGATACAGGAATGGCCGGTAAGCACATGAGTTAGTATCATTCCTAGTCGTCAGGGAAGTGGAGACGAAAACGCCAAGGAAGTAACCCCACACACTTCCAGAGCGGTGGAAGGTTCCACACGGACAAGCCCAGATGCTGAGGCGGACTCAGAGCAACCGGGACACTCCTTCGTTGTGGCGAGTGTAAAAAGCACAGTCACTCTGGGGAAAGCCCTGGCAGCTTCTCTTATCAAGATAAACAGGAGTTCCCGTCGTGGCGCAGCGGAAACAATCCAACCAGGAACCATGAGGTTGAGGGTTCGATCCCTGGCCTCGCTCAGTGGGTTAAGGAGCTGGCGTTGCAATGAGCTGTGGTGTAGGCTGAAGACACGGCTCGGGTCTGGTGTTGCTGTGGCTGTGGTGTAGGCGGGAACCACAGCTCTGATCAGACTCCTAGCCTGGGAACCTCCATATGGCATGGGAGTGACCCTAAAAAGACAAAAAAAAAAAAAAGAAGTGTTGGGGTTCCTGTTGTGGCTCAGCGATAACAAACCCAACTAGTATCCATAAGGACATGGGTTAGATCCCTGGCCCCGTTCAGGGGGTTAAGAATCCAGCATTGCTGTGTCTGTGGTGTAGGTTGCAGATGCAGGTCTGATTTGACCCCTAGCTTGGGAACTTTCACATACCGCAGGTGTGGCCCTAAAAATACCAAAAAAAAAAAAAAAAAGAGCCGTATAAAAATAACCAAGTGGGGAAGGAGACTGAGTGGCGGGGCAGATTAAGTGGAAATCACAGGGCTTCTGACTGCGGCTGCCAGGTACCTAGGGTTCGTTATGCTACTGTTTCCTTTGTGTATACTTGGAAATTTCTATAATTATATTCTTTTCAGTAAAAGAGCTTTTAGAGTGACTCATGAATTTCTTGCCTTTGTTTTTATTTATAACCTTACAAAGGAGACTTATTTTTGTAAAAGTAATTTGAGGACCATTTAGTGACATGACTGGAGAAAGAGCAGGCGGCTGCATGACCTTCTGCGGCGGTGAAGGACACTGGCGACGATGCTGGCAAGGACACGGACTCGGGACCGGCACGGACCAGGACCCCACGCTCGGCTCTCCCCCTCCCAGTTTGGCACTTCAGGGTAGGGAGCTCATCTCTCTAACCAGGGTCCCCCAGTCTGAAAGAAGAATCCCTCTCCTAGGACTGCAGTGGGGTTTCTGTGATAAAGGGACCTCGCCCACGAAGTAGTGGGCACAGCGCCACACTCCGTGAACAGCCGCGGTAACTCTGTGACTGTGGTGCTCGTAGTTGCTATTCACACTTATTCAACAGTCTTCAAACTATGCTGCCGAGCAACCCGACCGTCTGTTACACGACGGGCTGATCCATTACTGTGCCAAGTGCTTTACCTGTATTATTTAACTCTCATGACGACCCTGGGAGGTGGCACTGCAGTTACCCCCATCGTATAAAGAAACGGAACCACAGAGAGATTAATGAGTTGTCCAAGGTCACACAACTAAGAGTGGCAGAGCTGTCAGTTCCAGCCTCGGAGCCTGTGCAGCTAACACGCTCCATGCTCCTGCCTCAGGACACAAAGCCAGAGCCTAGAAATGCCAAGACCAGGGGTTTTTATGACTCGCTCCATTTCTTTACAACACTTCCATAGGAAGGACACGGATACAGTCCTAGCCACAAAGGAGCCTCTTAGGAACCGTGCGCTCGGGCTGACCCGGGCAGAAGAACATTCGGAAGGCAGAGCAGTCTGTGGCGGCGCTGTGGGCCTCCCGCAAGGGATGCCCTGGTCATCCCCAGACCGAGGCTCTGGGCGCCCGAGGAAAACAAGCCTCAGGGGCTGACGCGGGTCCAAGGGACCCTCCACCCGCCTTACTTGCTGCGAGCAAAGATTATCGCCAGCGCCACCTGCTGCCGGAGCAGAGGCGCGGAAGGCCGACGAGGAGGAGCCTCAGCACCTGCACGACTCAGCGTGGCTCCCTCGCTGCCCTCGCTCCTCATGCCACCCCCAGGGCCACGCAAGGTGACCCCGAGCACTGACGGAGATAACAACGAGTAGAGAAGAAATGGATTCTTAAAGGAACCTAAAATTACTCTTCAAGTGGATAAGAGGAAGCTGTTTAATGATGCTGATAGCTACTCCAGAACTCCAAATGCTAGAAATATTATTTTCATGGTTGAAAACAAAACTAAGGGAGTTCCCGTCGTGGCTCAGCAGAAAAGAATCTGACTAGTATCCACGAGGATGAGGGTTCAATCCCTGGTCTCGCTCAGTGGGTCAGGGATCCAGCGTTGCTGTGGTTAGGTTGCAGACTTGGCTCAGATCCCAACTTACTGCAGCTGTGGTGTAGGCTGGCGCCCTCAGCTTTGACTGGACCCCTAGCCTGGGAACCTCCATATGCTGCGAGAGCAGCCCTAAAAAAAAAAAAAAAAAGGTAAAAAACCAAAAATAGCATAAAATATGTGGTGACATATCAGTGACACCAGAAAATCCAATAAATTATTTGCAATAATATTCCTAGGAGTGACACCAAAAGCAGTACTCTTCCTTCTCGAAACCATAACTTCCAGTCATTTCTTCCTGTAAATCAGAAATAATAGCAATACCTTTGTCAGTGGAAGGAAAGGAATGCTCAATATGGCGCATTCAAGACCCTATGGTAATCTGCTGTTTGTTTTCCTTTTTATTTTGAAATTATTTAACACTAACAAGAGCCGCAATGACAACACAGAAATCCCTTCCCTGATGTTAACGTCTTACATTTCCCAAAACTGAAAACTAACACTGGCACAACTCTGCCACCTAGTTACACCAGACACTGGCACAACTCTACCACCTAGTTACACCAGACACTGGCACAACTCTGCCACCTAGTTACACCAGACACTGGCACAACCCTATGACCTAGTTACACCAGACACTGTCACAACCCTATGACCTAGTTACACCAGACACTGGCACAACTCTACCACCTAGTTACACCAGACACTGGCACAACTCTGCCACCTAGTTACACCAGACACTGGCACAACCCTATGACCTAGTTACACCAGACACTGTCACAACCCTATGACCTAGTTACACCAGACACTGGCACAACTCTACCACCTAGTTACACCAGACACTGGCACAACTCTACCACCTAGTTACACCAGACACTGGCACAACTCTACCACCTAGTTACACCAGACACTGGCACAACCCTATGACCTAGTTACACCAGACACTGGCACAACTCTACCACCTAGTTACACCAGACACTGGCACAACCCTATGACCTAGTTACACCAGACACTGGCACAACCCTATGACCTAGTTACACCAGACACTGGCACAACTCTACCACCTAGTTACACCAGACACTGGCACAACCCTATGACCTAGTTACACCAGACACTGGCACAACTCTACCACCTAGTTACACCAGACACTGGCACAACCCTACTACCTAGTTACACTGACACTGGCACAACCCTACGACTTAGTTACACTGACACTGCCACAACCCTATGACCTAGTTACACTGACACTGGCACAACTCTACTACCTAGTTACACCAGACACTGGCACAACTCTATGACCTAGTTACACTGACACTGGTACAACTCTACTACCTAGTTACACTGACACTGGTACAACCCTATGACCTAGTTACACTGACGCTGGTACAACCCTATGACCTAGTTACACTGACGCTGGTCCAACCCTATGACCTAGTTACACTGACACTGGCACAACTCTACTACCTAGTTACATGGACACTGGCACAACCCTATGACCTAGTTACACGGACACTGGAACAACTCTACTACCTAGTTAACACGGACACTGGTACAACTCTATTACCTAGTTACACCAGACACTGGTACAACCCTATGACCTAGTTACACTGACGCTGGCACAACTCTACTACCTAGTTACAGTAGACACTGGTACAACCCTATGACCTAGTTACACTGACGCTGGCACAACTCTACTACCTAGTTACACTGACACTGGCACAACTCTACTACCTAGTTACAGTAGACACTGGTACAACCCTATGACCTAGTTACACTGACGCTGGTCCAACCCTACGACCTAGTTACACAGACACTGGCACAACCCTATGACCTAGTTACACGGACACTGGCACAACTCTACTACCTAGTTACACGGACACTGGTACAACTCTATTACCTAGTTACAGTAGACACTGGTACAACTCTACAACCTAGTTACACTGACACTGGCACAACCATGACCTAGTTACACTGACACTGGTATAATGCTATTACCTAGCTACACTAGACACTTTATTTGGATTTCCCCAATCTTCACTAATGTCCTTCCCTCCTCCAGGGTCCAGGATTCCGCACTGCATTTAAGTTCTCATGTCCCCTTGGTCACCTCCACTCTGTGACAGCACCAGAGTCGGACAGTTTTTCAGGACCTTCCGTGTTGTGGAGTACTGGCCCGTGAGTTTGTAGAATGCCCCTCAGTTTTTGCTCTTCTGCCGTATTCTCATAATTCAACTGAGGTTATGGCTCTTTGGAAAGAATCCCACGGGTGATCCCATTTTACCAGGGGGGACATGATATCAATACGTCTTAGTACTGATGATACTAATCATTTAGTTGAGGTGGTATCACCAGGTTTCTCACTGTAAAGTCACAATCTTTCCTTTCTAGTTTCTATTCCTTATAAGCGAGCCATCAAGCCCAGCCTGTGCTCAAAGTGAAGGGAACGAAGCCCCCCCTTCTTGGAGGGAGGAATACCAAACAATTGGTGGACATCACTTAAGACCACCAGAGTCATTAATAACCATTTGGGAGGGGTCATTAGAGGCGGTGCAGAAACCCCGTCCTCGCTAAAGTTTCACCCATTCATGTGGGCGTCACCGTCAGTTCATGCCGCCCGAAGAGAGCACCACTATGCCTTCTGACGACTGCCTGTCTCCCCCATTCCTCCTCCACGGAAGAATTTCCCCCTCATCCCAACGTGCTCATCCAGTCATGTGTTCACATCAGCGCTCGCTCTCGGTTCTGAATGAGCAGAGGTGGGGAGGGGTGTGTACACGGGGTTAGCATGAACACGCTAGCTCTGCCTGCCAAGACCTACAGGCACTGACATTCCAGAAGCGATGAGCAGACCTGGTGCCAAAATACCTTGTTCTGGGAGTTCCCATCGTGGCACGGTGGAAACGAATCTGACTAGGAACCATGAGGTTGCAGGTTCGACCCTCGGCCTTGCTCAGTGGGTTAAGGATCTGGCATTGCCGTAAGCTATGGTGTAGGTTGGAGACACAGCTTGGATCTGGCATTGCTGTGCCTGTGGTGTAGGCCGGCAGCTGTAGCTCTGATTAAACCCCTAGCCTGGGAACCCCCATATGCCACGGGTGCGGCCCTAGAAAGCAAAAAAAAAAAAAAAAAAAAAAAAAAAAAAAAAAAAAAACCGAAAAAAACACACAAATAAACCAAAAAACAAAAAACCTTGTTCCAATAAAAGGAACCAAAGCTCCTTAGAGAAGTGGCAGATTCCAGGGGCAGGGAAAATACAAGATGAGTTTAGAGAATCTTGCAGTACCAAGAAGTAAAGAAGTGCTTAAAAAAAAAAAAAGAAGAAGAAGAAGAAGAAAGGAGAAAGGATGGAGGTGTCAAAAGAGCTTAAGAGCCAACGCAAACGTGCTCCCCTGGCCAGAGCCGGCTCAGCTTAGTGGGAACAATTATCAAGTAACGGCAGCCTGGGTTACAGTCTCCCCGCGATCCGAACGTGCGCATCGAGAGCAGACAGGGACTCACGAGAGGAACCCAAAGACCAGTTCCCTCGGGTGTGGATCGCACAGGCCAGCAGACACCCAGCAGAACAAGCTCAAGCCACCAGCACTGACTCAGTACAGCCAAGAGCCACACGCCACCACTAGCTCAAAGGGTGCTTCCTTTTCAGTAAAGCCAACACTACCCCAGCTTAGCTGTCAATAATCCCCCCCACACGCACACACATTACAAAAAAAAAAAAAAAAAAGAAAGAAAGAAAAAGGGAGTTCCTGGTATGGAGCAGTGGAAATGAATCTGACTAGGAACCATGAAGTTGCAGGTTCAATCCCTGGCCTAACTCAGTGGGTTAAGGATCCGGTGTTGCTGTGAGCTGTGGTGTAGGTCGCAGATGTGACTCGGATCTGGTGTTGCTGTGACTGTGGTGCAGGCCGGCAGCTACAGCTCCGATGAGACCCCTAGCCTGGGAACCTCCATATGCTGCAAGTGCGGCCCTAAAAAGCAAAAAAAAAAAAGTAAAGTATCACTGACTCAGCAGTATTTTATTTAACATGTTACTTATTATGGGCTTTTAAGAGAAAAACATGTGTCCTTTCTTTTTTCTTTTTCTTTTTTTTTTTTTTTTTTTTGTCTTTCTAGGGCTGCACCTGAGGCATGTGGAGGTTCCCAGGCTAGAGGTGGAATCAGAGCCACAGCTGCCGACCTCCACCACAGCCACAGCAATGGGGGATCTGAGCCGCATCTGCGACCTACACCACGGCTCGCGGCAATGCCGGATCCTTAACCCACTGAGTGGGGCCAAGGATCAAACCCACAACCTCATGGCTCCTGGTCAGATTCGTTTCTGCTGCACCATGACAGGAACTGCTTTTTTTTTTTTTAACGGCTGTACCCACAGCATATGGAAGTTCACAGGCCAGGGAATCCAAGTCAAAGCTATGACCTACACCACAGCTGCAGTAACGCTATCCGTGACCCACCGTGCCAGGCCAGGGATCAAACCCTCACCTCCAAAGCAACCTGAGCTGCTTCAGTCAGATTCTAAACCCACGGTGCCACAGCAGGAACTCCCCCAAACACGTGTTCTAATTAATCAGTTTTATTTATTCACTTATTTGTCTTTTTAGGGCCACACCCAAGGCATGTGGAGGTTCCCAGGCTACCGGTCGAATCGGAGCTGTAGCTGCCAGCCACAGCCACAGCCACACCAGATCCGAGCTGTGTCCGCAACCTGCATACACTACAGCTCACAGCAACCCCAGATCCTTGACCCACTGAGCGAGTCCAGGGATTGAACCTGAGTCCTCAGGGATGCTCTTCAGATCTGTTTGTGCCGAGCCACGACGGGAACTCCCGAATCAACCACTTTTAAAGTTAAGACAAAGAACTGTTTCTGACAAATGATCCCATGGATGGTGATAAAGGCTACCAGCTACTGAATGTTTCTCAGGCGCCCACCTTGCCGGCTGCCTTGTATTCGCTGCCCTGGCTTGTCCTCAAGCACCTCACAAGGAAGCTGAGGCTCAGGTGGACGAGGCACTTTCAGGGTGTCGGGGATGCAGTGGATCCAGGACACACGTCCCCGTGGCCCCCAGGGAACTCCACACTCTCCCTAGGGACGCGGGTCATGTAAAGTCCTTTCCCAGACGAACTGAGCATTCCACACCGCCAAGGACTGCCCCGTAAAGCATTCTGGTCTTCTCTGATGGGAACGATGCCTCCACCTCCCTGAAGGCACACCTGAGACCAGGTCTGACCTCCCCCAACAGCTGGCTCAACAGGGCGAACTTGACTGTGCACCCCTCAGACAAGGAGGGCCTGGTGTCTACAGGCTGTGCCTCCGGTCCACTTTCTGCATTCGTCTCTTCATCACAATAAGAGCTGGCAAGTCCTGTTGGTGTCTGCAAGCACGTCAGAACCCGACCCCTGAACCTGACGGTGGGAGCTGACGGGACCCCAGGACTCTGCTACGGCACAACGACCCTTTCTCCGCTGGGTTTGTGGAACCTCGCTCAGAGCCCGCTGTGCAAGGCCGTCTACTCTGGAGACGGGATAATCCGCGCACTGGGCCTCCGATTCTCCATCACACATAATCTAAAGGTAAAGGGAGATAAAGAGATACAAAGGATTCCGGAGTCCCCATCGTGGCTCAGGGGTCTAAGGACCCAATGTCGTCTCTGTGAGGGTGTGGGTTTGATCCCTGGCCTCGCTCAGTGGGTTAAGGTTGCAGCGTTGCTGTGGGCTGTGGTGTAGGTCACAGACATGGCTCAGATCTGGTGTGGCTGTGGCTGTGGTGGAGGCCAACAGCTACAGTTCCGATTTGACCCCTAGCCTGGGAACCGCCATATGCTGTAGGTCTGGCCATAAAAAGATTTAAAGAAAGAAAGAAAAGGAAAGGAAAGGAACAGCAGACAAAGACTTCAGAATACACAAAGGAAGAAATGAGAAACGAGGGGCAAAGCAGGAGCCCCAATAACTTCAGTGTCTTGGCAGCAGTAGGCAGACACCACGTGCTTCAGCCTGGTGACTAGAGTGACAGGTGTCACGTGACTTCCCATCACTAACCACCTCTCCTCGTGTGCACGGTTGTGTGATTACGGAGTGGGTATGACTGCTCTGCGGGGATGTCATCAGGATCAAATTACTGCCTTGACGTGACAGACTGGCCTACTCCTTTCTAACCTGGAAACTCTTTCCATACTAAGAGTTTGAAATCAAGATCCATACCCCCAAGTTCTTCAGAAGGCGCCACATTAATGTAAGGGAATTACACTGTTTTTTATTTTTTATTTGTTTTTCTTTTTAGGGCCGCACACATGGCTATGGAAGTTCCCAGGCTAGGGGTCAGGTTGGAGCCATAGCTGCCAGCCTACACCACGGCCACAGCCATGTGGGATCTGAGCTGCATCTGCAACCTACACCACAGCTCATGGCAACACTGGATCCTTAACCCACTAAGCAAGGCCAGGGATAAAACCCACAACCTCATGGATACCAGATTTGTTACAATTGATCCACAACAGGAACTCCATATTTTTTAATTTTTTAAAAAATGTATTGTATTGGGAATGCCTGTTGTGATGCAGTGGAAAAGAATCTGACTAGGAACCATGAGGTTGCAGGTTCGACCCCTGGCCTCACTCAGTGGGTTAAGGATCCAGCATTGCCGTGAGCTGTGGTGTAGGTTGCAGATGTGGCTCAGATCTGGTGTGGCTGTGGTGTAGGCTGGCAGCTGAAGCTCCAATTAGACCCCTACCTGGGAATCTCCATGTGCCGCAGGAGCGGCCCTAAAAAGCAAAAAAAAAAAAAAAATGTATTGTATTGAAGCACAGCTGATTTACAATGTTGTGTTTTTTTAAAACTTTGCTTTAGATATTTACAGGCTTCAATTCCTTTTTTTTTTTTTTTTTTTTGATTGCATTAGTGGCACATGGAAGTTCCTGGGCCAGGGATGGAATTGGAGCCGCAGCTGTGACCTATGAAGGATCCTTAACCCTCTGTGCTGGGCCAGGGATTGAACCCCTGTCTCTGGGCCGCTGCAGAGACAATGCCGGATCCTTATCCTGCTGTGCCACAAGTGGGAACTCCTAGGGCTTCAATTCCTTTGATATTAGAAAAAAAAAGCTGAGTTTCAAGCGTCTTTATGAAAAGTTTAACAGGTGCCATGAAGTCACCATTTGCGTCGCTACTCTGTTAGTTTCCTAATCCATCTGGTTTTGACTCATCAGTGTGACGTATGTTAAGAATCTGTAAACTCAAGGACTTTAAGAGGCTGCTCTGTGGAAAAAGCCACAGGAGTCTTGAAGTGACAGTTCCAGAACTAGACAGCCCCCCCCTTCCCCAAGAGGCAACTAATTGCTCCAGGGAATACATTTCTCTAATCTCATCCGAAAACCCTACTTCAATATATTAACTGATTCATGTCTAATTCAATCACAAGGACCTCTAATATCTTTAAGATTTCATTTATAAAAATCCAACATCTAGGAGTTCCCGTCGTGGCACAGTGGTTAACGAATCCGACTAGGAACCATGAGGTTGTGGGGTGGGTCCCTGCCCTTGCTCAGTGGGTTAAGGATCCGGTGTTGGCTGTGGTGTAGGTCGCAGACGAGGCTCGGATCCCACGTTGCTGTGGCTCTGGTGTAGCCTGGCGGCTACAGCTCCAATTCAACCCTTAGCCTGGGAACCTCCATATGCTGAAGGAGCAGCCCTCAAAAGGCAAAAAGACAAAACAAAACAAAAATCCAACATCTACACAACTCTTAGGAACATTCAGACTGTTTAAAGTAAGGCATACTCTGGAGTTCCCGTCGTGGCTCAGCAGAAACGAATCCGACTAGGAACCATGAGGTTTCGGGTTCAACCCCTGGCCTTGCTCAGTGGTTAAGGATCTGGTGTTGCCGTGAGCTGTGGTGTAGGTCGCAGACACAGCTCAGATCTGGCATTGCTGTGGCTGTGGTGTAGGCCGGTGGCTACTGCTCTGATTTGACCTCTAGCTTGGAAACCTCTCTATGCTGCAGGTGCGGCTATAAAAAGCAAAATAAATAAATAAATAAAGTAAAGCATATCTTTACAATTTAAATTTTGGGCCCCATTAATCACTGATGCCATAGCAAATCTGGACATGAATAAGCTCCAGTGTGAGAGAAACACAAAATTAGGCTTTAATCCTCACTGCCCAAAGAAACGCGATTGTGTCTTATGCATTATTACAGGAATGCAATTTTACCATTAAGTTGCTCTTACTGATTAAAACGTGCGTCTGTGTTTAGTCTCAGGTCACCTACCTTTCAAAGTGCTGTTTCATTTGTTTACATGCATAGTAGTTTCCATCTCTCAGGTTCTGCATCTTCATAACTTCAGAAAACGTTCCCTCTCCTATTTTGCTGATTGCTTTATAGTCTATAAATAAAAACAATTATAAAGATAAGTTTTATTTATGCATACGTTTTGGACTCACTTCCAGACAGCAGACATTTGCCTGTTTCCTAAGAGTCTGTGTCCTCCTCATCTTACGAGAAGCTGGTGTTAGACATGCAGGGATAAGCAAGGTGCCAGCGTACGGCACAGAGAACTATACTGTGTTCTATGATGAACCATCATGGAAAAGAACTTTTTGTTTTTGGTCTTTTGTCTTTTTAGGGCCGCACTCATGTCACAGGCTAGGGTTCGAATCCAAGCTACACCAGACCGCCAGCCTACACCACAGCCACAGCAACGCCAGATCCGAGCCATGTCTGCTCATGGCAACACTGGATCCTTAACCCACTGAGCGTGGCCAGGGATCAAACTGTGTCCTCATGCATGCCACTGAGCCACGACAGGAACAACAGGTTCCCAGGAGGATAGATACAGACCCCGAATGTGACTGGTGACCTGGAGACCTGTTGCGGACATGGGTTCGGCTCGGCATGAGATCTGCACCCTTTCCGGGAATGGGGAGCACAGATTAACCACCTACAAGGATTCACTGCCCTCTGTCCTGGGACTCAACCCCCTATCCCTCCCTTGACCTTCCCCTCCTCCTTCTTTGTCGTTCCTGCCACGTGTTCCCACCACGGTGCTTTAAAAGCCCGGCCCCTCCTCACAGTCAGAGCCTTGGCTATCTGAGCTCACCGGTCCCCCTCTGATGCCTTAATAACTCTCTCCTGCTTCACCACCTTGGCCTTGAGCATTCTTCCCTCAGCAAACCTAAGAGGAAATTCCTTGGAAAAGAACGTTTTTTAAAAAAGAATGAGTGTGGAGTTCCCGTTGTGGCTCAGTGGGTAACAAATCCAACTAGGAACCACGAGGTTGCGGGTTCAATCCCTGGCCTTGCTCCGTGGGTTAAGGATCTGGCGTTGCCGTGAGCTGTGCTGTAGGTCACAGATGCGGATCCCATCTGGTGTTGCTGTGGCTGTGGTGTAGGCTGGCAGCTGCAGCTCCTATTGGACCCCCTAGCCTGGGAACCTCCATATGCTGCGGGTGCAGCTCAAGAAATGGCAAAAAGACCAAAAAAAAAGAATGAGTGTGTGTGTGTGTAGCATAACTGAATCACTTTGTTGTACAGCAGAAATTAATGAAACATTTTAAATCAACTATAATTCAATAAAAAAAACCTTTACGAGCAGCTGGGCTGAGTTGGCCACAAGCAACCTCTGCTCCCCCTGGGCAGCGGGGAGCCACAGGACGCGAATCCCGAGCCAGAGGAAAGGCTCAGCTCCCCTCCAAGACCTGCAAGCAGAGGCCGGTCAGGACGGCCCTCCCGGCAGCTGGAACATCCTCTGGAAATCACTGTCCGTGGCCCCGCAGGAGGCACAGCTGACCTACGGCAGGTCCCTGGCAGTCTTGAATTTCCTGATTTTCTGAAAGCTGACAGCGGTGTCCCCGGCTTTGCGGCCGCCGCCACCATCGCCCCCGCGGAGTCCGTGGTTTGGGAGCCTCTAAAGCACCAGGGCAAATCCCTTCCTGCTTGAAATACCTCGAGCAGTTTCTGTCTTCCTCATCGGAACTTGACAGATACAGAAATTCGTCTCTTGAAGCGAAATGCTGCCAATAACAAACGCCTTGAAAGGGCAGCGAGGCCGCCGCTGGGCAGCCGGGGAGGCGAGGCCGCGAGGCCGGACAGAGCCGTGTCTGCAGTAACCGCTGCCTCCGCGGGGGGGCGCCACCCCCGGCCCGCGGCCCGGCCGGGGCAGGGCGGGAGGTCAGGGTGCGGGGTTGCGGCTGCTTCTGCTTCTGCCGCGCAGCAAGAGATGCCGGGCAGAAGCCGGCTCGGGACGGGGCTGCTGCTCTCCCAGCAGCAATGAGCAGAAACGGCAGGAAGGAGAAAGGCTGTGCGAGCCCAAGTCTCCCTGGGGTGGAAGAGCTTCTGCCAAGACAGCAGGCCCGACAGTCAGACGAGATCGCGGGAGCCAGTCACCCCCTTCTCCTCCCCCGCCCAGGCCCTTGCTCCACCGAACCCCGTAGACTGAGACGGAGAAGCAGGAGAGCAAGGCCAAAAAGCAGTGAGAGGCTTGAGAAGTGTTTGGAAAAGCACCTCGAGTGTGGAGCTGACCAGAAGCAACCAGATCAGAAACCTATTCAACTAACTGCGCCTGGACGGAAGAGGCCAGCACCTTCAATCCCCGAACCCGGGTTAACACAGAGCAGGCTTTTAAACCGAGCTGCTCCAGAGGGGCCTCGTCTTCAACACCTCCTATACACAGAGCAGGTGTCTACCTTGTGCAAATTCTTTCAAATTTCACTTCTAAAAAACATCCCCCTCTAAAGTAAATTATGCCTGGATGGGAATGTATTGGATTTTAAAGCAAATCTAAATATATCATTTCACCTGGAAATACTTCAGTATTTTTTGCTAACAGATAAGGACTTTAAAAACATTCCCATCCACTTCTGCCAGAAGTATAAACTGGAATAGTTATTTTAGAGGCAATTTGCCAGTATCTATTAAATATTTAAGATGTCCATATTCCTTAACCCAGCAATTCCAATTCTACAACTTATCCTGCGAAAAATACTTGCTCAACTATACATGATATGAGGATGTCAGTGCAACATTATGTAACAGGAAAAACCCACGGCCCCAAATAGAAAAGTGGATAAATTAAATACGATATTTCTATACAATGGAATATACTAAATACATTGAAAAGAATGACACAGATAGATGGATTCCTAAAAATAATGTCCTCAAAGATCCACCCCAACACACACACATACAATTAGTGGCTCTCTCTGAGTATCTTGCTATCTAAGTCAGATCTATTCCATAATAAATGTGTAGTTTATTTAAAAACAACAATAGAAAATGAAAACTCTAGGGAAAAAAAGTAGTGGGGGTAAAATGACAAAATGCTGATCACTGTTGAAGCTAGGTGACCGATACTACCATGAGTGTTCATTCTACTCTCTACTTCTGATATGCTTTCAATTTTCCATGATAAAAAGTTAAAACAAAGAGCAGACCCCAAACCTCCTCCCGGTGACCCTCCATGACGAGCCAGAAAACAAATGACCCCCGGAGACCTGGAAGCCGTGAGAGAAAGACGGTGGAAAAGCCACCAGGAAAAACTGGCAACCAGGAACACCCACACAGGACACTGACACCAACAAGAAAAGTGCCTTTCTTGGAGTTCCCGCTGTGGCGCAATGGGATTGGCGGCATCTTAGAAGCACTGGGATACAGGTTCGACCCCTGGCCGGACACAGTGGATCAAGGATCTGGTGTTGCCACAGCTGCGGCTTAGGTTGTGACTGCGCTTCAGATCTGACTCCTGGCCAGGGACTCCAAATGTTTCAGGGCAGCCAAAAAAGAAAAGAAAAAAATGCCTTTCCTACGTAAAGCCCCTGAGACTGGGGGTGGGGGGGTTCATCCATTACAGCTCCTAGTAAGCATTATCCTAATACACCTGATATATAAATAGCATCATTTATAGAACAGACTTTTGAGAATTTGTATTTGTAAGATACCATATTAAAAAATCAGCTCTTAATAAACATCCAGTGACTTTAGCTACAAAAATGCAAGCTACACAAAAATTTTTCTGAATATCTGTATTTGTCTGAGATTTTTATCCCACTTGTAAGCCACTGTCGCTGCCTGCCACCATTTCACTCCTGGGTCAGAGACAAAGGACTTCATTTCTCACAGTCCCGCCAAGCACAAGAGCATCGGCAGATCGGCACTGGCTCCCGCTGCCCTGAAGTCCCATGGGGGTGACCGGATGGGCCCACATGACACCTGCACACACAACAGACTGCTTTAGGGCCAACGGTCCAGCACTTTCTGAACAAGCAGCAAACAAGATGACTCGGCCTTGCCATCTGGCACTCTCCACAAAAACACGTCGGGAAGCCCAGGGCCAATGGTTCATTACAGAGTTAGTACATACCTGCCCAGTTGTACTAATACAGGGTGCTTGGTATGGTATTATTCTTACCTATAAAAGCTAATATATAGATAACACTGACTTTAATGCCACTTTTCAATCTAAAAAAACCCATCAATTTCAGTGTGTATTTTCAAGAATCTTAACTCCAGGCCATGCAAAATGAGAAAATTCTATTTGTAATTATATATTTGTAAAAACTGGAAAAAATACTTTTCCCTCAAAACAGCATCTAACCATGTTAGACCATTCAAAATACCATACACCCACCAGACAAGCAACGGCCACGGGCAGGAGTAAGACCTCTGACTGCTGTGCACGCAGCAGATGCTGAAAAACTCCCGAAGAGAATGATCCAAGAACAGAACTGTTCAAGCTTCTCGCAAAAAACTTATTTTCCAAAGAGATTTCTAGGGAGGAAAAGGCACTGAGGACATGGGGAGGCGGGTGGTCCCCAAAGGACATGTCCTTGTCCTGAGCCCCAGAACCTGCGAATGTGAAGCACGGTGTCTGCAGATAATAAGGGAAAGGATCTTGAAATGGGAACAGTGGGATGCCCTGGGTGGGTCCCAAATCCAGTGACAAGGGTCCTTGTAAGCGACACACTGAGAGAGCGGAAGGGTGGTTCCAGGGGCTGGAGGAGGGGAGATGGATCCTGTGACTGAACGGGCACAGAGTGTCAGCCACGCAAGACTAAAAGCTTCCAGAGCTTTGCTGGACAGCAATGTGCAGACAGTGAAAAATACCACCCACTTAAAAACGTAGTAAGAGGGCAGATCTCAGGTTATCTGATTTTTTTCCACAATGTAAAGGAAACACACACACAGGGAAGAGGAGGCCACAGGGGGACAGAGGCAGGGACCAGAGTGATGCGGCCACAGGCCACGGCGCGCAGGCCGCCCCAGAGGCGGGAGGAGGCAGGAAGGTGCGGCCCGGAGCCTGGGGAGGGTCGCGGCCCTGCGGCTGCTGAGTCCAGACTTCCGGCCCCCAGGACCCCGAGAGGACCAACTTCTGTTGTATCAGCCACCGAATGCGTGACAAACCGTTGCAGCAGCCCTAGAGATTTAACAGCGAATGTACCTGGTATCTTTCATAATCCAGGGAAAACATTAATTCTTCTCATTACAGGAAAAACTCATTCTAAGCATCACAATGTAAGAAGTCTCTGGAAAGGCTGATTTGACCAAGTAAAAAATGTGAGCCTCTAGCACCTCAAGAAACACCCTAAAAATGGTAAATAACGATGAAAAAGCCATACAAAGGACCTCACGTGGCAGATAAAGAGGGACAGGGCTGGATTTGCCTCCTGATGGGAGCACCCTTTCCGGATGTTTTACTAAATGAAAAGGACACATTAAAGGACAGTGTGTCCACTACGGTGACAGTCTTTTTTTAAAAAGCGTTTATACACCGTGTCGGGCCGAATAACACCCCCACCCCACCCCCGCAACGTCCGTGTTCTAATCCTGGAAGCTGTGAGTGTCGGGCTGCCTGGCCAGACGGAATCAACCGCCAAGGTTGTTCAAGGGCCAACCTCCGTTGCTGAACGGAGACGAGACGGCCTTGCAGCCAGGCACCGGGCGCTGAGCAGCGGCAGCGCCAGGCAGAGGAGGGGGCAGCCATCAGGGTACAGGGGCTTCGAGGAGCTGGACGAGCCCAGGGAGCAGAGTCTCCCCAACACCTGGCAGCAACCTAGTCCAGGGAGGTCATTTACGATGCGCTGTTTTAAGCCACTGGGTTTGCGACAATTTGTTACAACAGCAGTAAAAAAACGAATATACACTCTCACACGTGTGTGCTCATCTATGTACAGAAGGAACTACAAGGAACACAAGGACGTGCCACAGTGGGTACCTGGGGGGGCATATGGGGGGGGGCGGGAGGCAGGGGGCTGGGAGCAGGAGTAGAAGGGAGATTCCCTCTTCACTGTATGTCATCTGTGCTTTTTACTGTCACACTCTGTGTATGCATTAATCTGTTAAGTAATTAAAGACAATTTAAGGGGAAGAGATATTGTCTTTGTGATTCCTTTAAGGAAAATGGATTTTGAAATTAAAAGCTAAGTGTATTTATTTTCATACAATATTCATCTTAAAGAAAATGGCAATCTATGAAATAAAAATAATTTACAAGAAAACTAAAAATAACAAAAACATAAGACATCCTATGATAAACCACAATGGAAAATAATTTTTTTTTTGTCTTTTAGGGCCACACCTGCAGCATATGGAGGTTCCCAGGCTAGGGGTCCATCCGGAGCTGTAGCCTCCAGCCTACGCCACAGCCACAGCAATGAGGATCCGAGCCGCGTCTGCGACCTACACCACAGCTCACGGCAACGCCGGATCCTTAACCCAATGAGCGAGGCCAGGGATTGAACCCGCTCCTCATGGTTCCTAGTCGGATTCGTTAACCACTGAGCCACAACAGGAACTCCAAAAAGAATATTTTAAAAAATGTATATATATTATAACGGAGTCACTTTGCTGTGCAGCAGAAATGAACACAACTGGAGTTCCCATTGTGGCTCAATGCTTAACGAATTCGACTAGGAACCATGAGGTTTTGGGTTCGGTTCCCGGCCTCGCTCAGTGGGTTAATGATCCGGCGTTGCTGTGAGCTGTGGTGTAGGTCGCAGACGCGGCTTGGATCCCGCGTTGCTGTGGCTCTGGCGTAGGCCAGAGCAGCTACAGCTCCAATTCGACCCCTAGCCTGGGACCCTCCATATGCTGCGGGAGCGGCCCTGGAAGGCAAAAAGACAAAAAAAAAAAAAGAAGAAGAAAAAGAAAAAGAAAAGAAAGAAAGAAAGAAATTAACACAACTTTGCAAATCAACTATACTTCAATAAAGAAGGAAAAAACATAAGACAGCACTTCATACCCACTAGAAGGGCTAGATTCAAAAAGAGAATAACCCGTGTTGGTGAGGATGTGGGTAAGTGAGAACTCTGGTGCGTCCTTGGTGGAAATGCAAAGTGGTGCACCTGCGATGGGAAACAGTTTAGCACTTCTTCAGGATATTAAACAGAGTGATTAACATGTGATCCAGAATTCCACTGCTGCATATGTACTCAAGAAAAATGAAAACCTATGTCCAAATATTCACCCGCACACAAATGTTCCTGGAAGCACTGTTCATAGGAGTCAAAGGTGGAAACAACACAAATGTCCATCAGTTGATGGATAAACAAAACATGGTCTGTCCACCCGATGGAATATCATTCAGCCACAGGCACGTGCTACAACATGGAAACATGCCGACAAGTAAAAGAAGCCAAGGACAAAAGGCCATTTACATGAAATGTCCAGAATAGGCAAATCCACAGACACAGAGAGTAGATGAGGGCTTGCCAGGAGTTGGGGGGGTGGCAATGGGGACCTGGGGCAGTAGTGCTAACGGAGACGATGGAAGTGGTGGAAGTGTTTTAACAGGTTAGGATGACGGGCGCACCGCTCAGCTAAAAAAAAAAAAAAAAAAGGCACTGAACTTGATAGTATGTAAATTATATCACAATAAAGCTATTAAAACAGACAAATCTGTGGTGTCAGTGTCAGAACAGTGGTTACCCTTGGGAGGCAACGTGACTAAAAGAGGCCCAAGGGGACTTCCAGGATACAGGGAATGCTGTTTCTTGATCTTGGAGCAGGTTATGTGGGCATGTTCCCTTCGGGAAAATTCACCCACTTGTACTTGTAATGCGTGCAGTTTTCTGTATGGATGTTATACTCCAACATTTTAAAATTGCAAGAAAAAAAGGGAGGCCCAGTTAGGAATGAGCAGAAGAGTATATTCAGGGAAAGACACAAAGAAAACAGCGATCAGATGAAGGGCAGCATCTGCACCTCCACCAACTCCGCTGCTGGATCCCTGACCACAGTTCCGGCTCCCCGGGGGCCCAGCCTTCCTGCTCTAGAGTTTTCCTGTTCTCAAGCTCACCCTGAACTGACTGTCACGACACATGGCCATCACGGGAAGCGCAGCGGAAGCAGGCTGGAACAGTCTCCCGAGTGAGGACAAGGCGTGGGGGCCGCGTGCATTCCTCCTCTGGCGCCCTAGCAGGAGGACAAGACGTCTTTGGTGGCGTCAGCTCCGGGGAGCCCCTTCCGGTCCCTGAAACAGGTCTCCATCCCATTTCCCAGACGGCGGCTCTGTCCCAAATGAAGACCCCATGGGAAGGCCTGCCAGCCCCGACACTAGTATGACCGGGTCCTGGCAACTCACAAGAGCTGCAGATAAAATACATCACACCAGACAAGGAAACACAAAGAAACAACAGCAGAAGCAAAGAACGCTGCGGGCAATGGACATTATTTTAGCATTAAACCTGTCCATTCATGCGTAAGGAAACCCATATTCCAAAGCGCCGCCTTCAGCAAACACGGTGACAGAAGCCTGGCCTCGTGATGCCTGCAGGTCGGCAGCAGGGAAGCCTACCCGAGGGGGGCGGAAGCTCTGGCATTTTCCAAACTGAGTTCCACAAAACACCAGTAGCCCCAACACTAGTGGGCATTCCACAGAAGGGGGCTCTGTGAGCAAATCAACTGAGGAAACGCAGGGGGCGGTGAAGGGCAGGATGCGAAGCTGCAGGGTGTCCCAGGGCCCCGGGGCCCCGCAGGAGGCTGTGCTGTGCACAACCAGACCACCCCTCCCGCGGCTGCTCCAGGTCCCCACCTGAAGACCTTCAACTGAGCTACTGAATCCCTCTCAACCAGGGCTCCCGAATAAAAACGACCTGACCTCGCTCCCAGCAAGGCAGGATCTCAAGCGACGCTGCCAGTTTACAGCTCTCCCCCCACCCCCACCCCCCCGCCTCCAAGAGATGCTGGCTTGAGCAAGCGGGGACCAGCCCCCGCGGAGTCCTCACCGTGGAAGAGCTGGACCCCTTCTGACAAAAGCCAGAAGCTATAACCTGCTTGACACCCAGGGCTTAAACTAAACCCCCGAGCCTCTCTAAAGCCGGTAACCTGCCCCCAAAGGCCTGGAACCAGCCAAGGAAGATTACTCGGTGTCTCCCAGAGAAGCTTCTTCAAAACAAACTGACCCAGGGAATTCCCATCAGGGCTCAGCCGAAACGACTCTGACCATCACCCACGAGGACGCAGGCTCGATCCCCGAGCTTGCTCGGTGGGTTAAGGACCCAGCATGGCCATGAGCTGTGGTGCAGGTCACAGACACGGCTCGGCTCTGGCATGGCTGTGGCTGTGGTGTAGGCCAGAAGCTACAGCTCTGATTTGACACTTTGACACTAGCCTGGTAACCTCCATACGCCATGGGTGTGGCCCTAAAAGGACAAAAAACAAACGAACAAACAAAAAACGGACCCAAATACAGGCTCTGGGACTCACTACTTATTTCCCCAGTTTGGAACTTAATAAAACATCCTTGCCGAGTTTCTTGAGGAGCCTCCAAACTTGACACTTGGCGGGCAAATTTAACCGGCCTGACCTTTCTGAGAAACGCATCCCTCTGCCCTCGGGAAGCCTGTCCTGACCCGGCCAAGCGCACGCGTCCTGACAAAGCACCACCTCGGCTTTCCTTCTGGACGGACCCGACCGGAACACCCAGCACTTCCTCGGAAAGGGGACACCGCCCATCGTCGTGCAGAGGCGCGTTCCCGCGGCTGCCTCCTGACAAAGGTCTGCTCCGAGGCCGGCCCCTGGCCGCCTCGGGGAACCCGGATCCTGGGACGGGCCGCCTCCCTCCGGGTAGAGCAGGCAGTGGGGGTTAGGCGGCCGCTGCCTCCTTCTGGAGCCGGAGGGTTCGCCATGCTCCGGGCAGGGGTGCCTTCCGCATCAGTTCCCCATCAGACTCCTGGGCACCGGGAGCTTCCCTTAGAGAAAACATCTCACACGTGCTAGAAGAACGTTCGCTGCTAGAAGAACGAAGTGCGTCCCGTGTGGCTCCCCAGGGAGCCCTTTTTCCTTTGCTGACTTTTCCCTGAATCCTCTCACTGCAGTAAATCGCAGCCATGAGTCAGAACACATCCTGAGTCCTGTGAGTCTTCCTGGCAAATCACGGAACCAGGGGTGGTGGTCCTGGGACCCGCCCCCCCCCCAAATGCAATTGATGCTGTACTTCAGCCTCAAGGAGCCAAACAGCTCCGGCAGTACGACTGCATCACTGTGGATGCCAATAAAGGCACCAGCTATGCACCAAGCCCTGCGCCATGCACTGCAAAGATCAATAAACCCCGTGGCCCAGGAGACGGCTGTGGTGACTTGTTTCCTCCACGGCTCTCACTGAGACAGCAGGTCTGGGTATAAAACAAGGATGAAGGCAGGGGCGAGAGAGAGAAATACTCCCAGGAAAACACACTGAGAAGAAGTATCTTCCTATTCTCTCCAACAGGACCTGGCATATATTCGCAGGCCTTTAATGTTAAGTAAGAAAACTTAAGATGAACACAAAGCTGGGAAGGGCACAGAGGAAAAAAATCCCGCCCCACATTAGTGCGAAGAGAAGGCATCAACAAGCAACAAAACAAGCCCAGGGAGTGCCCGTCTGTGGTGCAGCGGGAAATGAATCCAACTAACATCCAGGAGGACTCAGGTTCGATCCCTCACCTTGGGTAGGAGATCTGGCACTGCCATGAGCTGTGGTGTAGGTCGCAGACACGGCTCAGATCCTGAGTTGCTGTGGCTGTGGTGTAGGCCAGCAGCTGGAGCTCCTATTCGACCTCTAGCCTGGGAACTTCCATGTGCCGAGGGTACGGCCCTAAAAAAAACAGGAGAAACAAACAAAAAACTAGCCCAAGCAGTTCCATCCAAGGTGCAGCAGAAATGAATCCAACTAATATCCATGAGGACGAGGGTTCGATCCCTGGCCTCACTCAGTGGGTCGGGGATCTGGCATTGCCATGAGCTGTGGTGTAGGTCGAAGACGTGACTCAGATCTGGCATGGCTGTGGCTGTGGTGTAGGCTGGCAGCTGCAGCTCCGACTCGACCTCTAGCCTGGGAACCTCCATACGCTGTGGGTGCGGACCTAAAAAAGAAAAAAACAAACAAGCCAAGGGAGTTCCCTGGTGGTCTAGTGGTTAGGACTAGGTGCTTTCACTGCTGTGGCCGGGGTTCTACCCTGGTCTTGAGATCCCACACCAAGCTGCCGCATGCTGCAGCAACTGACTGAAGGACAAAGAAAAGTGTAAATAACACAGCTATGTGAAAAAGGGCAGACAGAACAAGAAGGATAAGCAAGTCCATTCACAGTAATTAAGATTCTATTCACTTTTACCAAACCAAGACTTGTTTTAAGTGACATTTAAGCCTTATTTATTTGTCTTTTTTTTTTGCTATTTCTTTGGGCCGCTCCCGCGGCATATGGAGGGTCCCAGGCTAGGGGTTGAATCGGAGCTGTAGCCACCGGCCTACGCCAGAGCCACAGCAACGCGGGATCCGAGCCGCGTCTGCAACCTACAACACAGCTCACGGCAACACCGGATCGTTAACCCACTGAGCAAGGGCAGGGACCGAAGCCGCAACCTCATGGTTCCTCGTCAGATTCGTTAACCACTGTGCCACGACGGGAACTCCATTAAGCCTTATTTAAAGTGTGAAAGCTGTGTTCAAGTTCACTTCCTGTGAAATTCAAAACTTGTTGCACTCGATTCCAAACATTTGTATTCAAGCACTGTTTCTAAAGAGTTTAATCAAGGTGGGTGACAAGCACCAGAATTATGGGGCTTCAGCAGTGGAGGGTGAAGAGAAATGGGAAGTTAATTGCTGAGTACACCTCTCAACTAGAGTCTAAATGGAAGAAGATTTGTTTCTAATTTCCACTCTCTTCGAGAGATTAAGTCATTCAAACCAAATTACTAAGTCAGGAACCTTCAATAAAGAAGGTTAATTACTTGGTGTAGTGAGGAAAATTGTGACTTGAATTACACATCCTCATGAAAACATGAAAGGACATAAAATTATCCATAAACTCATAAAAATGA